>NC_069506.1:339590487-339902987 GCF_027579735.1 Bombina bombina
TTTATCTATTACTACTCCAAAATCCCTTTCCTCCTCTGTTTGGCTAAGTCTTGTCCCATTTAAATAATACGTTGCCTGCTTATTTTTACTTCCAAAATGTAGAACCTTGCATTTTCCGGTATTACATTTAATTTTTCATTTACCTGCCCATTCTTCTAGTTTTTGCAGATCCCCTTGTAAAGCAAGTTCATCCTGCTGTGACCTTATGACATTAAAGATATAAAATAGAGATGTTGCTATTTTTTCCTTTCTCCAAGTAATTAATAAAAATATTAAAAAAGAACAGGGCCAGTACTAATCCCTGGGGGACTCCACCGAATACCTTTGTCCAATCTGAGTATATACATAACCTTATATATTTATTCCTATATATATATATATATATATATAGATATATATTTTACATTAAAAAATATTATAAGGGGGGCGGAGCCAACTGCCAAAGCCTTCGGTCGCACATTGCTGGAGCTCCTGAGCTATAATCTAATATAGTGTCATTATAGGACGGAACAACTACTGCAAGACTCTTTTGGGGAATTGCAGAAGGATCTGATCGCTATAAGGGACAAGCTGGAAACACTACTACCTTGCCAAGCACAGATGGAGGAGGCATTTGAGAATGCAGTCCCCCCTCCTCCTCTTAAAAGCACCTTCGGTGATGAGCCCGACTCTGCTATTGGGCTCATATCTAGATCTGACCCTTGCTGGCTAGAGAAACTACTTGCTTGCATAAGCAACGATCTGTTGGTCTCAAGTGAATTTGGGGAATATACAGCAGACCCACGCTGGCTGATAGATATCTGGTCAGAGACCTCCTACACAGAGCAGCCCGAGCGGCTCAAACGCATCACAAAGCCACCAGGTATTCAGCTATTCATCAGACACCTCCACAGCCCTTATGTCTTCCGCAAACATGATTCCCTAGAACAGTCGCTAGACTTCTGGGCCGGGACATACTTGCCTTTAGCTTACTCCCGAGATACGTTACTCCAGAGCGCCTCCCATGCTGTCAGCCGCTTCACAAGCAATCTAGACAAGCTCTGGCGGTCACTGTGGGACCCAGGAAAAGACTGCCACGCCGGCCTCCTTTTACCTAAGTAAGCTCTACTTGTTTCTACAGCTCTCTATCTAATGCTTTATGACCTTCTCCCCAACTCTCAAGACCGGAGCGGACACTAGCCGGATGTATACTGGACTTACCTTACTATGAAGTGGGCTAAGTATCGCAACAACAGACAAGATCCAAGAGTCTTTTTGGATAAAGGACATTATATTGATCACTTGCAAGTTACTCTGCCTTCAATGTTACATGTATTGTGGTTATGCAAAATATGTGCTCCCTTAGAGAACTATTACTATATCTCCTATGATGATATAGGATTTGAAATAACTACATATCTATTTCTTATAGAGCCTTAATGCTCATATATGCAAACGTTATAAAGAGCACCTCTATTTAGTCATATTTTACCTTGTCATATCTAGGTTTATCCCTAGCTCATAGTAGCAATTTAGGCAAAGACAATTACCCCATTTTATTGTTTATTACACACTATTCTATTTATGATTCTTAACTTACATATCTTGGTCCATATAAGAGCAGTCCAAATGTTAACCTACTTACGTTTCACTGATAGCTCCTTATAAGTCTGTTTGCCAGAGGTTCATACCTCCATCATGACATTGTTCCACACTACACCTGGGGATCTCTCCTAATGATATATTGGTACGTAGTAAACCCAGAATTGGCCTTTTACTCTTTTCACTTATTAAGTAGTTGTTCTAGACCTCCCAATATAGACACAGATACTTTGTAATACCAGAACATATATTGTCCAAGTCCCAGTTCTATATCTCACAGAGTGTGAGATCCCTTAGTCGCTCCTTGTTTCTGTATACTATTATCTATTCCAGTTAGAAGCCTATCTATATATATTCAGTTACAAATGTTAAGCTCATTCTAGTTGTTATTAAAGGAGACACATACCATCTAAAGCACTATTAGTAGTGAAGGCAACACCTAGATGCAACTTAAGTATCCCTCTGAACCCTCTGGGGATCACATCAGTAAGCTCAACGCAATTATTTATTGGCGAGGAACTACTTGGATACTAATACCTTTATAGAGTTTTTACAGGAGGAATGTTGCCTGAATCTGTATACCCTACTAATGCATCTATGCTTTTATGGCTAGGCTCTATATTTTCGTTTCCTTTAATTATGACAACCCCAGTCCCCTGCAGAGGGTTGCTAATTCAATGACTTAATCCATATATGACTGTGAGCTTAAGTTTATGTATAGCTTTCACATAGTTTGCAATAAGTTCCTTAAGTAGTTATTCATAAGTAGTCATTCACCACCCCAGTTAGATCATAACCTAGTTAAATGTTTTTTCATAAATATAGGGATACGACTGAGTATAAATGCTAGAGTAGCAAACCTATATAGATGCCTACATCTCAATATATACCAAATGGATGTATGCCTTTGAATGTGTGCTATGGCGGATGGCCTGTTAGATACCTTTGGGTTTGTAGTTCCTGCTCATTTAATTTTAGAGATAAAGGTTTCTAAGTTTCGCATGTTTCTATAGTTATGTCTGTTATAATATTACTCAGACACACTATAAGAATTAGAACATGCAAGCTAATATTCATTATCCTGGTTTTATATACAGTTATACTACTGTATTCAGTTGTATTGGTACCTGTTTCTCTTGTTTAAATGCTATGTTATTATTATTCTACATGATATCTATTATTACTATTTTCCCTACATACTGCTATACATGGTGGTAATATATCAGATATAGCCTATTGAAGGAGATCTGTATAATTGTTACCCTATTTAGCTGGATGACCCGACTGTCGTATCTACATAGACATATTATGAGAATTAGAACATGCAAGCTAACACTCGCTATCCTAAAGGTTAAAGGTTAATATGCATTGGAAATTGCACCCTATAGCACCTCAATCCCCATATAGTTTTACTTTTTATTTACTATAATATCCCCAGGTTTCTGATTTATAGGGCCATCAGCTCCCATAACATTTCTCCACTGACTGTATCTCCCCTCACCCTTTCCCGCTCTACATCTGAGAGCGGGTTATATCCACCATCCCTTAACCGTCTGTGTCCAGTGGTGACAATATCCCTGAGGGGAGATAATATATAAATACTACATAAATACTCCATAGATCCCTTTACTATAGAGCTCCAATAGTGTAACTTAGCTTTCATCCTACATGGATTGGAGCTCTACTTGCTCTTTTTTGATACTTGCTACAAATTACACCTAACTCTCACATAGTCTAATGCTCCACGCCATACATTAGGTTATGATAATTAATTGGCCTAGTCAATTAACATTCCTATGGTCTACTGCCCCCCCCCATTGTAGTTGACCATTACTATTTACATAATAATGTTGTTATATAGAAAAATCATCCATATAGCGGTGCTTTCCCGCTGACATTTCCCCAACTTCCCCCCTTGCTGTATATTTTGCTCTTGGTATCAAGACCCTTTAATAATAAGAAGCATTCAATTCTATGACGACTTAGTTATTTAGGTTCTCAAGAAGTTCATAATAAATTGGGTCTGCTCAGTAGCTACAGTGCTCCTTTGGAGCGTCCTTTAGCACAATGGCCTGGAATAATAGCTACTCCTATTATGATATAAAAAATATAAAAGGAGGTCTTCAAATATATTCTTACATTTATTATGTTTCCTCTTTCTGTCATATTGTTGTTGAGACAACCATTGTTATGTTCTGTAATATGTATATGTCATGTTTTTTATGTTGTCATTATAAAAAACCCTCAATAACAAATTATCTAAAAAAAAAAAATATTATAAATACTGTAAAATATTCTAAATAATATATATATATATACACACACATACAACCGCCATTGCAAATCATGTTTACTGTCAAAATTTACAGACTTTCAGCTGTTTGCAATGAGCAAATCAAACAAAAGCAATTGAAATAGCTCAATACAACAAATGCTTCAAGTGGTTTCCCCAAATTGAACTGAAAATTCAACTTTTAATGAATTCTGCAGTCTCATAATTATTCAACCCCTTCATGACAAGCATCTTTAGTACTTAGTAGAGCACCCTTTTGCTGTTATGACCTGCTGCAAGAGATATACATAGACAGACACCAGCTTCTGGCAGCATTGCTGAGGAATCTTAGCCCATTCCTCATAACAATGGCCCTCCAGTTCAGTAATATTCTTGGGTTTGCGTGCTGCATTCACCTTTTTCAAATCCCAGCAGAGATTTTCTATGGGGTTCAAGTCAGGTGACTGTGATGGCCACTATAGCTTCTTCCAGGACTTCTACAACAAAGCCTTGGTGAAATTTGAGGTATGCTTGGGATCATTGTACTGTTGGAAGGTCCAATGACACCCAGGCTTCAGCTTCCTCAAAGACAGCATGACGTTTTCTCCTAGGATTTCCTGATATTCCAATTAATCTATCTTGCCTTCCACATGCTGCAGATGTCTAGTGCCAGAGGATGCAAAGCAGCCCCAGAGCCTCACCAAGCCAGCACCATGCTTAAAGGACCAGTCAACACAGTAGATTTGCATAATCAACAAATGCAAGATAACAAGACAATGCAATAGCACTTATCTGAACTTCACATGAGTAGTAGATTTTTTTTCTGACAATTTTAAAAGTTATGTCTTTTTCCACTCCTCCTGTACCATGTGACAGCCATCAGCCAATCACAAATGCATACACGTACCATGTGACAGCCATCAGCCATTCACAAATGCATACGTGCTTATTCTTGCACATGCTCAGTATGAACTGGTGACTCAAAGTTTAAATATAAAAAGACTGTGCACATTTAGTTAATGGAAGTAAATTGGAAAGTTGTTTAAAATGGCTGCTCTATCTGAATCATTAGTGTCCCTTTAACTGTAGGCAGTGTGTTCTTTTTAGCATATCCTTCATTCTTCTTCCTCCAGAACATCATTCCACAGAACAGAATCCCATAACTTCTGTGGCTTATTTATATGAGCATACTGGAGCCCACTTGTGCTTTTGGGTCAGTAGTTATGTACGCCTTGGAGTTCTGACATGGAAACCTTCTGCGTTTAGCATGCGCCTTACTGTGCAAACTGAAACCTCAGTGCCTGTTGCCACCAAGTTTTCCTGCAGGTCTTTTGCAGTTATTTGAGGGTTTTTCTCATCCTGCCTTCTCAGAAATCTGGTTGCAGCTGTTGATAGCTTCCTTTTTTGTGCCCTGTCCAGGCAGTGTAACCACTTTTCCTTTAACTTTAAACTTGCAAACTATGCTTCCAATGGTGTCTCTAGGAACATGCAGTGCCTTTCCTATTTTTTGCATCCTGTTCCTTGTTTGTGAAGGACAATGTTCTCTTCTCTTTTTGGACCATTCTTTTGACAACTGTTTTGCATATTTGTGTTGATGTGAGGGATTCTTTTAAGGGGGTTAAATAATTTTGAGACTGCAGAATTCATTAAAAGTTGCATTTAAAGTTGAATCTGGGGAAACCACTTGAATCATTCATTGTGTTGAGATATTTCAATTGCTTTTGTTTGATCTGTTCATTTGTAAACAGCTGAAAGTCTCTAAATTTTGACAATAAATTTGATTTGTAATAGGGGCTGAATAATTTTGATTACAACTATGGCATCTACTTATCAAGCCGTCAACCGCAAATATGCTAAAATTCTGCAGCGTATTTGTGGCGAGCCTGATTCCCCTTAGTTATCAAACCCTGCAGACCGGCAAAAGTAGAATTTTGTGATGTAACATACGATCCGTCGGACACAAATCGATGCTTACGTCATTACAGATGTTCCGAATGCAAATTCGGCACAATCTGACTACTTTTGCTAGTTATCAAATTTCTACCAGGTACGCTCGCCACTATTACGGCCCAGCGTACCTGGTTTTCAATCCGCTGCCTCCAGGGCCGTAGGAATCAATGGGAGTCTGAAAGCAGCAAAAGCTTATGTTCGCTGCTGCCCGATATCTCATTGATTCCTATGGTAATGTTTACACCTAACATGTACCCTGAGTCTAAACACCCTTAATCTGCCCCCCTCTACACCGCCACCACCTACATTATACTTATTAACCCCTAATCTGCTGCCCCCTACACCGCCGCCACCTACATTATACTTAATAACCCCTAATCTGCCGCCCCCTACACCGCCGCCACCTACATTATATTTAATAACCCCTAATCTGCTGCCCCCTACACCGCCGCCACCTACATTATAAATATTAACCCCTAATCTGCCGCCCCCAACGTCACTGCCACTATATTAAATTTATTAACCCCTAAACCTAAGTCTAACCCTAACACCCCCTAACTTAAATATAATTAAAATTAATCTAAATAAAATTCCTATCATTAACTAAATTATTCCTATTTAAAACTAAATACTTACCTATAAAATAAACCCTAAGATAGCTACAATATAACTAATAGTTACATTGTATCTATCTTAGGGTTTATTTTTATTTTACAGGCAAGTTTGTATTTATTTTAACTAGGTAGAATAGTTACTAACTATTTACTAACTAGCAAGGATACTATTATACTGTGGACATATTACGCTATGTTATAAATTTCTTTACAGGGACATTCCAGGACATTGAAATAGTGGTTGGTCGTGGATCAGGGATTTGCCTAGGAGTTCCAGACAGATCATCACTATCAACACTTAAGGTTTTCATTTTGTTTTTTCATTGACTTTTTCACAATTGGATTACAGTTTTGGATTTTTGTTTTTATCTAACTTCATTTTGTGACACATTTTTTGATCCTCACTAACGCTTCACATCGTCATCTTGTCATTTTCATTTTATATTTTGCACTGATTGTGCCACTTTTCATCACATTTTTATACATTTTTCATTTTTCATCATTTTTATTTTTCATCACATTTTTTCACATTTTTTCACCATTATTATTATTTTTTCATCGTTTTTCCCACACCATTTTTTCGTTTTGTGCAACATCATCACATCACTTATTGTGCGCACTTCTGGACATTTAACTTCTTAACCGGTCCCTACAAATTATTGCACACCTCATTTGAGTCAATTAAATCACTACAAGACTGCTATTAGAATTTCATTGTTATATCATGGATCCATGAATTTTATATATTATATTTTATTGTGTTTTAATGTGGTTTTATGTGTAATTTATTTTATTTCCTGCTTATTAAATATACTTTTACTGTTGATATTGCTACATATTGAATTATTAACTATCCCCAAACTGTTGATATTGCCACACACCTTTGAGTGCCATTATTGTATCATAGCTCAGCCCCCACCACTTATCCCTTAGCCATAGGCGCTGTACACATAATCTTTACTGTTTATTTATATCCCTTTGGGGTTAGTTAGGACCCCTTTTGTGCACAGCTTAAGGACCCACCTCAGCGCTTGGTCACATCCACCCCTTTCTTCTAATATTAATAATTAATCTGTTAATAAAGACAGCTCTGAAAAACCTTCTGTACCACCCCTGTAGTAGGGAGTGAAACAGCTATTGTCTTGTGCTGATTTTCTGTCACATTCTCCAGTTTTCAGTTTTTGAGGAGTTTCCTTGTTTGCAGGTGGTTCAGAATTGAGTCTCTTTCAGCTACAGATACAGCAGTTACTACAGATTTTGTGTTCCTAAATGAGGATTTATATTTGAACCTTCAGCTGATAGTAAGTTTGGTGAGTACTAAGTATAATTTGGCAGACTGGTTGTCCCTACAGTAAAATTCTGTTGTTCTGCTTGAACTACATTGATTACTTTTTTGTCTGAATTTACTTTTGATGAACCTCTCTAACATAAGAATAAACTGATTTGGGTAAGTTGCAACTGTGCACCATTAGTATGCTTTGTATTATTCTCACTGTCTAATCGTACACATTGAGGCCTATGTATCAAAGGTCTTGCGGACCTGATCCGACAGTGTGCCTCAGGTCCACAAGACCTCGCTGAATGCGGAGAGCAATACGCTCTCCGTATTCAGCATTGCACCAGCTGCTCACAAGAGCTGCTGGTGCAACGCCTCCCCCTACATACTCGCGGCCAATCAACCCGATCGTACTCGATCTACTGCTTTATAACTGCTGTTTCTGGCGAGTCTGAAGACTCGCCATAAACACGGGCCCACAAGCTCCATACAGAGCTTGATAAATGGGCCTCATTATGTTCTTGTAATATATTAAATTGTAGTTTTCAACAAACTGTTAATATAAAAAATGTCCTGCCATTGGTGTGGTGTCATTTATTCTATTCCCTGCTTAATTGGCTGGCTTCAAATTGTAATTTTATGAATTATTGACCTAAAACTCCTACAATACAGTAAATAACAAACAAAGTGTTCATTATAGCCTCATTGTATAATAAATAACTGAATTAAGTGAACTGCCAATAATAGTTTGGAGTTAATTCATGATTTGTTTTTATTTTTTTAGCACTGTTCTTCTGTAAACTAATTAATTATTAAAACAAACTTAACCTGTGTTGGAGGTAATCCCTGATTTTCTACATATTAGTCTTTTGTAAGTATTATTTATGCTAAATACAAACTACAAATTGCTTTTTAAATGCCAAATAGGTTGGAGTTAACTTATGATTTGCTGGGTTTTATAGAGTGTCTAATGTTTGAATAATCTGTTTATGTTGGAGTTGATAAATTGTTTGCTGCATACATTAATATTTTATTTGCATTATGCTTTTATAACATACTAAAGCATTGTTTCAAGTGAACTGCCAAAATAGTTCATTCATGATTTGATATCTTGTAGAGTGCTTGCTGATTTGCAGGATATCAAACTGTTATCCTTTATTTAGTTATATTTTATTTATTATCATTCATGTTTTCAAAGAGTTCAACAAAAAATATGAATGTAATATTTATAGCTGTAAGATTTTTTTTTCCCCAATTCTTTTTATTAAAGAAATACAGGTACAAATAGACATTTGTATGCACATACAAGGCAGCGTTATAAACAGGTTACAATTCACATTTTGAAATAAGTGTTACACATCCAAGTTTTATTCACTCTGCAGGGATCAACCATTATAGCCCCTGCAGAGCATTTTTTGCATATCGACCAGATGAGATATTAACTAGGACAGATATTATTCTTGAGTATGTGCAGGTTGCATAAGTTTGAATACAAAACCTTGATACTGCATAAAATAATTAAATCTATGTACTGAGAGACATGTCAAAACTAGTCAACTACCAGCTCATATTGAACCTGTGCTTCTTAATTTTATAATAGAACCAAACAAAACAAACATCAAACAAAAAAATAAAACAAAACAGCACAAAGGTAAATGCCCAGCTAGGTATCCTAGCTCCAGTTTACAATAAATATAGTGGTTAGTATGCAGCTCAACATAAGCCAAAATACATGGCTATGTACTGTTGATAAATAGGATACTGGTTTTTAGGACAGGAAACTGTGTTTTCTCTGACTATTATCCTGTGTTATGTGTTGTGCTGTCAAACTAGAAGTGAGCTTCCAGTTCAAGAAGCTGGACAGTTTTTGTACAGAGACCCATACTTTGCATAACTTTTGAAATCAAATTAATAAAGTGTGACAGCATGTTTGTGCACATAAAATAAAGTAAGGTATATTTATGTGTGAAATTCAAATTGCATCGTGCAAATTGCCAACTGTGACAATATAAAGAGAGAGGGAGTTAATCTGATCTATGTTGTTATGTGGTGCTTATTTGGAAGTTATTGCAGACATACATTTATTAAAACTGCAGGCGACCCGTCACAGAAAAATGCTAGTGTTGTCCTTCTATAGCAGTGCCTTGTGGAATTTCTAAACATGAGGGGGGTGAGCAGGATACCTTACTGCTGCAGAGGACACCGTCCCAACTCCTACACTTGCAGAGAGAGGGTAAACAACATAAATAAAGCAGAGATTAACTCGGCATGATCTGTTCAAAGTGCAGTATGAAATTAATGTTGCAGCTATCTGTGAAAGGAGTTGGTTAAATTACATCTCTTTTGACCAGGAAATCTCCCCTCACGTTGATGCATGAACAGCTCCATAGATTTATAGCACTGGATCTCCCACGATATGCACATGCAGCTGATTAAACTATAAGTATGGCAAACAAGCATAATCATTTGGTATTTAACATGAATAGCATATAATAGGATTTGAGTGAATTGCCGATGAGACGCTTAGCCCCAAGTGATTGTTCTAGTAAGGGTAAAAAAAAGGAGGGTACTAACGGTGTTCAGATATCTAGTACAATAACTGAAAGATGTAGGATGGGAGTTTTGCAGAATTAAATAAATGTATAAATGAGCCGGCAGATCAAGTGTTATAAATTGGTTACATTTCCATTTCAAACCTATATAAGAAATCCTCTTATGTTACGAGTTGTGTCCTAACCTACATGCAAGAGCTGAGGCAAACATAAAACAAAAATGCAAGCCAACAGGGCAAAAATTAAAAACTAACACAAAACAATAGTGACACAATGCAGTTGCTATGCAAGACTAAACTCAGAACAGTTCCACTGGTACAGTTCCCCTGTGTACTGGGAGTCCATTGCTGCTAGATAAATCAGCACCTCTTTAGTTAAAGCTGCACATAGCAATTGGCGTGTTGTTTTATTGATAAGAGGAGTTACAAACACACGATAATCAAAGGGACCATTCTGTGGAGCCGTGGCACAGTAAGTTTGACAGCAGGATATGCAAAGAGCTATCCACAATGAAATGCGCAGTATGAATTTATGACTGAGACATGTGAGAAGTGAAACCTATACAGCAAACCCAGAGCAGCTCTAAACCAGGCATGCATATCCCAAACTAATTATGTATTGAAACAAACGTAGCATAACAATTGTTAAGTCGTGATGTCGCGAACAGTTCGCCGGAGAACAGTTCCCGGCGATCTTAGCTTGTTCGCGTTCGCCACGTCGGGCGAACATATGCAATGTTCGATTCGCCCCCTATTCGTCATCATTGAGTAAACTTTGACCCTGTATCTCACAGTCTGCAGACACATTTGAGCCAATCAGCAGCAGATACTCACTCCCAGACCCTCCCAGCTCCTGGACAGCAGCCATTTTAGATTCATTATGATCCTGCATTCTTAGTGAGAGGAGGGATAGTGCTGCTGCTGATGATTTAATAGGGAAATCGATAGCTAGGCTAGTGTATTCAGTGTCCACTACAGTCCTGAAGGACTCATCTGATCTCTGCTGTAAGGACAGCACCCCAAAACTTCAGCCCAAAAAGCCATTTTTAGGGCTAGAACTTCAGTCGTTTTTTTTTTTGTAATCTAATTGCATTTGCCTGCCTGTCAGCCTGTGTGTGAGGCTCACAGCATATACTGTGATTAATTCTTCTGTGCCACCACTGATATCTGGTTAACATTAGTGTAAATTTAAAAAAAAAAAAAACTTTTACATCAGTTTGCTAGTGTAATCTAATTTCATTTTCCAGCAGACCTGTGTGTCAGGCTCACAGCATATACTGTGCCTAATTGCTATGTTTTCCACCACTCATATCTGGTGTAACATTAGTGTAAATTTTTTTAAAAAAAACTTTTACATCAGTCTGCTAGTGTAATCTCATTTCAGTTGCCAGGCCAGCCTGCCGCTGCCAGCCTCAGTGCCACCACTCATATCTGGAGTAACATTAGTGTAATTTTTTTTTTTTTTTTTTTAAACTTTTACATCAGTCTGCTAGTTTTATTTAATTTTAGTTGCCAGTCCAGCCTGCCACTAGTGCCAGCCTGTGTGTCAGGCTCCCAGCATATACTGTGCCTACTTCCATCCTCAGTGCCACCACTCATATCTGTTGTAACATTAGTGTAACTTTTTTTAAAAAAAACTTTTACATCAGTCTGCTAGTGTTATTTAATTTTAGTTGCCAGACCAGCCTGCCACTAGTGCCAGCCTGTGTGTCAGGCTCCCAGCATATACTGTGCCTACTTCCATCCTCAGTGCCACCACTCATATCTGTTGTAACATTAGTGTAACTTTAAAAAAAAACTTTTACATCAGTCTGCTAGTGCTGTTTAATTTTAGTTGCCAGACCAGCCTGCCACTAGTGCCAGCCTGTGTGTCAGGCTCACAGCATATACTGTGCCTACTTCCTCAGTGCCACCCCTCATATCTGTTGTAACATTAGTGTACATTTAAAAAAAAAAAAAAAACTTTTACATCAGTCTGCTAGTGTTATTTAATTTTAGTTGCCAGGCCAGCCTGCCACTGCCAGCCTGTGTGTCAGGCTCACAGCATATACTGTGCCGACTTCCTCAGTGCCACCACTCATATCTGTTGTAACATTAGTGTAATTTTTTTTTTTAATTTTTTTTTACATCAGTCTGCTAGTGTTATTTAATTGCAGTTGCCTGCCTGCCAGCATGTGTGCCAGGCCCACTTTCCAACTAGTGCCACCAATCATATTTGTTATAACAGTAGTGTAAATATTTAAAAAAAAAAACTTTTTTGACTGTGAAACATCAGTCTGTTAGTGTAATCTAATTGAAGTTGCCTGCCTGCCAGCGTGTGTGCCAGGTCCACTTGCCAAGTTAGTGGCACCACTCATATTTGTTGTAACAGTAGTGTAAATATTTAAAAAAAAAACTTTTTTGAATGTGAAACATCAGTCTGCTAGTGCAATCGAATTGCAGTTGCCTGCCTGCCAGCGTGTGTGCCAGGCCCACTTGCCAACTAGTGCCACCAATCATATTTGTTGTAACAGTATTGTAAATATTTAAAAAACAACAACATTTTTTGACTGTGAAACATCAGTCAGCTAGTGTAACCTAATTGGAGTTGCCTGCCTGCCTGCCAGAGTGTGTGCCAGGCCCACTTGCCAACTTAGTGGCACCACTCATATTTGTTGTAACAGTAGTGTAAATATTTAAAAAAAAAACTTTTTTGACTGGGAAACATCAGTCTGCTAGTGCAATCGAATTGCAGTTGCCTGCCTGCCAGCGTGTGTACCAGGCCCACTTGCCAACTAGTGCCACCAATCATATTTGTTATAACAGTATTGTAAATATTTAAAAAAAAAACTTTTTGGATTGTGAAACATCAGTCTGCTTTTTTGTGTCAGGCTCACAGCGTATACTGTGCCCACTTGCCCAGTGGCACCACTCATATTTTGTTTAATAGTAGTGTAAGTCTACATTTTAAAAAAAAAATGACAGGCAGAGGCAGGCCACCCCACAGGTGCCGTCATGGTCATGGTGCTGTGATTCCCTTTGACCCTACAATAATGCACAGTGTTCAGAGGCCACGTGCCATGAATGCGAAAAGTTCTGAGGAGGACCTAGTTGAATGGCTAACACAGGACACCCAATCTTCTACAGCTTCCGCTCCTAACCTTGACGCACCATCCACCTCCAGCTTAGCTTCGGGCACCTCTTAAGTGCCAACTAGTGCCACCAATCATATTTGTTATAACAGTATTGTAAATATTTAAAAAAAAAACTTTTTTGACTGTGAAGCATCATTCAGCTAGTGTAATCTAATTGCAGTTGCCTGCCTGCCAGCGTGTGTGCCAAGCCCACTTGCCAACTAGTGCCACCAATCATAATTGTTATAACAGTAGTGTAAATATTTGGAAAAAAAAGTTTTTGGACTGTGAAAAATCAGTCTGCTAGTGTAATCTTATTGCATTTGCCTGCCTTCCAGCGTGTATGCCAGGCCCACTTGCTTAGTGGCACCAATCATATTTGTTATAACAGTAGAGTAAATATTTAAAAAAAAAAACTTTTTGACTGTGAAACATCAGTCTGCTAGTGTAATCTTATTGCATTTGCCTGCCTGCCAGCATGTGTGCCAGGCCCACTTGCCAAGTTAGTGGCACCACTCATATTTGTTGTAACAGTAGTTTAAATATTTAAAAAATAAACATTTTTGACTGTGAAACATCAGTCTGCTTTTTTGTGTCAGGCTCACAGCGTATACTGTGCCCACTTGCCCAGTGCCACCACTCATATCTTGTTTAATAGTAGTGTAAGTGTACATTTAAAAAAAAAAAAAGGTGCCGTCATGGTCATGGTGCTGTGATTCCCTTTGACCCTACAATAATGCACAGTGTTCAGAGGCCACGTGCCATGAACGCGAAAAGTTCTGAGGAGGACCTAGTTGAATGGCTAACACAGGACACCCAATCTTCTACAGCTTCCGCTCCTAACCTTGACGCACCATCCACCTCCAGCTTAGCTTCGGGCACCTCTTAAGTGACCAGTGCCACTCACCCACCTGCCGCCACCACCAACACTAGCACCACAGCCGCTTCACTTGATCTGTCAGAGGAGTTATTGACACATCAGTTGGAAGAAATGAGTGATGCGCAACCATCATTGACAGAGGATGTAGATAACAGTGATATGTCTCAGTCAGGCAGCATTACAGAAATGGATGTACGGTGTGATGATGATGGTGATGTTGTACCCGCTGCTGCTTCCTTTGTTGATTTGTCAGATACAAGTGAAGCGGTTGATGATGATGCGTCCGTGGATGTCACGTGGGTGCACGCTAGAAGAGAAGAAGAAGAGGGGAAAGTTCAGATGGGGAGACAGAGAGGAGGAGGAGGAGACAAGTTGGAAGCAGGGGGAGGTCGTCGCAAGGAGCTAGTGGCACAGTCAGACAGCATGCATCGGCACCCAGTGTCAGCCAGACAGCACGCCAATCAACGCATGCTGTTGCCACCACCAGAATGCCGTCATCGCAGAGCTCAGCAGTGTGGCATTTTTTGTGTGTGTCTGCCTCTGACAACAGTGATGCCATTTGCAACCTGTGCCAAAAGAAACTGAGTCGTGGGAAGTCCAACACCCACCTAGGTACAACTACTTTGCGAAGGCACAGGGTCTCACATCACAAACGCCGATGGGATGAACACATGAGTAGAAGCAGCACACAAACTCAAAGCCGCCATCCTCCTCCTGGTCCAGCATCTTCAGCCACGTCAACCACTGCTGTACTCCTTGCCCCCTCTCAACCATCCGCCACTCAGTCTCTCTTACGTAGCAGTTCCTGGTCATCTGCCCACAGTCAGGTGTCTGTCAAGGACAAGTTTGAGTGTAAGAAGCCAATTTCCCAAAGTCACCCCCTTGCCCGGCGTCTGACAGCTGGCTTGTCTGAACTCTTAGTCCGCCAGCTTTTACCATACAAGCTGGTGGAGTCTGAGGTGTTCAAAAAATTTGTATCTATTGGGACACCGCAGTGGAAGGTACACGGCCGAAATTTCTTTTCACAAAAGGCAATCCCCAACCTGTACTCGATTGTGTGAAAGGATTTAATGGCATGTCTGGCACACAGTGTTGGGGCAAGGGTCCATCTGACCACTGATAGCTGGTCTGCAAAGCAAGGTCAGGGCAGGTATATAACCTACACTGCGCATTGGGTAAACCTGCTGACGGCTGACAAGCATGGAATGCGTGGCTCTGCAGAGGAGTTGGTGACACTGCCACGACTTGCAGGCAGGCCTGCTGCTACCTCCTCTACTCCTCCTACTCCATCCTCTTCCATAACCTCTTCCTCGGCTGAGTCCTCTTCTGCTGCTGCGTCTTGCTCCACATCAACGGCACCCCCCAGCTCCCCAGGTACTATTCAACATCTTGGATACAGCAGTGTCACGCCGTCTTGGGGTTGACTTGCCTGAAAGCAGAGAGTCACACCGCACCAGCACTCCTGTCCGCCCTGAACGCACAGGTGGATCAGTGGCTGACTCAGCACCAACTGGAGATTGGCAAAGTTGTTTCTGACAATGGAAGTAATTTGGTGGTGGCATTGAAATTGGGCAAGTTGACACATGTGCCGTGCATGGCACATGTGTGTAATATGATTGTACAATGCTTTGTGCATAAGTACCCAGGCTTACAGGACGTCCTGAAGCAGGCCAGGAAGGTGTGTGTCCATTTCAGGCGTTCCTACATGGCCATGGCGCACTTGTCAGATATCCAGCATTGAAACAACCTGCCAGTGAGGCACTTGATTTGCCAAAGCCCGACACGTTGGAATTCAATACTCCTAATGTTCGACCACCTGCTCCAACAAGAAAAAGCTGTTAACGAGTATGTGTATGACCGGGGTGCTAGGACAGCCTCTGTGGAGCTGGGGATTTTTTTGCCACGTTACTGGACACTCATGCGCAATGCCTGTAGGCTCATGCGTCCTTTTGAGGAGGTGACAAACCTTGTCAGTCGCACTGTTACCATTTGTTTTCTTCCTAGAGCGTGCCCTGCGAAGAGTGCTGGATCAGGCCGTAGATGAGCGTGAAGAGGAAGAGTTGTGGTCTCCATCACCACCAGAAACAGCCTTATCAGCATCGCTTTCTGGACCAGCGGCAACGCAGGAAGAGGATTGTGAGGAAGAGGAGTCAGAGGAGGAATGTGGCTTTGAGGAGGAGGAGGAAGACCAAGCACAACAGGCATCCCAGGGTGCTCGTTGTTGTCACCTATCTGGTACCCGTGGTGTTGTACGTGGCTGGGGGGAAGAAGATACCTTCAGTGAGATCAGTGAGGACGAGGAACGGGACATGATTAGCTCGGCATCCAACCTTGTGCAAATGGGGTCTTTCATGCTGTCGTGCCTGTTGAGGGACACTCGTATAAAAAAGCTGAAGGAGAACGAACTGTACTGGGTGTCCACATTACTAGACCCCCGGTATAAGCATAAAGTGACTAAAATGTTACCGAATTTCCGCAAGTCGGAAAGGATGGAGCAGTTCAAAAATAAATTAAAAAGTATGCTTTACACAGCGTATAAGGGTAATGTCACAGCACAACGGGAATCTAACAGGGGAAGAGATGAAAGTAATACTCCTCCTCCCACGACCACGCCGGCAAGGACAGGACGCTTTCCAGACGTGTTGTTGATGGAGGACATGCGGACCTTTTTAACTCCTATGCATCGCCACAGCCTCAGAGCATGCATTCGTGATCCAGCCTCAGAGAAAGACTTAACCGACAGGTAGCAGACTACCTCGCATTAACTGCGGATCTCGACACTCTGAGGAGCGATGGACCCCTTGACTACTGGGTGTGCAGGCTTGACCTGTGGCCTGAGTTATCCCAATTTGCAATCGAATTTCTGGCCTGCCCCGCTTCAAGTGTCCTGTTAGAAAGGACCTTTAGTGCAGCAGGAGGTATTGTCACTGAGAAGAGAAGTCGCCTAGGTCAAAAAAGTCTTGATTATCTCACCTTTATTAAAATGAATGAGGGATGGATCCCGAAGGGACTGACATTGTGCGATACATTCAAGTAAAAAAGGCCTGATGAGATGAGCTGCTTTGGGCTACAAATGGTACACACGCTGCTGTATTTTATCTTTGAATGCCGGATGACTTGCGTGACTTATCCGCCAACAACTAGGGTTCAAGCCGCAATGTTTTAGGGCAATTTCTAACTGTAAAACAAACATCAATTTTTCTGGCCGCTGCTACAGCAGCGTCTGCAACAATAGATCATTTTTCAGGCATTTGTACATGCCTAATTTTTCTGGCCTCTGGTGCTGCACTGTGGCTACAAAACCCAAACCAAAAAAAAGGCACATAACAGCGATTAAACTGTTAAGAATAGTACTACTTAACACACCACTCATATCTGGTGGCACAGTAGATTGCACGCGCAGTGCCCCAAATTTGAAGTAGGAGGACCGACCAAGCATCTTTTTCCATCTCTCGGTTCCTAAAAATTATCTCCGAGTTCCTAAAATCGATGACATACCTGTACTCGATTGTGCAAAAGGAAGTCATGTCATATGGGATCTTTCATGCTGTCGTGCCTGTTGAGGGTCGGGGACCCTCGTATAAAAAGGCTGAAGGAGAACGACCTGTACTGGGTGTCCAAGCATCTTTTTCCATCTCCCGGTTCCTAAAAATTATCTCCGGGATCCTAAAATCAATGCCATACCTGTACTCGATTGTGCAAAAGGAAGTCATGGCATATGGGGTCTTTCATGCTGTCGTGCCTGTTGAGGGTCGGGGACCCTCATATAAAAAGGCTGAAGGAGAACGACCTGTACTGGGTGTCCAAGCATCTTTTTCCATCTCCCGGTTCCTAAAAATAATCTCCGGGTTCCTAAAATCGATGCCATACCTGTACTCGATTGTGCAAAAGTAAGTCATGGCAGATGGGGTCTTTCATGCTGTCGTGCCTGTTGAGGGTCGGGGACCCTCGTATAAAAAGGCTGAAGGAGAACAACCTGTACTGGGTGTCCAAGCATCTTTTTCCATCTCCCGGTACCTAAAAATGATCTCCGGGTTCCTAAAATCGATGCCATACCTGTATTCGATTGTGCAAAAGTAAGTCATGGCATATGGGGTCTTTCATGCTGTCGTGCCTGTTGAGGGTCGGGGACCCGCGTATAAAAAGGCTGAAGGAGAACGACCTGTACTGGGTGTCCAAGCATCTTTTTCCATCTTACGGTTCCAAAAATCCATGCCATATACACGTCCCCTGGAGCCGCAACTGCCTCTGGGAACCTTACCATGGGTCCCAGACTGCACGTCTTGTAATTCTCTGTCAGGGAAATTATATATCTATCAAATCTATCTATTTATCTATCGAATCTATCTAACTATCAATCGTATCTATCAAATATATATTGCATCTATTGATCTATGTAATTCGTATCTATCAAATGTATATTGCATCTATTGATCTATGTAATTCGTATCTATCAAATGTATATTGCATCTTTTGATCTATGTAATTCGTATCTATCAAATGTATATTGCATCTATTGATCTATGTAATTTGTATCTATCAAATGTATATTTCATCTTTTGATCTATGTAATTCGTATCTATCAAATGTATATTGCATCTATTGATCTATGTAATTCGTATCTATCAAATGTATATTGCATCTTTTGATATATGTAATTAGTATCTATCAAATGTATATTGCATCTATTGATCTATGTAATTCGTATCTATCAAATGTATATTGCATCTTTTGATCTATGTAATTCGTATCTATCAAATGTATATTGCATCTTTTGATCTATGTAATTTGTATCTATCAAATGTATATTGCATCTTTTGATCTATGTAATTCGTATCTATCAAATGTATATTGCATCTATTGATCTATGTAATTCGTATCTATCAAATGTATATTGCATCTATTGATTTATGTAATTTGTATCTATCAAATGTATATTGCATCTGTTGATTTATGTAATTTGTATCTATCAAATGTATATTGCATCTTTTGATCTATGTAATTCGTACCCGGCCACAATTTCTTTGCACAAAAGGCAATCCCGGACCCCAACCTGTACTCGATTGTGCAAAAGGAAGTAACCTTACCATGAGTCCCAGACCGCACGTCTTTGTAATTCTCTGTCTGGGAAATTATATATCTATCAAATCTATCTATTTATCTATCAAATCTATCTAACTATCAATCGTATCTATCAAATGTATATTGCATCTATTGATCTATGCAATTCGTATCTATCAAATGTATATTGCATCTATTAATCTATGGAATTCGTATCTATCACATGTATATTGCATCTTTTGATCTATGTAATTCGTATCTATCAAATGTATATTGCATCTTTTGGATCTATGTAATTCGTATCTATCAAATGTATATTGCATCTATTGATCTATGTAATTCGTATCTATCAAATGTATATTGCATCTTTTGATCTATGTAATTCGTATCTATCAAATGTATATTGCATCTATTGTTCTATGTAATTCGTATCTATCAAATGTATATGGCATCTTTTGATCTATGTAATTCGTATCTATCAAATGTATATTGCATCTATTGATCTATTTAATCTATGTATCTATCTATCTATCAAATCTATCTATCTCGTGGCCGGAATGTTTTGTGACAGACACTTGTGTTTCGGCCAAATTTGAAGTAGGAGGACCGACCAAGCATCTTTTTCCATCTCCCGGTTCCTAAAATCCATGCTATATACACCTCCCCCGATAAGGGGAGTAACAGGTATTAAACTGCTAAGAATAGTACTACTTAACACACCACTCATATCTGGTGGCACAATAGATTGCACGCGCAGTGCCCCAAATTTGAAGCAGGAGGACCGACCAAGCATCTTTTTCCATCTCCCTGTTCCAAAAATCTATGCCATATACACGTCCCCTGGCGCCGCAACTGCCTCTGGGAACCTTACCGTGGGTCACAGACCGCACGTCTTTTAATTCTCTGTCAGGGAAATTATATATCTATCAAATCTATCTATTTATCTATCCAATCTATCTAACTATCAATCGTATCTATCAAATATATATTGCATCTATTGATCTATGTAATTCGTATCTATCAAATGTATATTGCATCTATTGATCTATGTAATTTGTATCTATGAAATGTATATTGCATCTATTGATCTATGTAATTCGTATCTATCAAATGTATATTGCATCTATTGATCTATGTAAATCGTATCTATCAAATGTATATTGCATCTATTGATCTATGTAATTCGTATCTATCAAATGTATATTGCATCTTTTGATCTATGTAATTCGTATCTATCAAATGTATATTGCATCTATTGATCTATGTAATTCGTATCTATCAAATGTATATTTCATCTTTTGATCTACGTAATTCGTATCTATCAAATGTATATTGCATCTTTTGATCTATGTAATTCGTATCTATCAAATGTATATTGCATCTATTGATCTATGTAATTTGTATCTATCAAATGTATATTGCATCTATTGGCCTATGTAATTTGTATCTATCATATGTATATTGCATCTATTGATCTATGTAATCTATGTATCTATCTATGTATCTATCTATCTATCTATCAAATCTATCTATCTCGTGGCCGGACTGTTTTGTGAAAGCCACTTGTGTTTCGGCCAAATTTGAAGTAGGAGGACCGACCAAGCATCTTTTTCCATCTCCCGGTTCCTAAAATCCATGCCATATACACCTCCCCCGATAGGGGGAGTAACAGGTATTAAACTGCTAAGAATAGTAATACTTAACACACCACTCATATCTGGTGGCACAATAGATTGCACGCGCAGTGCCCCAAATTTGAAGCAGGAGGACCGACCAAGCATCTTTTTCCATCTCCCGGTTCCGAAAATCTATGCCATATACACGTCCCCTGGCACCGCAACTGCCTCTGGGAACCTTACCATGGGTCCCAGACCGCACGTCTTGTAATCCTCTGTAAGGGAAATTATATATCTATCAAATCTATCTATTTATCCAATGAATCTATCTAACTATCAATCGTATCTATCAAATATATATTGCATCTATTGATCTATGTAATTCGTATCTATCAAATGTATATTGCATCTATTGATCTATGTAAATCGTATCTATCAAATGTATATTGCATCTATTGATCTATGTAATTTGTGTCTAAAAAAATGTATATTGCATCTATTGATCTATGTAATTCATATCTATCAAATGTATATTGCATCTATTGATCTATGTAATTAGTATCTATCAAATGTATATTGCATCTTTTGATCTATGTAATTCGTATCTATCAAATGTATATTGCATCTATTGATTTATGTAATTCGTATTCATCAAATGTATATTGCATCTATTGATCTATGTAATTCGTATCTATCAAATATATATTGCATCTTTTGATCTATGTAATTCGTATCTATCAAATGTATATTGCATCTATTGATCTATGTAATTCGTATCTATCAAATGTATATTGCATCTATTGATCTATGTAATTCGTATCTATCAAATGTATATTGCATCTATTGATCTATGAAATTCGTATCTATCAAACGTATATTGCATCTTTTGATCTATGTAATTTGTATCTATCAAACGTATATTGCATCTATTGATCTATGGAATTTGTATCTATCAAATGTATATTGCATCTATTGATCTATGGAATTTGTATCTATCAAATGTATATTGCATCTATTGATCTATGGAATTTGTATCTATCAAATGTATATTGCATCTATTGATCTATGGAATTCGTATCTATCATATGTATATTGCATCTATTGATCTATGGAATTCGTATCTATCATATGTATATTGCATCTATTGATCTATGTAATCAATGTATCTATCATATGTATATTGCATCTATTGATCTATGTAATCTATGTATCTATCTATCAAATCTATCTATCTCGTGGTTGTGCAAATGGACTGTTTGCGGTTGTTTGCGGTGCGTTACACGGCGAGTTTGGTCTGTCACTGTCAAGTGGGCGTAACCCTTACACTACCTGATCGATACAACATCATACCTGATTTTTTAAAGCACGTTATTCCAAACAATTTAGGAATGCTAGATGATTTAGGCCCTTTTTGGCTGAAAACCAGACTCTGCATCAACTATGCAATTTTCTGTGGGATTTTTGCCATGGATCCCCCTCCGGCATGCCACAGTCCAGGTGTTAATCCCCTTGAAACAACATTTCCATCACTATTGTGGCCAGAAAGAGTCCCTGTGTGTTTTAAAGTTTGCATGCCTATTGAAGTCAATGGCGGTTCGCCCGGTTCGCCGGTTCGCGAACAGTAGCGGAAGTTCGAGTCCGCCGTTCGCGATCCGAAATTTTTAGGTTTGCGACATCACTATTGTTAAGCAAGTTATATCTGGTTGCTTTAGGAAAGGTGAGCATATATGACCCTAAACAGTGCACCCAGAAGTGCTTTCACATGTGTCCATTTTAGCCGATTCCAACAGCAAGTTAGGGCTTTAGCGCCTTCTTCCTAATGGCCATAGCTTGTTCGTGTTCGCGTTTGTGGGCGAACACATGGCGATGTTCGATCCGCCCCTATGTGTCATCATTGAGGAAACTTTGACCCTTTATGTCACAGCCGCCTGACACATTAGAGCCAATCAACATCAGACACTCCCTCACAGACCCTCCCAGCTACTCGCTCGGAATCCGCCATTTTAGACTCATAACGACCTTGCTTTCTTAATGAGAGGACGTGTTGTGTTTTTGCTGCTGACATTAATAGGAAAAACATAGCTAGGCTTGTGTATTTACAGTCCAGAAGGACTCCACTCATCTCTGCTGCAAGCACAGCACCCCAAAAAGCCCTTTTTAGGGCTATATTTCGTGCCGTTTTTTTTTTTTTTCGTTTTTTTTTTATTAGCATTTGCCTGGCTTTCAGGCTGTGTGTTTAAGGCTCACAGCATATGCTGTGATTACTGCCACCACTGATATCTCCCTAACAACATTAGTTTAAATTTAACTAACCAAAAAATTTTATTATTTTGCTAGTGTAATTTTTTTTCATTTTCTATCAGGCCTGTGTCACACAGCATATACTCTGGTTCATTGCTCTGTGCCAGCCAGCAGCTACCAGTGTTAATATCCGTTTATAACATTATTTTAAATTTAAAAAAAAAAAAAAAAAAATTTGCTAGTGTAATCTAATTACATTTACTATCAGGCCTGTGTCTGTCAGGCTCACTCAGCATTAATATACCTCATTTTTTTCAGTCTTTTGGTTAATTGGTCTGTGACAGGCAGCCACCCAGCACTCATATCTTCTTCACCTTAATTTTAATATAAAAAAAAAAAGTTTAAATTTGTTTGATAGTGTAATCTAATATAATTTTCTATCCGGCCTGTGTGTTTTGCTGACATACAGAGCCTACTGCGTTTACTTGCTGCCCTCCCTAGTCTATGAGCCACGACTCATATGTGTTTAACCTTTTTTTAATTCCCCCCCAAAAAAAATAATTTAAATCATTTTTCTAGTGTAATCTAATAGTATTTTCTATCAGGCGTGTGTGTATCTGACTTACAGAGCCTACTGTTTTTAATAGCTGCCCTTCCAAGGCTATCAGCCATGACTCATATGTATGTGCTTAACCTTTTTCTTTAAATTCCCAAAAAAAAGTCTTTAAATCATTATGCTAGTGTAATCTAATTTTATTTTCTATCAGGCCTGTGTCTAACTGTCTATCTGACTTACACAGCATACTGTTGTTAATTGCTGCCCTACGTAGCAGCCAGCCAGTGCGACCACTCATAGAGTCATATGTGCATTGCACTTCTTAACATAATTTGAATATTAAAATCTAAAATTTTAAAAAATTTTGCTAGTGTAATCTAACTTAATTTTCTATCAGGCCTGTGTTTTTGTCACTTACACAGCATACTTTGTTAAATTGCTGCCCTACCTACCATCCACGACTCATATCTGCCAGCCTGTGTGCCAGGCCCAACTAGCCAATTAGTGGCACCAATCATAATTCTTGTAACAGTATATAAAAAAATAAAAATCATAATTTTTTGGACTGCAAATATTCAGTCTCCTAGTGCCATTGAATTGCATTTACCTCCTGCCTGCCACTGCCAGCTTTTTGTGCCAGGCCGTCTAGCCAACTATTTACACCAATCATAATTGTTGTCACAGACAGTATAGTTACTAATTAAAATTAAAAAAATTTTGATTGTTGATCTTAATCCTCAGTTTGGTCGTGCCATAGAATTGCACTTTTCTACTGCCTTCCAAGCCTGTGTGCCAGGCCTACTTGAAAAATATTTACACCAATCATATTTGTTGTCACAGTATTCTTAATAATTAAAAATTTAAATTTTTGGTAATAGTTGTTGTGAATCCTCAGTTTGCTGGTGCCATTGAATTGCACTTCCCTCCTGCCTTGCAGCCTGCTGTGTGCCAGGCCCACCTAGCCAATTATTGCCAGCAATCATATTTCTTTTAACAGTATTGCAAAAATTGTCAATCATCACTGTTTTGACTGTCAGTATTCAGTCTCCTAGTGTCCTTGAATTGCATTTACCTCCTGCCTGCCAGCCTTTTGTGCCAGGCCATCTTGCCAACTATTTACACCAATCATAATTGTTGTCACAGTATAGTTACTAATTAAAATTAAAAAATTCTTGATTGTTGATCTTAATCCTCAGTTTGCTCATGCCCTAGAATTGCACTTTTCTACTGCCTTCCAAGCCTGTGTGCCAGGCCTACTTGAAAAATATTTACACCAATCATATTTGTTGTCACAGTATTCTTAATAATTAAAAATTTTAATTTTTGGTAATAGTTGTTGTGAATCCTCAGTTTGCTGGTGCCAGTGAATTGCACTTTCCTCCTGCCTTGCAGCCTGCTGTGTGCTAGGCCCACCTAGCCAATTATTGCCAGCAATCATATTTCTTTTAACAGTATTGCAAAAATTGTCAATCATCACTGTATTGACTGTCAGTAGTCAGTCTCCTAGTGTCCTTGAATTGCATTTACCTCCTGCCTGCCAGCCTTTTGTGCCAGGCCGTCTTGCCAACTATTTACACCAATCATAATTGTTGTCACTGTATAGTTACTAATTAAAATTAAAACATTCTTGATTGTTGATGATCTTAATCCTCAGTTTGCTCGTGCCCTAGAATTGCACTTTTATACTGCCTTCCAAGCCTGTGTGCCAGGCCTACTTGAAAAATATTTACACCAATCATATTTGTTGTCACAGTATTCTTAACAATTAAATTAAAATGTTTGGTAATAGTTGTGAATCCTCAGTTTGCTTGTCTCATTGAATTGCACTTTCCTCCTGCCTTGCAGCCTGCTGTGTGCCAGGCCCACCTAGCCAATTATTGCCAGCAATCATATTTTTTTTAACAGTATTGCAAAAATTGTCAATCATCACTGTTTTGACTGTCAGTATTCAGTCTCCTATTGTCCTTGAATTGCATTTACCTCCTGCCTGCCAGCCTTTTGTGCCAGGCCGTCTTGCCAACTATTTACACCAATCATAAATGTTGTCACAGTATAGTTACTAATTAAAATTAAAAAAATTTTGATTGTTGATCTTAATCCTCAGTTTGCTCGTGCCATTGAATTGCACTTTTCTACTGCCTGCCAGCCTGTGTGCCAGGCCCAACTATCCAATTAGTGCCAGCAATCATATTTATTTTAACAGTATTGCAAAATTTGTCAATCATCACTGTTTTGACTGTCAATCTGCAGTCTACTAGTGCCCTTGAATTGCATTTTCCTCCTGCCTGCCTGCCTGTGTGCCAGTCCCAACTAGCCAATTAGTGCCACCAATCATATTTATTGTAACAGGATTGGAATTTTTGTTAATCATAACTGTTTTGACTGTGATCCTTCAGTCTCCTAGTACCATTGAATTGCAGTTTCCTTTCTCCCAGCGTGTGTGCCAGACAGGCCCATTTGCCAACTAGTGCCAAACAATCATATTTGTTGTCACAGTACTTGTAATATTTAAAAAAATTAACAATTTGTGATTTTTAAAACATCTGTCTTTTTTGTTGTTGTCAGTCTCACAGCATATACGGTGCCCACTTTCACAGTGCCACCACTCAATTGGTGTAATAGTATTGTTGGTGTCCATTTTAAAAAAAATGACAGGCAGAGGCAGGCCACCCCGCAGGTTCCGTGGTCGTGGTTGTGGTGCTGTGATTCCTTTAGACCCTACAAATATGCACATTGTTCAGACGCCGGGTGCCAGGGGGGACGCAAAAATTTCTGAGGAGGACCTAGTTGAATGGCTAACACAGGACACCCAATCTTCTTCAGCTTCCGCTGCTAGCCCTCCTAACCTTGACGCACCATCTAAGTCCAGCTGTGCTTTGGGCAGGTCTCAAGTGACCAGTGCCACTGCCCCGCCTGTCGCCACCACCAACACTAGCACCACAGCCGCTTCACTTGATCTGTCACAGGAGTTATTGACACATCATTTGGAAGAAATGAGTGATGCGCAACCATCATTGACAGAGGATGTAGATAATAGTGATCAGTCTCAATCAGGCAGCATTACCGACATGGAGGTACGGTGTGATGATGATGATGATGTTGTACCCGCTGCTGCTTCCTTTCTTGATGTTTCAGATACAAGTGAAGTGGTTGATGATGATGTGTCGGTGGATGTCACGTGGGTGCCTGCTAGAAGAGAAGAAGAAGAGGGGGAAAGTTCAGATGGGGAGACAGAGAGGAGGAGGAGGAGACGATTTGGAAGCATGGGGAGGTCGTCTCAAGGAGCTAGTGGCACAGTCAGACAGCATGCATCGTCACCAGGGGTCAGCCAGACAGCACGCCGACGCCCATCAACGCATGCTGTTGCCACCACCAGAATGCCGTCATCGCAGAGCTCAGCAGTGTGGCATTTTTTTTGTGTGTCTGCCTCTGACAACAGCAATGCCATTTGCAACCTGTGCCAAAAGAAACTGAGTCGTGGGAAGTCCAACAGCCACCTAGGTACAACTGCTTTGCGAAGGCACATGGTCTCCCATCACAAAGGCCGATGGGAAGAACACATGAGTAGAAGCAGCACACAAAGTGAAAGCCGCCCTCCTCCTCCTGCTCCAGCATCTTCAGCCACGTCAACCAGTGCTGTCCTCCTTGCCCCCTCTCAACCATCCTCCACTCAGTCTCTCTTACGTAGCAGTTCCTGGTCATCTGCCCACAGTCAGGTGTCTGTCAAGGACATGTTTGAGCGTAAGAAGCCAATTTCTCAGTCACCCCCTTGCCCGGCGTCTGACAGCTGGCTTGTCTGAACTCTTAGCCCGCCAGCTTTTACCATACAAGCTGGTGGAGTCTGATGCTTTCAAAAAAATTGTATCTATTGGGACACCGCAGTGGAATGTACCTGGCAGAAATTTATTTTCACAAAAGGCAATCCCAAACCTGTACTCTGTTGTGAGAAAGGAAGTTATGGCATGTCTGGCACACAGCGTTGGGGCAAGGGTCCATATGACCATGGATAGCTGGTCTGCAAAGCATGGTCAGGGCAGGTATATCACCTACACTGTGCATTGGGTAAACCTGCTGACTTCTGACAAGCATGGAATGCGTGGCTCTGCAGAAGAGTTGGTGACACCGCCACGACTTGCAGGCAGGCCTGCTGCTACCTCCTCTACTCCTCCTACTCCATCCTCTTCCATAACCTCTTCCTCGGCTGAGTCCTCTTCAACTTCTGCGTCTTGCTCCACATCTATGGCCCCCCCCAGCTCCCCAGGTACTATGCTACATCCCGGGTACGGCAGTGTCACACCGTCTTGAGGTTGACTTGCCTGAAAGCGGAGAGTCACACCGCACCAGCACTCCTGACCGCCCTGAACGCACAGGTGGATCAGTGGCTGACTCCGCACCAACTGGAGATTGGCAAGGTTGTTTCTGACAATGGAAGTAATTTGGTGGCGGCATTGAAATTGGGCAAGTTGACACATGTGCCGTGCATGGCACATGTGTGTAATCTAATTGTACAATGATTTGTCCATAAGTACCCAGGCTTACAGGACGTCCTGAAGCAGGCCAGGAAGGTGTGTGTCCATTTCAGGCGTTCCTACATGGCCATGGCGCACTTGTTCGATATCCAGCGTCGAAACAACCTGCCAGTGAGGCGCTTGATTTGCGACAGCCCGACACGGTGGAATTCAACACTCCTAATGTTTGACCGCCTGCTACAACAAGAAAAAGCTGTTAATGCGTATTTGTATGACCGGGGTGCTAGGCCAGCCTCTGGGGAGCTGGGGATATTTTTTCCAAATTACTGGACGCTCATGCGCAATGCCTGTAGGTTCATGCGTCCTTTTGAGGAGGTGACAAACCTTGTCAGTCGCACTGAAGGCACCATCAGCGACAGCATACCATTTGTTTTCTTCCTGGAGCGTGCCCTGCGAAGAGTGCTGGATCAGGCAGTAGATGAGCATGAAGAGGAAGAGTTGTGGTGTCCATCACCCCCACAAACAGCCGAATCAGCATCGCTTGCTGGACCTGCGGCAATGCAGGAAGAGGATTGTGAGGAAGAGGAGTCAGAGGAGGAATGTGGCTTTGAGGAGGAGGAAGACCGAGCACAACAGGCATCCCAGAGTGCTCGTTGTTGTCACCTCTCTGGTACCCATGGTGTTGTACGTGGCTGGGGGGAAGAAGATACCATCAGTGAGATCAGTGAGGAGGAGGAACAGGACATGATTAGCTCGGCATCCAACCTTTTTCAAATGGGTTCTTTCATACTGTCGTGCCTGTTGAGGGACACTCGTATAAAAAAGCTGAAGGAGAACGACCTGTACTGGGTGTCCACGCTCCTCGACCCCCGGTATAAGCATAAAGTGCCTGAAATATTACCAAATTCCCGCAAGTCGGAAAGGATGGAGCATTTTCATAATAAATTAAAAACTATGCTTTACACAGCGTATAAGGGTGATGTCACAGCACCACGGGAATGTAACAGGGGAAGAGATGAAATTAATCCTCCTCCTCCTCCCATGACCATGGCGGCAAGGACCGGACGCTTTCCTGACGTCTTGTTGATGGAGGACATGCGTACCTTTTTAACTCCCATGCACCATCAGAGCCTTTCGGGATCCAGCCTTAGAGAAAGACTCAACCGCCAGGTAGTAGACTACCTAGCTTTAACTGCGGATCTCGACACTCTCAGGAGCGATGGACCCCTTGACTACTGGGTGTGCAGGCTGGACTTGTGGCCTGAGCTATCCCAATTTGCAATGGAACTTCTGGCCTGCCCCGCTTCAAGTGTCCTGTCCGAAAGGACTTTCAGTGCAGCAGGAGGTTTTGTCACTGAGAAGAGAAGTCGCCTAGGTCAAAAAAGCCTTGACTATCTCACTTTTATAAAAATGAATGAGGGCTGGATCCCGAAGGGACTGACATTGGGTGATACATTTGAATAAAAAAGGCCTGATGATGAGATGAGCTGGCTTGGGCTACAACTGGTACACAGGCTGGCCTTTTTTTTTTTTTTTATAAAGCCGGAGGACTTGCTTGACTTATCCGCCAACAACTAGTGTTCAAGCCACAAGCTTTTAGGGCACTTTATAAATGTTTTACAAACATCAATTTTTCTGGCCGCTGCTACAGCAGTTGCTACAACAATACCCACATTTTTCAGTCATTTGTACATTCCTAATTTTTCTGGCCTCTGCTGCAGCTCTGTGGATACAAAACTCAAATAAAAAAAATAAGGCACATAACACTAGTGATTAAACTGTTACGAATTGTACAACTTAGCACACCACTCATATCTGGTGGACCATTAAATTGAACGCAAAATGCAACAAATTTGAAGGAGGAGGACCGACCAAGCATCTTTATCCGTCTCTTGGTTGCTCTAAATTATCTCCGTGTTCCATCTATGCCATACCTGTACTCTATTGTGCAAAAGGGTGGCATATGTGGTGTTTCATGCTGTTGTGCCTGTTGCGGGTCATGGCCCATGGTATAAAAAGGCTGAAGGAGAACGACCTGTAATGGGTGCCCCATCAAATTTTTAGAAAAATGTTCCTGGTTCCTCTCAATTATCTCTGGGTTTCTAAAATGGATGTCATACCTGTACTCGCTTGTGCAAAAGGATGGCATATGTGGTGGTGTTTCCTGCAGTTGTTTCTGTTGAGGGTGCTGGACCCTCTTATAAAAAAGCTGAAGGAGAACGACCTGGAATGGGAGTCCAAGCATGGTTTTTGGGGCTATTTCACTTTTCCAAACAATTATCTGTGGGTTTCTAAAATCAATGCCGTAACAGTACTCTATTGTTCAAAAGGATGCCCTATGTTCTCTTTCCTGCTGGTATTTTGTTTGAGGGTCCTGGACCCTCTTATAAAAAGGCCTAAGGAGAAAAAGGTGTACTGGGTGTCCACTCAATTTTTTTTTCTATTTCACATTTGACCAAAATTATCTCTGGGTTTGTAAAATCAATGCTGTACCTGTACTCTATTGTTCAAAAGAATGCCATACGTCCTCTTTCCTGCTGGTGTTTTTTTTTAGGGTCCTGGACCCTCTTATAAAAAGGCCGAAGGAGAAAGAAGTGTACTGGGTGTCCATCGAATCATTTGTTTGATTCAAATTCCCGGTTGCAACAAATTATCTCCGGGTTTCTAAAATCAATGCCTTTCCTGTAATCTAATTTTTAAAAGGATGCCATATGTCCTCTTTCCTGCTGCTGGTTTTGTTTAGGGTCCTGGAGCCTCTGCTAAAAAGGCCTAAGGATAAATAAGTGTACTGGGTGTCTAATCAATGTTTTTTTAGATTTCACGGTTGCAACAAATTATCCCCGGGATTCTAAAATCAATGCCTTTCCTGTAATCTATTATTCACAAGGATGCCATATGTCCTCTTTCATGCTGTTGTTTCTGTTGAGGCTCCAGGAGCCTCTTATAAAAAGGTCTAAGGATAAAGAAGTGTACTGGGTGTCTAATATATGTTTTTTTAGATTTCACGGTTGCAACAAATTATCCCCGGGTTTCTAAAATCAATGCCTTTCCTGTAATCTATTATTCACAAGGATGCCATATGTCCTCTTTCATGCTGTTGTTTCTGTTGAGGGTCCGGGAGCCTCTTATAAAAAGGCCTAAGGATAAAGAAGTGTACTGGGTGTCTAATCAATGTTTTTTTAGATTTCACGGTTGCAACTAATGATCTCTGTGTTTCTAAAATCAATGCCTTTCCTGTAATCTAATTTTCAAAAGTATTCCATATGTCCTCTTTCCTGCTGCTGGTTTTGTTGAGGGTCCTGGAGCCTCTGCTAAAAAGGCCTAAGGATAAATAAGTGTACTGGGTGTCTAATCAATGTTTTTTTAGATTTCACGGTTGCAACAAATTATCCCCGGGTTTCTAAAATCAATGCCTTTCCTGTAATCTATTATTCACAAGGATGCCATATGTCCTCTTTCATGCTGTTGTTTCTGTTGAGGCTCCGGGAGCCTCTGATAAAAAGGCCTAAGGATAAAGAAGTGTACTGGGTGTCCAATCAATGTTTTTTTCTATTTCCCGGTTCATATAAATGATCTCTGGGATTCTAAAATCAATGCCTTAACTGTAATCAATTGTTCACAAGGATGCCATATGTCCTCTTTCATGCTGTTGTTTCTGTTGAGGGTCCTGGATCCTCTGCTAAAAAGGCCTAAGGATAAATATGTGTACTGGGTGTCTAATCAATGTTTTTTTAGATTTCCTGGTTAAAACAAATTATCCCCGGGTTTCTAAAATCAATGCCTTTCCAGAAATCTATTTTTCAAAAGGATGCCATATGTCCTCTTTCCTGCTGCTGGTTTTGTTGAGGGTCCTGGAGCCTCTGCTAATTAGGCCTAAGGATAAATAAGTGTACTGGGTGTCTAATCAAGGTTTTTTTAGATTTCCCGGTTGCAACAAATTATCTCTGGCTAGAGAGGCCTCTCAGTGTCGCTGTAACGGTACCAACAGGATACCAAGGGTTAACACCAGGGAACAATGTCCTGCATAGGGAATCAGCAATTCACAACCCAGCCAGTTTTCAGGTTTCAAACAGAATGACATTTATTAAAGGCTATGCCTAGTATTTATGCAGGTCTGACCCCCCCCCCCCAGATGGAAAACTGTTGTACATTACATGGAGGGAAAAGCGCCCTTTTACATGATACAATAGAATTATATTATTTAAACGCTTCAACCACAAGACACTCTTGGCTCTTCTTATCACTTAGGCGTTTTCTCTCTGAGGGTGATCAAACAATGGAATTCTTATCACTAACTAAATTATGGTTGGAGCCAGCAACTTGTGTTTAGAAAATAGTTTCTTAAAGCTAAACACAGTTAACTCCTTCAGTCCTGACAGAAGGGTCTGTCACATAGCTCCCCCCTTGTGGAACACTCCGGCAGACCCGGCTTGACCCTTTTGCGGGTCAACCTGGGGATGACCGGACTAGGAGGTGGTAGGCATGTCAGTTTGCCAGGACAATCCATCTGTATTCCCGTTATGAGAGAGAATTCCTGTCCATACAAACAAGGGTTCAACTTCCTCAGTGCCCAGACTAGGGCTAAACAGTCCTTCAAAATCCCATCAGCTTCCTTACGAGTTTTCTGTACCTGCTCTTTATAGGTATCCACAATCCCTTCATACTGACATAGGGTGCCCTTGAGTTGCTGCACCTCACTATGAGCCAGCGTCAGCTTCTCCTCAAGTGTCGCTAAGTTTGTCTTTAATGTTTCATGTCCCACTCTCAAGCTGGTGTTTTCTGCAGTCTGTCGGTGCAGCTTGTCTAGCAGAGATTCACGTTCTAAACGTGCTTTTTCCTCTGCGCTCCTCTTCTCCTTCATCAGCGCATTGTAACGGGACCTCCACATATCAATAGCAGATAGAGATTTACTGAGCTCAGCGTCCTGGGGCTTAGCAGCAGGTGGGTCAGTCTCTGCTGCACGGATCTGGGCACGGGTAGTCACAGGGTTAACATCAGCGGGACCCATAGGAGCATAGGCAGAAACAAGGGGGGCCAAGTCATTTCCAAGGAGAACATCAGCAGGTAAGTCCTTCTTGACCCCCACATTCACAGGTCTAGCGCCCACTCCCCAATCCAAATGTACCCTGGCAACAGGTAGGCGGAACACAGTGGCCCCTGCTACCCTCACAGCCACAGTGTCTCTAGTGTGCTGTTTCTCAGACACCAAGTTCTCTTGAAGCAAGGTCATGGTAGCACCAGTATCCCGTAGACCACTGACCTCCTTCCCATTCACTTTAACCCGTTGCCGGTTATTCCGGTGGGCAGCTTGCACGGGGTCTGCTTCATGTAGGCTGCCCCAGCATTCAGGATTATGTGGGATTCCGCCGGCGGGTCTTCTCCAGGACTGTGCTTGATTTGCTGTGTTTAGGGGACACTCTGGTCTTTTGTGCCCTAGTTGCTTACATCCAAAGCACCGAATAGGTTGTGAGTAGCCCCGCGAATTGAACCGGGCACTCTGAGGGTAGTTCGTGGCCGGAGACCGTGTGGTATAGCGGTGCGCCGGGGGCTGATAACTGGCAGCTGCTGGGGTGACTGGGGGTCTGTACTCCACTCTAGCAGTGGGCAATCGGTATACCACTCCCCCTGCCCCTCGTACTGCCACGGATCCGCCAGTGTGTGCTGTATCCGGCACCAAATGGGGAGCTATCAGGGTTAAAGTAGCTCCCGAATCCCGAAGTCCCTGGACCGACATCACCTCATGCAGAATTCCCAGGGGTTCCTCGGCTTGGGTGCTCAACAACTCATGAACGGCTGGCTCCGTTTGGTAATGGTGAGCAGCCGCCCTTGGGGCCAGGTTCTGTCTGACCTGGTTCCAAGCTTGTCTGCTCCAATTTTGGGTGCACTCACGTGCCATATGTCCCCACTGCTTGCAGGTGTGGCATTGTATATTCGCCCGTCCTTTGTATCGTGAGGGGGGTGGTGGATTCCCTGGGGCTGGGCAAAAAGGTGCCGCTGTGGGGGTGTTAGGCTGTAGTCCATGGTGCCTCCTGGCATCAAAATGCTGGTCTGCTAATCTGGCTGCTTCGGTTAAGGTGAGGGGTTTTCGATCTCTCACCCATTCTTGGGCTTCTTCCATGGTGGTAGCTTGGCTGGCCTGTATCCACCCTTGAGATGCTTGATCCAGCTTGTGGGCCCACTCTGCATGGGAATCTCTTTCTGGCTTGCGCAGGCCTCTAAACTTGCGCCGGTATGCCTCTGGGGTAATGGCATATCTTTCCAAGATCGCTCTCTTCACTTTAGCGTAATCCTTGCTGTCCTCCCTGGGTACAGCGCGATATGCTTCCGCTGCCCTACCGGCTAGCTTGCCTGCTAGCACCGGCACCCATACGGACTGCTCCAAATTATGTAACTCGCACAGTCTCTCAAAATCCTGTAAATACCCATCGATCTCATCCTTCTCCTCACAAAACATTTTAAATGCATGGTATGGGATTTTGGGTCTTACTGGGTTGCTGAGTGCGTCTAAAATGGATTCTGCTCGGGAGGATGCATTCCGCGGACTGTGTGCCATCACGTACTCCTGCACATCGGCCATTACCACGGATAGCATATCTCGTGGTACAGGTTGGGGTAAAAATTCCAGCCTGGTCCTCATTTCCCTCTGGTATAGGGTCTCCTCCATGGCTGCTGGAGGCGTAGCGCTGCGAGCTCTGTCTCCCTCCATCAGCTCGGCAATTAATATAGTCTTGGGTTTGCTGCTGCCTATCTTTCCCCTGGCTTCTAGTAGTTCCTTTAACGTTTGTCTCTTTAGCTTAGAATAATCCATCTCCATTCACTTCGGTCCCTGGTACTCCTTCCATCTTAGTCAGTATTGTAGTAATCCCCCTCTTCCTGAGGTTACTGCCTTGTGTAGTTGCTCTTCTGGGCGATAAGGTTCATTCCGTCGCTTGCCACCAATTGTAACGGTACCAACAGGATACCAAGGGTTAACACCAGGGAACAATGTCCTGCATAGGGAATCAGCAATTCACAACCCAGCCAGTTTTCAGGTTTAAAACAGAATGACATTTATTAAAGGCTATGCCTAGTATTTATGCAGGTCTGACCCCCCCCCCAGATGGGGGTTGAAAAACTGTTGTACATTACATGGAGGGAAAAGCGCCCTTTTACATGATACAATAGAATTATATTATTTAAACACTTCAACCACAAGACACTCTTGGCTCTTCTTATCACTTAGGCGTTTTCTCTCTGAGGGTGATCAAACAATGGAATTCTTATCACTAACTAAATTATGGTTGGAGCCAGCAACTTGTGTTTAGAAAATAGTTTCTTAAAGCTAAACACAGTTAACTCCTTCAGTCCTGACAGAAGGGTCTGTCACAGTCGCGGCTAGCTGTAACGCAGTCAGCTGAGGAACATAGGTAAGCCGATATGAGTAAGGTATCTCCAGGCTCCTCTTGGATAGCCCCAGAAAGTGTGACTATGAATCCCAAAAAGAAAATTAAATTAAGGTTGAAAACTAACTCCAAAGTAACTTGTAAGACCTGGAGCTCCTCAAACACACGTCCTACCGCAACAGCTATAGGCTCCGCCCCCCCAAATCTTACCTTTTTAATGCCAATTGATATTGCCACAGCTGGAACAACAGTAAATAACATGTGCGTCACCACAGTCTCCAAAGCTGTTGTCGGATGTATACAAAAACACTGATAAAGTATTCCTTTCGGGGCGCAAAGAGATGGCTACCGGAACACTCCAGGAACTTCCCAAGAGTCGCTGTCTTGTGTTTCTGGTGATGTTGGAGACATCTGGGTAGTGTACAGGGAGGCCCAAAATCCTCTCCATCTCTGTGCACCACAGGACAGGACGTCCTTGTCATCCATAAGCATATGAAATTGCTTGCATTTTCCTTGCTTCAAGAAGTTCAGCTTTTGTGGTGATAGTACAGAATTAAATAAACTTTGGTTTCCTACCATACTCAAGACAATCTTGTAGTTCAAGCTTCGGACTTGCTGTGGGAAACAGTGGCCTGTCCATACCAGGAAGATGATTTAGACAGAAGTAACAAGCTCTGATTGCAGGTGACACATGTTTATCGTCAATCATCAAAGGGGTTGTGTGCAGAATATGGCTGATGGCCCCTTATTCACATGTTTCTCCAGAGCCACAACATTTGCAAACAGCCAGAAGAAAGGTCGGATCTCACCAGCCTTAAGTTGAGCTTCATTTACCAAAATGCTGATATTCAAAAAATAGACAAACAGTGCCTTAAAAAACACATTTGCGATATGGATTCACCAGAGCAAGGTCATTGCAAGTACTTCCCACGATAACAAAATTAAAATGCCACAACTCCGCAATCTTCCCCTTCACATTATTATTGTCACACTCCATTGTACTCCTATGACCAGCTCCCTGCTCTTGTTTTTGTTGAGGGTCCTGGAGCCTCTGCTAAAAAGGCCTATGGATAAAGAAGTGTACTGGGTGTCTAATCAATGTTTTTTTCTATTTCCCAGGTCATATAAATGATCTCTGGGTTTCTAAAATCAATGCCTTTCCTGTAATCTATTATTCAAAAGGATGACATATGTCCTCTTTCATGCTGTTGTTTCGGTTGAGGCTCTGGGACCCTCTTATTAAAAAGGCCTAATAATAAATAAGTGTACTGGGTGTCTAATCAATGTTTTTTTCTATTTCCCGGGTCATATAAATGATCTCTGTGTTTCTAAAATCAATGCCTTTCCTGTAATCTATTATTCAAAAGGATGACATATGTCCTCTTTCATGCTGTTGTTTCGGTTGAGGCTCCGGGACCCTCTTATTAAAAAGGCCTTAAGGATAAATAAGTGTACTGGGTGTCTAATCAATGTTTTTTTCTATTTCCCGGTTGCAACTAATGATCTCTGTGTTTCTAAAATCAATGCCTTTCCTGTAATCTATTATTCAAAAGGATGACATATGTCCTCTTTCATGCTGTTGTTTCAGTTGAGGCTCCGGGACCCTCTTATTAAAAAGGCCTAAGAATAAATAAGTGTACTGGGTGTCTAATCAATGTTTTTTTCTATTTCACGGGTCATATAAATGATCTCTGGGTTTCTAAAATCAATGCCTTTCCTGTAATCTATTATTCAAAAGGATGACATATGTCCTCTTTCATGCTGTTGTTTCGGTTGAGGCTCCGGGACACTCTTATTAAAAAGGCCTGAGGATAAATAAGTGTACTGGGTGTCTAATCAATGTTTTTTTCTATTTCCCGGGTCATATAAATGATCTCTGGGTTTCTAAAATCAATGCCTTTCCTGTAATCTATTATTCAAAAGGATGACATATGTCCTCTTTCATGCTGTTGTTTCAGTTGAGGCTCCGGGACCCTCTTATTAACCCCTTAATGACTACAATGTACCCTGTATGTCACTGGTCATTAAGGGTTTTTTCAGGACATAATAGCACAAGTCTAGCAAGAACACGCTATTAATGCCCTCCCTCCAGAAGGCTTTGTGGAATAGAGCAGTCTTAACGCTGGTGGCAAGACCGCGCTATAAAACAATCAAGTCCCAAAAAAAGGCCAGCGACATACAGGGTACGTCGCTGGTCCTTAAGGGGTTAAAAAGGCCTGAGGATAAATAAGTGTACTGGGTGTCTAATCAATGTTTTTTTCTATTTCCCGGTTGCAACTAATGATCTCTGTGTTTCTAAAATCAATGCCTTTCCTGTAATCTATTATTCAAAAGGATGACATATGTCCTCTTTCATGCTGTTGTTTCGGTTGAGGCTCCGGGACCCTCTTATTAAAAAGGCCTTAAGGATAAATAAGTGTACTGGGTGTCTAATCAATGTTTTTTTCTATTTCCCGGGTCATATAAATGATCTCTGTGTTTCTAAAATCAATGCCTTTCCTGTAATCTATTATTCAAAAGGATGACATATGTCCTCTTTCATGCTGCTGTTTCGGTTGAGGCTCCGGGACCCTCTTATTAAAAAGGCCTAAGGATAAATAAGTGTACTGGGTGTCTAATCAATGTTTTTTTCTATTTCCCGGGTCATATAAATGATCTCTGGGTTTCTAAAATCAATGCCTTTCCTGTAATCTATTATTCAAAAGGATGACATATGTCCTCTTTCATGCTGTTGTTTCGGTTGAGGCTCCGGGACCCTCTTATTAAAAAGGCCTAAGGATAAATAAGTGTACTGGGTGTCTAATCAATGTTTTTTTCTATTTCCCGGGTCATATAAATGATCTCTGTGTTTCTAAAATCAATGCCTTTCCTGTAATCTATTATTCAAAAGTATGACATATGTCCTCTTTCATGCTGTTGTTTCGGTTGAGGCTCCGGGACCCTCTTATTAAAAAGGCCTGAGGATAAATAAGTGTACTGGGTGTCTAATCAATGTTTTTTTCTATTTCCCGGTTGCAACTAATGATCTCTGTGTTTCTAAAATCAATGCCTTTCCTGTAATCTATTATTCAAAAGGATGACATATGTCCTCTTTCATGCTGTTGTTTCGGTTGAGGCTCCGGGACCCTCTTATTAAAAAGGCCTTAAGGATAAATAAGTGTACTGGGTGTCTAATCAATGTTTTTTTCTATTTCCCGGTTGCAACTAATGATCTCTGTGTTTCTAAAATCAATGCCTTTCCTGTAATCTATTATTCAAAAGGATGACATATGTCCTCTTTCATGCTGTTGTTTCGGTTGGGGCTCCGGGACCCTCTTATTAAAAAGGCCTAAGGATAAATAAGTGTACTGGGTGTCTAATCAATGGTTTTTTCTATTTCACGGGTCATATAAATGATCTCTGGGTTTCTAAAATCAATGCCTTTCCTGTAATCTATTATTCAAAAGGATGACATATGTCCTCTTTCATGCTGTTGTTTCGGTTGAGGCTCCGGGACCCTCTTATTAAAAAGGCCTAAGGATAAAGAAGTGTACTGGGTGTCGAATCAATGTTTTTTTCTATTTCCCGGGTCATATAAATGATCTCTGGGATTCTAAAATCAATGCCTTAACTGTAATCAATTGTTCACAAGGATGCCATATGTCCTCTTTCATGCTGTTGTTTCTGTTGAGGCTCCGGGAGCCTCTTATAAAAAGGCCTAAGGATAAAGAAGTGTGCTGGGTGTCCAATCAATGTTTTTTTTTATTTGACAGTTGCAAAAAAATTATCTATGGCTTTCTAAAATCTATGCCTTACCTGTCATCTATTGTTCAAAAGGATGCCATATGTCCTCTTTCCTGCTATTGTTTTTGTTGGGGGTCTGGAACACTATTCTAAAAAGGTCGAAGGAGAACGACCTGTACTGTACTGGGTGTCCAATCATGTTTTTGTTTTCAATTTCACGGTTCATAATAAATAGCGCCGTGTAACTAAAATCAATGCCATACCTGTACTCTGTTGTTCAAAAGTATGGCATATGTGGTGTTTCATTCTGTTGTGGTTGTTGAGGGTCGTGGCCGTGGGACAGCGTATAAAACGGCTGAAGGAGAACAACCTGTACAGCCTTGCTCCTCTTTTTAGGCAGGCCAGCTCTTTGCATACATGCCCACAGACTCTGTAACGCATGCCTCTTTTAGGGAGAGGTGCAGCCATAATGCAGGGTCAGAAACTCTGCCTGCAACTGTTATACTCGATTTTGCGAAAGGAAGTAACTTTACCATGGTTCCCTGCACGCACGTATTGTTGTTATATTTTGGTGAGGGTAATCATGATGGCCATGTAGACCACCACCACTGAGAGTCCTGGAAGTAACAGGGATGAGATGAAAGAGCTAAGAATAGTAGAACTTGAAACAACAGAGTTAGCCATGGGTGTTAGTGCAAGACCGCTTGGCTTTTTTTTGGCTTTGGGTGCGGCTATTCATGCAGGCCATATAGAGCTGCCACCATTCGGTGTTGTATCAGGTATTAAACTAATAAGAACAGTACTACCAAAATACAGCCAATGAAGGGCCTTAGGAAGACTGAGCCAAGGTTGGATTGTAGTATTTGGTTAGGCTAATCATGATGGCCATGTAGACCACCACCGAGAGTCCTGGAAGTAACAGGGATGATGAGATGAAAGTGCTAAGAATAGTACTACTTGAAACAACAGAGTTAGCCATGGGTGTTAATCCAAGACCGCTTGGATTTATTTTTGTATTGGGTGCGGCTAATCATGCAGGCCATATAGAGCTGCCACCATTCGGTGTTGTATCAGCTATAAAAATAATAAGAACTGTACTATCAAAATACAGCCAATGAAGGGCCTATGAAGACTGAGCAAAGGTTGGATTGTAGTATTTTGTTCGGCTAATCATGATGGCCATGTAGACCACCCATAACAGGGATGAAAGTGCTAAGAATAGTACTAATTGAAACAACCGAGTTAGCCATGGGTGTTAGTCTAAGACCACTCAGCTTTTTTTTGGGTTTGGGTGCAGCTAATCATGAAGGCCAGATAGACCTGCCACCATTTGGTGTTGTAACAGTTATTAAACTGCAAAGAACAGTACTACTTAACACCACCTACTTACCATGGATCCCAGAGCATATGTTTGGTTATTATATTTTGTAAGGGTAATCATGCAGGCCATATAGACCTCCACCGATATGGTGAGTATGAGTAACAGCTATTAAAATGCGAAGGACATTACTAATTAACACAACATAGTTACCATGGGTCGCAGACCAAGAGCAGATGTCTTATTATTATATTTTGTATGGGTAATCATCCAGGCCGTATAGACCTCACCAAATAGGGGGAGTTACAGAGATTAAAGTGCTAAGAATGGTAGTACTTAAAACACAACCTAGTTAAAATGGGTACCAGACCGCATGTCTTATTATTATATTTTTTCAGGGTAATCAGGCAGGCCATATAGAACCCCCCCCGATAGGGGGGGGGGGGGGACAGGGATTAAAGTACTAAGAAAAGTACTAATTAACACAAGCTAGTTATCATGGTTCCAACACCGTGTGTCTTGATGTTATACTTTGTCAGGGTAATCATGCAGGCCATATAGACGTCCCTTGATAGGGGGAGTAACAGGGATTACAGTTATAAGAATAGTACTACTTAAACACAACCTAATTACCATGGGTCCAAGACCAGATGTTTTATTATTATACTTTGTCAGGCTAATCATGCAGGCCATATAGAGCTCCAAGAAAAGGGGGGGTAAGAGGGATTCAAGTGAGAAGAAAAGTTTTACTTAACACAAGAAAAATTACCATGGGTCCCAGACCGCGTGTCTTGTTGTTATACTTTGTCAGGGTAATCATAACCACCATATAGACCTCCACCAATAGGGGGAGTTACAGGGCTCAAAGTGCGAAGAACAGTACTACTTAACACAACCTAGTTGGGTCCAAGAACGCATGTTTAATTATTAGACTTTATCAGGGTAATTATATATCTAACAAATCTATCTATTTCTCTTCTATTGATTCTATCTAACTATCAATCTATGTATATCTATCTATCCTATCTATCAATCTATCTTCTGTCCGGGATGTTTTGAGACAGCCACTTTGGGAATGTTAGTTGATTTAGGCCCATTATGGCTTAAAAGCAGACTCTGCATAAACTATGTAATTTTCCATGGGAGTTTTGCCAGGGATCTCCCTCCAGCATGCGACAGTCCAGGTGTTAGTACCCTTGAAACAACTTTTCCATCACTATTGTGGCCAGAAAGAGTCCTTGTAGGTTTTAAAGTTCGCCTGCCTATTGAATTCAATGGCGGTTCGCGACATCGCTAATGGCCATCTGCCAAATCAATCGATGTAGATAATTGTAGGAATAGTCTAGAGTGTTGGGCAGGGGGATCCATCTACTCAGTGAGTTGCAAGCTGATAGGGAATTTTTCAATAGAGATGTCCAGTTCAGGGTGTGCCAGAAAAACAAAGGTTGAGGTGTATTACATGAGGGGTTGACCGTTAAGGCGTGGTGCGGTGCTGATCCAATTTTCATGTCCTCAAGGATGTCGGCAAGTCCAGCTGTGTCAGAGTTATAGACTGATTGGTTGGCAAAAGTCACAGTCGCAGGGGAGCAAGAATTGCAAGATCTGAGACTAAGTTGCGCCACATCCTTCCTGCCGTCTATTAGATAATGCGTAGAGTGATAATTAAGGGAGCCAGCAGCAGCTTCTTCTATGTGATTTGTGTAGGATTGCAGCTCTATTACAGTTTCTTCAATAGCAGACTGCAATGAATAAAATAGTGGTGTGAACATGTCGTTTAGAGCACTGATGATGTGCTGCATTTTGTCAAGCTGGTAGATTGTATTCAGAGTCCCCCTATAGAGCTTGATGGACTTTGTGATCTTAAATGAATCCTAGGTGGCCAAGAGTTGTTAAATCTTGATCCTGTAAGGTTCCCGGGCACAGTTATTGCCAAGGAAGGTATGAATGGTGAATATTATGGCCACAAATTGTCCTAAAAGCTGGAAACCAATACGGAGCAAAACAAGTTCGTGGCCATCTTGAAGCACCGCCCACCGGAAGTCCCCCTGTAAGATTTTTTTATTTAAATGCTTGTGCAGTATAAAGTCATATTTTCAACCACAAATTGTTTAAAGGAGCAGTCTGTTTCGTAAACTGTGAAAATCCCTTTTTTTCTCTTAGTTGTGTTGATATGTTACTATTACCTCAAACATAACTTAGAGTTCTTAAGACTGTGAAAATTATCTACAGACCACAAAATGTAAAAGTAGCCAATGAAATACTTTAAATATGACAAAAAAGATAATAAACAAATGAATAACTTTCATTAAGTTCTCACTTAGGGCTTGAGGATTTAAAGCTCTCCGCTCTGCCAAGATGACCAACAAAGTCTCGTCAGTACTGTGAAATTCCTCAAATAATTTTATAAAGGCAAATTTTACATTATGAGCTGTTTATCTCACTATGCAGGGATCTGGTTTTTTAGCAGATATACCTGAGAGTCACCTAGATTACAAGTTTTGCGCTGTAGAGGGTGCAAAACGAACGCAACAAAAGTTATTTCACCCTCCATAGCGCTGCCATTACAAGTTTTTGAAAAGCCGCCTTGTGTGTGCGATATGGTGGCAATGAGCTCCATACCGCAAAAAATCCAAGGGCTGCTTTGACGTGCTCGTGCACGCTTTCCCCATAGACATCAATGGGGAGAGAGCGTTAGAAAAAAAAAACTAACACCTGAAGCGCAGAATGAAAAGCACCGTAACGCAACCCCATTGATGTCTATGGGGGAAAAAGTTATGTTTAAACCTAACACCCTAACATAAACCCCACGTCTAAACACCCCTAATCTGCTGCCCACGACTTCGCTGACACCTACATAAACTTATTAACCCCTAATCTGCCGCTCCTGACATTACCACCAAAATAAAATTATTAACCCTTAATCTGCCGCTCCCGATATCACCCCCACTATAATAAAGTTATTAACCACTATTCCTCCACACCCCAACATTGCCCACACTATAATAAAGATATTAACCCCTATTCTTCCGCTCCCCGACATCGCCGCCACTAAACAAAGTTATTAACCCCTAAACCTCCGGCCTCCCACATTAATGCCACTAAATAAACCTATTAACCCCTAAACCGACAGCCCTCCACATCGCAAAAAATTAAATGAAACTATTAACCCCTAAACCTAAAAAACCCTTAACTTTAAATTAAAATTACAAGATCTCTATCTTAAAATAAAAAAATTAAAATAACTATCAATTAAATAAATTAAATTACACATTAAAAAAACTAACACTACTAAAAAAAAATTAAATCTACAATTACAAAAAATAAAAAATACTAAATAATAAAAAAAAAAAAACACTAAAGTACAAAAAATAACAAACACTAAATTACAAAAAATAACAAACGAAATTATCCAAAATAAAAACAATTACACCTAATCGAATAGGTAGTGATGTCACGAATAGTTCGGCGGCAAATAGTTCCGGGCGAACATAGCATGTTCGCGTTCACCGCGGCGGGCGAACATATGTGATGTTCGATCCGCCCCCTATTCATCATCATTGAGTAAACTTTGATCCTGTATCTCACAGTCTGCAGACACATTACAGCCAATCAGCAGCAAACCCTCCCTCCCAGACCCTCCCAGCTCCTGGACAGCAGCCATTTTAGATTCATTCGGAAGTTGCATTGTTAGTGAGAGGAGGGACAGTGTAGCTGCTGCTGATTTAATAGGGAAATTGATAGCTAGGCTAGTGTATTCAGTGTCCACTACAGTCCTGAAGGACTCATCTGATCTCTGCTGTTAGGACAGCACCCCAAAAAGCCCTTTTTAGGGCTAGAACATCATTTTTTTTCCTGTGTAATCTAATTGCAGTTGCCTGCCTGCCTGCCAAGCCACTTGCCCAGTGCCACCACTCATATCTGGTGTAACAGTAGTGTAAATTAAAAAAAAAAAAACTTTTTTGATTGTGAAACATCAGTCTGTTTTTTTGTGTCAGGCTCACAGCGTATACTGTTCCCACTTGCCCAGTGCCACCACTCATATCTGGTGTAACAGTAGTGTAAATTTAAAAACAAAAAACTTTTTGGAATGTGAAACATCAGTCTGCTTTTTTGTGTAATCTAATTGCAGTTGCCTGCCTGCCAGCGTGTGTGCCAGGCTCACAGCGTATACTGTGCCCACTTGCCCAGTGCCACCACTCATATCTGGTGTAACAGTAGTGTAAATTTAAAAACAAAAAACTTTTTGGAATGTGAAACATCAGTCTGCTTTTTTGTGTCAGGCTCACAGCATATACTGTTCCCACTTGCCCAGTGCCACCACTCATATCTTGTTTAATAGCAGTGTAAGTGTACATTTAAAAAAATAAAAACTTTTTGGACTGTGAAACATCAGTCTGCTTTTTTGTGTCAGGCTCACAGCGAATACTGGGACCACTTGCCCAGTGTCACCACTCATATCTTGTTTAATAGTAGTGTAAGTGTACATTTAAAAAAATAAAAACTTTTTGGACTGTGAAACATCAGTCTGCTTTTTTTGTGTCAGGCTCACAGCATATATTGTGCCCACTTGCCCAGTGCCACCACTCATATCTTGTTTAATAGTAGTGTAAGTGTACATTTAAAAAAATAAAAACGTTTTGGACTGTGAAACATCAGTCTGCTTTTTTGTGTCAGGCTCACAGCGTATACTGTGCCCACTTGCCCAGTGCCACCACTCATATCTTGTTTAATAGTAGTGTAAGTGTACATTTAAAAACAAAAAAAACTTTTTGGACTGTGAAACATCAGTCTGCTTTTTTGTGTCAGGCTCACAGCGTATAATGTGCCCACTTGCCCAGTGCCACCACTCATATCTTGTTTAATAGAAGTGTAAGTGTACATTTAAAAACAAAAAAAACTTTTTGGACTGTGAAACATCAGTCTGCTTTTTTGTGTCAGGCTCACAGCGTATACTGTGCCCACTTGCCCACTGCCACCACTCATATCTTGTTTAATAGTAGTGTAAGTGTACATTTAAAAAAATAAAAACTTTTTGGACTGTGAAACATCAGTCTGCTTTTTTGTGTCAGGCTGCCCATTGAGTTCGCGGGAGTTCGCATTCACAGTTCGCGAACCCAAAGTTTTTGGTTTGCGACATCACTACTAATAGGGCAATGCCTACAAAAGGCCCTTTTAATGGCTATTGGTAGTTTATTGTAGGCTAGGGTTTTTTAAATTTGGGGGGGGCTTTTTTATTTTTATAGGGCTATTAGATTAGGTGCAATTGTTATTATTTTGGATATTTTTTTTTAGTGTGGGACTGACGTTGCATTACAGGCTAAAATGCTTGTGGTATAGCTATACCGACAAGACTCGTAATTGCTGCATTCCGTTTTTTACACTGAAATGGCAATTTTTTCAGCGTTAAAACACAAACGCAAAACTTGTAATCTAGGTGAGAGACAGGTACTTCATAGTACTGGTGAGATTTATTAGAACATTTCATAAGCCCATAAAGCTTAAGTTAATTGGGTTCATAATAGGGATACAAATATAAGTAGAGACAATGGGCCCCATTGACCAGAAAGCCAAGTTTTTCACCCAGCATCATGGGCAGTGGGCAGCAGTATGATGCCCGCAATTAATCCCTTAATGACCAAGGACATGCCAGGGGTTTCAAGCTCTGGAAGCAATCATGATCACTTCCAGACGCTTTCATGGTATTGCAGTGATGCCTCGATATTGAGGCATCCTGCAATACCCTCTGGTAAGCAACCGATGCAGAGAGGTCCACTCTGTGGCCCTCTCTGCATAGACCAGTGATGATGCCGATCATTGGTGGTGTGGGAGGGATAGAAGAGAGGTGGGTGGGGGGCCATCGCTTGAGGATTTCCGGTTAGCGTGGACAAAACGTCTGGGAGCTCGCACGAGGGGTAGGGACCACTACACTATGAAACATTTTTATTAAAAAGGAAGGAGGGAGAGGGGGGGGGTAAGTGTTGGGAAAGGGATCTGGGAAGGGGAGGGTATTTAGGGGGACAGCTACACTAAAATAAAAATTGTTGTTTTTATTTTTTTTATGAAAAAAAAGTTCAAAATGTAGCAAACTGAGTACTGGCAGACAGCTCCCAGTACCCAAGATGGTGGCAAATAAGTAGAGGGGGAGGGTTAGAAAGCTGTTTGGGGGATCAGGGATGTTGGGAGGTAAGGGGGGATCCTACACTGCAGAATATTCTTTTATTTTAGTACTGGCAGACTTTCTGCCATTACTTAAGATGGGGTGACAATTTTGGGGTGGGGGAGAGTTGTTTGAGAGGGGTCAGGGAGGGATCAGGGGTGGGATGTGTCAGGTGGGAGGCTGATCTCTACACTAAAGCTAAAATTAACCCTACATGCTACCTAGTTAACCCCTTCACTGCTGGGCATAATACAAGTGTGGTGCGCAGCGGCATTTAGTGGCCTTCTAATTACCAAAAAGCAATGCCAAAGCCATATATGTCTGCTATTTCTGAACAAGGGGATCCCAGAAAAGTATTTACAACCCTTTGTGCCATAATTGCACGAGCTGTTTATAAATAATTTCAGTGAGAACCTAAAGTTTGTGAAAAAGATAACGATTTTTTTTATTTGATCGCATTTGGAAGTGAAATTGTGGCATGAATTATACCAAAATGGGCCTAGATCAATACTTTGGGTTGTCTACTAAAAAAAAATATATACATTTCAATGTATATTCAGGAATTCCTGTTAAATCTCAGTGTTACAATGTAACTATCACTAATTTTGGAGCCTCCCAAAAAGGCCTTGTCCTTCTAGAGCAAGGATGGGTCGAGGCTCACCAACAGCTGCATCAGTGAATAATACAACACTTTTAGAACAACATTCCCAAAGACAAATCTGTAGGGTTTTGGGCATTTCACCTTCTACAGTGCACACTATAATTAAAAGATTCAAGGAATCCTCTCAAGTCTTGGTGCATAAAGGGCAAGGCCGAAAACCACTTCTGAAAGCACGTGATCTCTGATCCCTCAGATGTCACTGTCTAAAAAACCGTCATCAGTCTATAATGGATCTCCTGACATGGGCTCGGGTATACTTTGGTAAACATTTGTTAGTCAACACCATTTCCCACATGCAAAGCTGAAGCCCAACATCAACACTGTCCAGAAGCGCCGCTGACTTCTCTGGGCTCAGTCTCATCTGAGATGGACAGTTCCACAGTGGAATCGTGTTTTGTGGTCCGACGAGACAACATTTAAAATAGTTTTTGGAAAAAACAGCCGTCGTGTTCTTCCGGTCAAAGAGGAAAACGACCATCCAAGTTGTTATCAGCGTCAGGTCCAAAAGACAGCGTCTGTCATAGTATGGGGTTGTGTCAGTGCCCATGGCATCGGTGACTTGCACATCTGTGAGGGCACCATTAATTCAGAAAGAAATGTATACATTTTGGAGCAAGATATGGTGCCATCCAGACGTCGTCTTTTCCTGGGACGTCCCTGTATTTTTTAGCAAGACAAGGCCAAACCACATTCTGCCCAGATTATGGTTGCATAAGCAGAGAGTGCAGGAGCTAGCATGGCCTGCCTGCACTCCTGACCTGACTCTGATTGAGAATGTGTTGCACATTATGAAGCGCAAAATAAGGCAACATTGCGCAGCAGAAGATATGCAAAATAGATGAATGAGGGAAAATTCAGCTTGCTAAACTTAACCAACTGATCTTCAGTGCTCAAATGATTTATAAGTGTTATTAAAAGAAAAGGTGATGTTACACAGTGGTAAACAGTCAACTGTCTCAAATTTCTTGAGTGTGTTGCAGTCATCAAATTTGAAATGAGTGTATATTTTTAAAAGTACATTAAATTCACAAAGTAATGTTGGGGGGGGGGTATTGTATGTTTTTTTTTACAGGCAAAAGAGTTGAACTTCTTGGGGCATGCCCCGCAAAGGGCCCTGTTCAGGGCTGGTAAGGTAAAAGAGCTTTGAACTTTAGTAATTTAGAATAGGGTAAGGCATTTTTTTTATTTTGGGGGTCTTTGTTATTTTATTAGGGGGCTTAGAGTAGGTGTAATTAGTTTAAAATTGTTGTAATATTTTTCTTATGTTTGTAAATATTTTTTTATTTTTTTGTAACTTAGTTCTTTTTTATTTTTTGTACTTTAGTTAGTTTATTTCATTGTAGTTATTTGTAGATATTGTATTTAATTAATTTATTGATAGTGTAGTGTTAGTTTTAATTGTAGGTAATTGTAGATATTTTATTTAATTAATTTAATGATAGTGTAGTGTTAGGTTTAATTGTAACTTAGGTTAGGATTTATTTTACAGGTAATTTTGTTATTATTTTAACTAGGTAACTATTAAATAGTTCTTAACTATTTAATAGCTATTGTACCTGGTTAAAATAATTACAAAGTTGCCTGTAAAATAAATATTAATCCTAAAATAGCTACAATGTAATTATAATTTATATTGTAGCTATATTAGGATTTATTTTACAGGTAAGTATTTAGCTTTAAATAGGAATAATTTATTTAATAAGAGTTAATTAATTTCGTTAGATTAAAATTATATTTAAGTTAGGGGGTGTTAGTGTTAGGGTTAGACTTAGCTTTAGGGGTTAATACATTTATTAGAATAGCGGTGAGCTCCAGTCGGCAGATTAGGGGTTAATAATTGAAGTTAGGTGTCGGTGATGTTAGGGAGGGTAGATTAGGGGTTAATACTATTTATTATAGGGTTAGTGAGGCGGATTAGGGGTTAATAACTTTATTATGATAGCGGTCCGCTCGGCAGATTAGGGGTTAATAAGTGTAGGCAGGTGGAGGAGACGTTGTGGGGGGCAGATTAGGGGTTAATAAATATAATATAGGGGTCGGCGTTGTTAGGGGCAGCAGATTAGGGGTACATAAGGATAATGTAAGTAGCGGCGGTTTACGGAGCGGAAGATTAGGGGTTAAAAATAATATGCAGGGGTCAACGATAGCGGGGGCGGCAGATTAGGGGTTAATAAGTGTAAGGTTAGGGGTGTTTAGACTCGGGGTACATGTTAGGGTGTTAGGTGCAGACGTAGGAAGTGTTTCCCCATAGCAAACAATGGGGCTGCGTTAGGAGCTGAACGCGGCTTTTTTGCAGGTGTTAGGTTTTTTTCAGCTCAAACAGCCCCATTGTTTTCTATGGGGGAATCGTGCACGAGCACGTTTTTGAGGCTGGCCGCGTCCATAAGCAACTCTGGTATCGAGAGTTGCAGTTGCATTAAAAATGCTCTACGCTCCTTTTTTGGAGCCTAACGCAGCCATTCTGTGGACTCTCAATACCAGAGTTATTTTAAAGGTGCGGCCAAAAAAAAGCCAGCGTTAGCTACGCGGGTCGTTACCGACAAAACTCTAAATCTAGCCGATAATATTTTATAATCCTATATTATAAAAGGCCAAGTGTGTTTGTCTGAAGCCGTCATGAGCAGCCGCAGTAGAGACAAACACACTTGGCCTTAGATCACAGACACCTCGCGCGCACAGCTACCTGATCTGCCGACTGCCAGAAAGTGCCTCGAGAAGAAGTGAGCGTGGCCGAGCGTGTGCGGGGGCGTGGCCGAGCGTGTGCAGGGACGTGGCCTAATGAGAAATCAAGGGGAGAGAGAGAGATCAAGGGGAGAGAGAGAGAGGTCAAGGGGAGAGAGAGATCAAGGGGAGAGAGAGAGATCAAGGGGAGAGAGAGAGATCAAGGGGAGAGAGAGAGAGATGAAGGGAAGAGAGAGAGAGATCAAGGAGAGAGAGAGATCAAGGGATAAAGAGAGATAGATCAAGGGGAGAGAGAGAGAGAGAGAGAGAGAGAGAGAGAGACAGGGGAGAGAGAGAGAGAGAGACAGGGGGAGAGAGAGAGAGATCAAGGAGAGAGAGAGATCAAGGGGAGAGAGAGAGAGAGAGAGAGAGAGAGAGAGAGATCAAGGGGAGAGAGAGAGAGACAGGGGAGAGAGAGAGAGACAGGGGAGAGAGAGAGAGACAGGGGGAGAGAGAGAGAGAGAGACAGGGGGAGAGAGAGAGAGAGATCAAGGGGAGAGAGAGAGAGATCAAGGGGAGAGAGAGATCATGGGGAGAGAGAGACAGGGGAGAGAGAGAGAGACAGGGGAGAGAGAGAGAGAGAGGGGGAGAGAGAGAGAGAGAGAGAGAGAGAGACAGGGGAGAGAGAGAGACAGGGGAGAGAGAGAGAGAGAGAGAGAGAGAGAGAGAGACAGGAGAGAGAGAGAGACAGGGGAGAGAGAGAGAGAGACAGGAGGAGAGAGAGAGAGACAGAGGAGAGAGAGAGAGACAGGGGAGAGAGAGAGACAGGGTAGAGAGAGAGAGAGACAGGGGAGAGAGAGAGACAGGAGAGAGAGAGAGACAGGGAAGAGAGAGAGACAGGGGAGAGAGAGAGAGAGAGAGAGAGAGAGAGACAGGGGAGAGAGAGAGACAGGGGAGAGAGAGAGAGACAGAGGGAGAGAGAGAGACAGGGGAGAGAGAGAGAGAGAGAGAGAGAGAGAGAGGAGAGAGAGAGAGAAAGACAGGGGAGAGAGAGAGAGACAGGGGAGAGAGAGAGAGAGACAGGGGAGAGAGAGAGAGAGAGAGAGACACAGGGGAGAGAGAGAGACAGGGGAGAGAAAGAGAGAGAGAGACAGGGGAGAAAGAGAGAGACAGGAGAGAGAGAGAGAGAGAGAGAGAGGGGAAAGAGAAAGAGAGAGAGAGGGGAGAGAGGGAGAGAGTAAGAGAGAGGGAGAGAGAAAGAGAGAGGGAAGAGAGAAAGAGAGAGGGGAGAGAGAGAGGGGAGCGAGAGAGAGGGGGGAGAGAGAGGGGAGCGAGAGAGAGGGGAGAAAGAGAGAGAGGGGAAAGAGAGAGAGAGGGGAGAGAGAAAGAGAGAGGGGAGAGAGAAAGAGAGAGGGAGAGAGTAAGAGAGAGGGGAGAGAGAAAGAGAGAGGGGAGAGAGAAAGAGAGAGGGGAGAGAGAGAGAGGGGAGAGAGAGAGAGGGGAGAGAGAGAGGGGAGAGAGAGAGGGGAGAGAGAGAGAGGGGAGAGAGAGAGGGGGGAGAGAGAGAGGGGAGAGAGAGGGGAGAGAGAGGGAGGGGAGAGAGAGAGAGGGGAGAGAGAGAGAGAGAGAGAGAGAGAGAGGGGAGAGAGAGAGAGGGGAGAGAGAGAGAAGGGAGAGAGAGGGGAGAGAGAGAGAGGGGAGAGAGAGAGGGGGGAGAGAGAGAGTGGGGGGAGAGAGAGAGAGAGAGGGGAGAGAGGGAGAGGGGAGAGAGAGAAAGAGAGAGGGGAGATAGAGAGGGAGAGAGAGAGTGCAAAAGAGGGGGGGAGAGAGGGAGCGCAAAAGAGGGGGGAGAGAGAGAGTGCAAAAGAGAGGGGGGAAGAGAGAGTGCAAAAGAGAGGGGGGTGATAGAGCTCAAAAGAGAGGAGGAGAGAGAGCGCAAAAGAGAGGGGGGAGAGAGAGAAAGCAAAAGAGAGTGGGAGGGAGAGAACGCAAGGGGTGGGACCACTGTACTGCAAAAAATGGCCCGTGTGAACGGGCTTTAGGACTAGTTTACTATAAAAAAAATTATAAAATATGATGAAAAAATTGAAAAAAACACACTTTTTCTAACTTTGACCCCCAAAATCTTTTACACATCTACAACCACCAAAAAACACCCATGCGTAAATAGTTTCTAAATTTTGTCTTGGGTTTAGAAATACCCAATGTTTACATGTTCTTTGCTTTTTTTGCAAGTTATAGGGCAATAAGTACAAGCAGCACTTTGCTATTTCCAAACCTTTTTTTTTTCAAAATTAGCGCTAGTTACATTATAACACTGATATCTGTCAGGAATCCCTGAATATCCCTTGACATGTGTATATATATATATTTTTTACTAGACAACCTAAAGTATTGATCTAGGCCCATTTTGGTATATTTCATGCCACCATTTTACCGCCAAAAGCTATCAAATAAAAAAAAATGTTTCACAAACTTTAGGTTTCTCATTGAAATTATTTACAAACAGCTTGTGCTATTATGGCAAAAATGGTTGTACATTCTTCTCTGGGATCCCCTTTGTTCAGAAATAGCAGACATATATGGCTTTGGCATTACTTTTTAGTAATTAGTAGGCCGCTAAATGCTGCTGCACACAACACTTGTATTATGCCCAGCAGTGAAGGGGTTAATTAGGTAGCTTGTAGGGAGCTTGTAGGGTTAATTTTAGCTTTAGTGTAGTGTAGTAGACAACCCAAAGTATTGATCTAGGCCCATTTTGGTATATTTCATGCCACTATATTACCGCCAAAAGCGATCAAATAAAAAAAAATGTTAACTTTTTCACAAACTGCTTCTCTGGGATCCCCTTTGTTCAGAAATAGCAGACATATATGGCTTTGGCATTTATTTTTGGTAATTTGAAGGCCACTAATTGCCGCTTTGCACCACACTTGTATTATGCCCAGCAGTGAAGGGGTTAATTAGGTAGCTTATAGGGTTAATTGTAGCTTTAGTGTGGAGATCAGCCTCCCACCAGACACATCCCACCCCCCGATCCCTCCCTGACCCCTTTCAAACAGCTCTCTTCCCTCCCCACCTCTCAATTGTCACATCCATCTTATGTAATGGCAGAAAGTCTGCCAGTATAAAAATAATGTTTTTTTGTTTTGTTTTTTTTTTAGTTTTTTTTTTATTATATATTATTTATGAATTGTAAGTTTCCCTTATTAAACAAGAATTGAACAGGGATTGGACAAGGGATAAGGCAAGTTCTGTTTTAATACTGAGTTTTATAGACTGTTTGACTATTTTTTTTAAATGCTAAATATCTTCTGATTCCTTTTTGCCTACTTTACTCAATTACTCCTTACCCCTCACCACCTACACTGCTCATCACCCCATCTCTCTTAACTTCACCTTACTTTCGTATTCATGAACTTCACACATTCCTAAAGACTCTCTCTCCCCCTTGCAACTCATCACAAAAACAGTTTTACTACTGCAAATCCGCATCTCATCTCATGTCACTCTCCCTCTTGCTCATACTAGCTGCTGGTGACATCTCCCATAATTCTGGTTCCCCACAACTTCCTTGCCCGTCTCACCCAGGTGTGCCCTTCAATAGACTTCAAAAACAAAACTTTGGTAACCATAATCTTATTCCTCTTGCATCTAAATCCACCATCCCCTTCACTTGTGCACTATTGAACTCTTGCTCTGTTTGCAACAAGCTCACTTCTATCCATGACCTCTTTTTCTCCCACTCTCTCAATCTTCTGGCTCTCTCCTTCAGACACTGCTTCCTCTGCTGCACTGTCACATGGGGTTCTCTACTTTAGCCACACTCCTAGGTCTGACAATAGACAAGGAGGTGGTGTTGGTATTTTACTTTCCTCTCGTTGCACCTTTCAACAAATACAGCCCTTCTCTTCCCTCACATTTTCTTCATTCGAAACACACATGATTCGCTTATTCTCTCCCCTCTCTATACATATTGCAGTCATATACCGCCCCCCTGGCTCTGCAACTCTATTTCTAGATTACTTTGCCGCCTGGCTACCTTACTTACTTTCCTCAGATATCCCTGCCCTCATTCTCAGTGACTTCAACCTCCCAGTTGATAATCCCACTGCCTCCTCTGCAAAACAACTTCTGCATCTTACTTCCTCTTTCGGTCTGTCACAATGGACTGACTCTCCCACTCACAAAGATGGTCACTCCCTTGATCTGATTTTCAATTATCGATGCACTATCTCAAACTTCACAAACTCACCTTTTCCTCTTTCTGACCACCACCTCCTCACTTGTAACATCACCTCCCTCCCTAGAGCTCTTCCTCCTTCTACCCCTCACACTAAACTTCAGAGAAGAATCAAGTCATTAGATCAGCAACAGCTCGCTAGCTCTCTCAAAACTCTTCTCTTTCCATCCCCTCCTTTTCCTGTCCTGTTGAATCCATTTGCCACTATAACTCCACCCTTACATCAGTTTTTGATAACCTGGCCCCACCTACCATAACTCGGAAAACATACACTCATCTTCAGCCCTGGCATACTCCTCTGACACTGTACCTACGCAGATGTTCTCGTACTGCTGAGCAACACTTGAAGAAATCTCAGAGTTCTGCTGACTTTCTTCACTATAGGTTCATCTTGAACTCTTACTATTCTGCCCTTAATCTATATAACCAACATTACTTATCTACTCTTATCTCTACTCTTTCTTCAAACCCAAAACGTCTGTTCTCCACATTCAATACTCTTCTCCGCCCACCCCCACCTCCCACCACAACTTACACAGAGGCACACATATCTCCTATATTACACAGTGCAGATGGCAAACCGTTAAAATACAATCACAAAATTAAAATATATCAGTAATAGAAAACCCAAAGAATGATTGCACTAAAAAATGTGAAATAATGACATTTGAAGGATATAAATTACAAGTAATATTTAGGTGGCCATGCAACGAAGTTGCAGGACAACCTATTGTTATTGTCAGGATTATTATTATTATTAGGTGGCCATTCAACGAAGTTTCAGGACAACTTATTGTTATTGTCAGGATTATTAGGTGGCCATGCAATGAAGTTTGCAGGACAACCTATTGTTATTGTCAGGATTATTATTATTAATTTTTTTTTATTATTATTATCCCGCCACTTATTCAAATGCTTATAAAAACAACAGCATAACTTAAAAACTCATGAAACTTGGCACAGTGCTAGAGATCTATGCTGTACATAATCCTGTGCAACATAAATCTTATAGGTCAGGTCATGTGATCTAGCAGCCATTTTGCGACAACCGCTTGAAAATCTTCTTCTCCAGAACCGCTTATGTTACAGCTGTGAAAATTGCTGTGTGTACTGCTGTACTGACCTAGAATAAAGTTTGTTCAACAGAAGTGATTTAGTCACATGATCTAGCTGCCATTTTGAAATGTACGAAAATCTTTAAACATCTTCTCTGCAACCACTAAGTGCAATGAAGCGCGATTTTGCACATATGCTCCTTGCAAGGTCCTCTACCAAGTTTGTTCAAACTGTGAATTTCCATAATCAACATGGCTGCTATGAGCCATTCCCCTTTTTATCACTGTTTAATTGCGTAAATTTGCACTTTATGCATTATGTTTACACTATTTAACTATATTACAGTGTAGCAGACACATGAGTACACATAGCCATGATCCTTAAAGGCAATATTGCAGTAAAAATTTGCACTGCGCAGTCGCCTTCGTGAAATAAAACATTTGCAAATTTTTATAAAACTTCTGCAAATTGTAGAGGTCTATAGTGAGCATTAGTATGTACAATTTGAAAGCCATACAATGCATAGCTTGGCAGCCATTTTGTTTTGTATGCGCTGTTTTTAAAAACTATAAAAATCTTCTCCAAAACCGCTTAACACACACACTTGAAATTTTGTTTACAGAGTTATCTTATGACTAACATTCAGATTTGTTCAAGAGAAGTTGATAGGTCATGTGGTTTGGCAGCCATTTTGAATTGTTCAAAAACGCTTAACGATATTTTTAAATTGATAATAAAACAAAAACTGTTTCACAAAAATGATTAATTTTTGCCATGTTTATTGACATCTATGGTGACAATTATTGTGCATAATATGGAGGCTGTGACTTCCGGTTGGCGGCGTGTTATGATGGCCACTGCTTTATAGAGCTCCAAGTATAATCTCTACTTTTTAGCACAATCGTGGCTACATCTTTTGCCATCCATCTCTCCATTGGCAGTTTAGGTGCCCAGGAACTTTTGTGGATCAGGACTTTTTATCTTCTGGCCACCAAGGAGTCGGATAAGAATTTTAAAGCCGTTAGGCATTTACTCTGCAACGCATCATAAAGACAAGATGGCGCATGTTATCAATGACATTTCTGTGCTTCTCTTACCATTGTTTGATAATTTACTATTATCACTGGAAAGCATATTACAAGACTCTCAGGCCAATAGAAGACCAGTATCTAGCTCAGAAGTTGTGGAGCTGACACAGAATCTACCCGTTCTATACAAAGCCGATTATTCGAAAGAGATCAGCGGTAAACATCAAGATCTCATATGTATGGGCATCTCTGCAATAGTTTCTTCTGAAGCTCCCCAAGCTGACAACCCGACCACAGCTAAATCAAAGAATGCCCCCCAGGATTATATGCAGGACCCCGGGCTGAGAAGCGTAACCGCACAGTATTACCCTTCGCCAATGGGCAAAACGTTTAAGGGTGTTCTTGCAGGTAATGGAGTGAAGATTCTGGATGACTATTTCGTGGGAAAGAAGGGAGGTCTGTCTCCTATACTGATTAAGCCGGACTCGAGAAATATGGGGCCAAAACAGTGTATAACTTCTCAAGAGTACATGGGGACTGCTCTATCAACATCAATTTGCCTACTTCCCACGAAGCCATACTTCCTAATAGCGTCACTAAGACTATGGAAGCCAAACAGAATGCGGCTCTGTATATAGAACTCCTTCAGTTCACGGATCCTTGCTTATCGTTGCTGAACTGTCATTGGTGAAACCTGTGTGTAACATCAGCTATGGACTTTGTCCCATTGCTTCCGAGACTGCACCCGACGTATTTATTCCTGCAAAAATTAATGTTGCTGACATGTCTATACCCAGTTGGGCTTGCACATCACACATTATTACTTAAAATAATGCCAAGCTTTCCTGAGCTCTGCTTGCGCATAATCCGCATGGGGGTTGGTTAAGTTAGGTGTGCAGTTATTTCCTAACGTAGTTGTACTTTAAGGCATGGTGAGTTAGATAATGTTTATATCTTTTGTGATACTAACTAATCATCATTGTAATCCTGTGTGCTGCTTTATCACATTTAAATGTTACACAATATAAATAGATTGGTGCCATTTGTAGCACACATCTTCAGAAGGTGGTTCACGCTGAGCTCATGCTTTCTCCTATTGCGACCAGATGCCTTTTTACACTGGCTTACAAGTATTGCCTCTGACATTAGCTTACGGCTTGAAGTCAGCACACACCGACAGATTTTGCATAGTGTGGTAATATTTGAGACACAGTTAGTTTTAGGGCACCCCATTAGATTTACTTAAAAATAGGAGACATGAATGGGTCACATTTAAACATCCCACATCTTGTTATTTTGGTGGGTTTACTCTGCTATTGACTTGATGTTCCTTTTAAATCTCCTCATTCTGCTGATACCCTCCCATGTTCATCTTACACATATAAGCTGGTTATGCTCAGTGGTTCTGCCTCTCTTCACTTTATATGTGCTTTATAAGTGGGATAACATTCTGTCCTTTGATGGAAGCATATTCTAACTCAGCCCCGTTTCTGCAAAACTGCTAACATCTTGTAAGAGAATCACATTTTGAACAGATTTTTTTGTTCTGTGTTATTTTGTTTGTTTGCTGTTTTCTGTGTTATTTTGTTTGTTTACTGTTTTATGTTATAAAAATGAGACACAATGGCTCTTCCCCCATGGCTTAGAAACGACTTATTATATCTATTCCTAATGCTGTATACATAGACATAATTTATCTATATGGATTCAGGCTTAATTTTAGAAGAATCATACAGAGGACATCTGGTATTGGTATATTCTCACAGGTGTAATGTGTGTATCCTCATGCCATCTAATTTTTCTTATGTTGCTCCTGTGATCTGCGAATCACATCAATTTATTGTAGACCTTTATGGGGGAATTAAGTGTATAACTGTATATTGCATTTATCTCATGTCTCTCAATAAAAAGAAATTTAAAAAAAATATGGAGGCTGTATATCAAATGACCTGGCATCCATTTTGTTTTATGCGAATATTTCGAAAATCTATTTTCTCTGCAACTTTTTATGTTAGAACTGCGAAACTTGCTGTATAACCTTATATTGTGACCTAGAGTCACAGTTGTTCATGTTGAAGGAATTGGTCACAAGCTGTGGCAGCCATATTGGTTTAAGCGAAAATGTCGAAAATGTGTTTTCTTTCCAACCGCTTATGTTAAAGCTGTGAAATTTGCTGTATAACCATATATTGTCACCAAGAGTTACATCTGATTGTGATGAAAGTATTGGTCATATGGTGGGGCAGCCATCTTGAAAAACGCAAACATTTCGAAAATTTGTTTTCTTTCCAACTGCTAATGTTAGAATTGTAAAAACTTCTATAAAACTTTATATTGTGACTTAGCTGCTTGTATGTCATTGCAATGTTGATGCGCATGGCCACCTCTATCGCTGCTTGCAGCTATATTTTTTTTATTTTTTTTATTATTCCGCCACTTATTCAAATGCTTATAAAAACAACAGCATAACTCAAAAACTCATGAAACTTGGCACAATGCTAGAGATCTATGCTGTGCATAATCCTGTGCAACATAAATCTTATAAGTCATGTGATCTAGCAGCCATATTGCTTTTTGCGAAAAATTTCGACAACCGCTTGAAAATCTTCTTCTCCAGAACCGCTTATGTTACAGCTGTGAAACTTGCTGTGTATACATACTGCTGTACTGACCTAGAATAATGTTTGTTCAACAGAAGTGATTTCGTCACATGATCTAGCTGCCATTTTGAAATGTGCAAAAATCTTTAAACATCTTATCTGCAACCGCTAAGTGCAATGAAGCACAATTTTGCACATGTGCTCCTTGCAAGGTCCTCTACCAAGTTTGTTCAAACTGTGAATTTTCCATAATCAACATGGCTGCTATGAGCCATTCGCCTTTTTATCACTGTTTAATTGCGTAAATTTGCACTTTATTCATTATGTTTACACTATTTAACTATATTACAGTGTAGCAGACACATGAGTACACATAGTCATGATCCCTAAAGGCAATATTGCAGTAAAAATTTGCACTGTGCAGTCGTCTTCGTGAAATAAAACATTTGCAAATTTTCATAAAACTTTTGCAAATTTTAGAGGTCTATAGTGAGAATTAGTATATACATTTTGAAAGCCATACAATGCATAGCTTGACGGACATTTTGTTTCATATGCGCTGTTTTTAAAAACTATAAGAATCTTCTTCTCCGAAACTGCTTAAGGCACACACTTGAAATTTAGTTTACAGAGTTATCTTATGACTAACATTCAGATTTGTTCAAGAAAAATTGATAGATCATGTGGTTTGGCAGCCATTTTGAATTGTTCAAAAACGCTTAACAATATTTTTAAATTAATAATAAAAAAAAACGTTTTACAAAAATGCTTTATTTTTGCCATGTTTATTGACATCTATGGTGACAATTATTGTGCATAATATGGAGGCTGTATATCATATGATCTGGCAGCCATTTTGATTTATGCAAATATTTCGAAAATCTATTTTCTCTGCAACTGCTTATGTTAGAACTGAGAAACTTGCTGTATAACCTTATATTGTGACCTAGAGTCACAGTTTTTTATGTTGAAGGAATTGGTCACAAGCTGTGGCAGCCATATTGGTTTACGCAAAAATCTCAAAAATGTGTTTTCTTTCCAACCGCTTATGTTAAAGCTGTGAAATTTGCTGTAAAACAAAATCTTGTGACCTAGAGTTACATCTGATCGTGATGAAAGTATTGGTCACATGGTGGGACAGCCATCTTGAAAAACGCAAACATTTCGAAAATGTGTTTTCTTTCCAACTGCTAATGTTAGAATTGTAAAAACTTCTATAAAGCTTTATATTGTGACTTAGCTGCTTGTATGCCATTGCAATGTCGATGTGCATGGCCACCTCTATCGCTGTTTGCAGCTATATTCTACTTGCTATTTACTTGAAAGTCACTTAAATTTCACACCTTCTAAATCCATTTGTTAAAGTTTTGTTCTATTTCTCTTTTCCTAACAGATTCTACCCAAGCACTAAGTAAACACTGACTAAAGGCTCCATGCAAATATTTTACAGTTGACTGTGCAAAACATCTGTCTAAAATATTTTTCTCTTTCTTGCAAATGACATTTCAATCAAAGCATGCCATTTTAAATAATTTATCCTACCTGATAAACCTAATATTTCTGGCCTATCAGAGGCATTTCCAGGAACAATATCAAGGGATCACACAGTAGAGGGGTCATTAATAATTGCCAATGAAAAAGACTGACAAAATAAAGTATTCATTACCTATGTGTTCCTCAGAGATGCTTTTTTTGAACCACATGAATTTCTCCTATGTGGATTGTATAATCAAGAATATATAATACCCAACATAAAGCTGTATAAACATAAATATAAACATAAATTATATGCATTACAATAAATTTGAATAATAAAAATATACAATTTACAGCAACACGTTTTAGACACACACACATACACACACACACACACACACATATATATAAATAAATAAATGAATAAAGGTTTTTTTTTTGTACCCACTAACAGATCTGACAATTTCAACACCTATACAGACATCATACGTTTGGAAAGAAACATGCGTCTTAAAGAATTCTTCCGCAGTGAACATGAAGATGTGTGCCCATTTAAACCAAAGGGGACCTTTGATCCCAGCTCCACTAATTCTTCAATATCTACCCTGACAAGGTTTCTCATACAACAAGTGTTAGACACTAAACTCAAATTTTGGAATGATAATCTCCCCAAAGAGGAAAGACAAGCACTGATGATACTAACCAATGATGAACATCATCATTAGACCTGCGGATAAAGGGGGAGCAATCGTGGTGCTGGATGTGTGTCAATACAGAGAAGAAATACTCCAACAATTATCTGATGACAAAACCTATTTCAAACTTAGAGGTGATCCAACTTTGATGTTTAAGCGTGAAATTGATACTAGTCTGAATGGTTGGAAAGATATGGGATTGATATCCAATCAAGAATATGAGTTACTGACCAAGGATTTCCCGATCAACCCAATTCTATATACTCTACCAAAAATTCTCAAGAGCTTGAGTGCACCACCAGGAAGACCGATAGTATCAGCCAGAGGGTAACTACTACAACCGCTAGCACAATTTGTAGATTTCTACCTACAGCCATGGGTGAAACAGATGAACTAATTCATTCAAGACTCAACACACTTCATTAGTGAAATTACACATCTTGTGGATATACAGGAATCAGATCTTCTTGTCACCCTTGGAGTATCAAGCTTATACACCATCATTCCCCATAAAGTGGGTATTGCCTCTGTAGCAAAGTGCATGAGAAAAGTACCAAATATAGGCCCTATGGAAGAAATCTTGATTGAAATACTCAGTTTCTGTTTGAAGAAAAACTTAATTAGGTTTGAAAATGCCTTTTACTTACAAATCTCAGGTACAGCAATGGGGTCCAATGTGGCCCCATCGCTGGCAAATCTCTTCATGGCAGAATATAAAGAAGAAGTAATCAAAGTGAAAATTTGTTCTCAAATTGTCTTTTATTGTCGCTATATCGACGACTTGTTCCTCATCTGGAGAGATGAGACCTCTCTGAACAATTGCGTGGACTCTATCAATGCACTACACACAGTAAACAAGGAGAGTATTGACTATTTGGATGTCAGAATTTTTAAAAATCAGAACAAATTGGGCAAAACCCTTTACCGAAAAGGCACTGACAGAAGCTCGATATTACATACAAAAAGTTCCCATCAACCCACATTAATACAGAATATACCTAAAGCTCAATATTAGCCGGTAATCAGAAATGATACTGACATACACAACCAAAAAACGCAGCTAGAGGAGATGACACAAAGATTTGTGAAACATGGTTTTAAGAATAAGAGCCTTATGGAAAGTAAAGCTAAGGCTCTATTAGAATCTGACCCTGATGCCTGCATTAACACAAACCAATCAAAAAATCTCACATTTGTAACTACCTACTCACCTGACAAACATTGTGTTATAAAAACATTGCAAGATGAATGGAGACTGGTACAGAGTGACGACACTTTACCATTCACACAGTGGGATATTCCTCGAGTGGCCTATAGAAGAGGTACAAATTTGAGAGATCTTCTAGTGAAAACATTGCACCTGTTAAAGTTTCACAGACGTGGCTAAAAAGTAAAAAGGTCTGCTTCAGGTGTCTTAGTTGCGTCACTTGCAACAGTATGTTGATCGGTGCAGTTTTTCAACATCCTTATTGCACCAAAAAATACAAGATCAAATTCTATGTGACATGCACTACACCTTTTATCGTCTACCTTTGAGCTGTCCATGTGGGAAGTTTTACATGGGGAAGACCACGGATGACACAAGAACACGAATGGTGAATCATTGTTCATCCATCCGAGCAGCTATCTCTGCTGGAAAATCTGATCAACCTGTTGCTCGCCATTTTCTCGAAAGAGGTAACAGAGTTAATGATCTCAGATTCATCATTATCGATCATATTCCACAACCTCAAAAAGGAGGCAATCAGGGAAAGATCCTCCTACAAAAGGAAGCTCAATGGATCTTTGAATTAGGAACTCTCATTCCCAGGGGACTTAATACCCACTCAGGATGGCAATGCTTCCTGTAACATACTGAGTAAACTTTCCTCATGTATATTTTGAGTCATAATTCCTTATGACTACTTATTTGCCCTTTTGTCTATTTTTGCCTTTTTGACATTTAATCCTTTAGGTTTATTTTTACTTTTGCTCATTTTGTTTTTATTTTTAATTTTTATTTTTCACTTAGATTTTTTCCGACGTCTCCCCTCCTTTTTTTGATTCTTCGAGGCCTATTTATTAAATGTCTGTCGGACCTGATCTGACAGTGCGGATCAGGTCCGACAGACATCGCTGAATGCAGAGAGCAATTTGCTCTCCGTATTCAGCATTGCACCAGCAGCTCTTGCCCTGCAGACTCGCGGCCAATCAGCTGCCAGCAGGGGGTGTCAATCAACCCAATCGTACTCAACAGGGTTATGGAGCAGTGGTCTTTAGACCGCTGCTCCATAACTTGTGTTTCTGGCGAGTCTGAAGACTCGCCAGAAACACGGGCCTTCAAGCTCCGTTTGGCGCTTGAAAGATAGGCCCCTTCATGTCAAAGAAGCAGCTATAATATGAAAGTCCATGGTCTCATGGAATATTTTACATTTTTTTCTTTCTATATATCATTTTTTATATGACTTTTTAACATATGAGTTTTTTATATATATATTTTTGTTGGATATAGCACCATAATTAGTGATGTCGCAAACTGTTTGCCGGAGAACAGTTCCCGGCGATCTTAGCTTGTTTGCGTTCGCCGCAGCGGGCGAACATATGCGATGTTCAATCCGCCCCCTATTCATCATCATTGAGGAAACTTTGGCCCTGTATCTCACAGTCTGCAGACACATTTCAGCCAATCAGCAGCAGACACTCCCTCACAGACCCTCCCAGCTCCTGGGCAGCAGCCATTTTAGATTCATTACGATCCTGCTTTCTTAGTGAGAGGAGGTTTAGTGCTGCTGCTGATTTTATAGGCAAATAGATAGCTAGGCTAGTGTATTTAGTGTCCACTACAGTCCTGAAGGACTCATCTAATCTCTGCTGTAAGGACAGCACCCCAAAAAGCCCTTTTTAGGGCTAGAACTTCAGCCCAAAAAGCCCTTTTTAGGGCTAGAACTTCAGTGGGTTTTTTTTTTTGTAATTTAATTTGCATTTGCCTGGCTGTCAGCCTGTGTGTGAGGCTCACAGCATATACTGTGATTAGTGCCACCACTGATATCTGCTTAACATTAGTGTAAATTTTTTAAAAAAAACTTTTACATAATTTTGCTAGTGTAATCTAATTTCATTTTCTATCAGGCCTGTGTGTCAGGCCCACATCATATACTGTGATTAATTGCTCTGTGCCACCCCACCACTGAAATCTGGTGTAACATTAGTGTAAATTAAAAAAAAAAACCTTTTACATCATTTTGCTAGTGTAATCTAATTTCATTTTCTATCAGGCCTGTGTTTCAGGCGCACATCATATACTGTGATTAATTCTTCTGTGCCACCACTGATATCTGGTTAACATTAGTGTAAGTTAAAAAAAACAAAAAACGTTTACATCATTTTGCTATTGTAATCTAATTTCATTTTCCATCAGGCCTGTGTGTCAGGCGCACATCATTTACTGTGATTAATAGCTCTGTTTTCCACCACTTATATCTGGTGTAACATTAGTGTAAATGTTTAAAAAAAAAATTACATCAGTCTTCTAGTGTTATTTAATTTTAGTTGCCAGGCCAGCCTGCCACTAGTGCCAGCCTGTGTGTCAGGCTGCCAGCTTATACTGTGCCTACTTCCATCCTCAGTGCCACCACTCCTATCTGGTGTAACATTAGTTTAAATTTTGTAAAAAAAAACTTTTACATCAGTCTTCTAGTGTTATTTAATTTTAGTGGCCAGGCCAGCCTGCCACTAGTGCCAGCCTGTGTGTCAGGCTGGCAGCATATACTGTGCCTACTTCCATCCTCAGTGCCACCACTCCTATCTGTTGTAACATTAGTGTAACTTTTTAAAAAAAAACTTTTACATCAGTCTGCTAGTGTTATTTAATTGCAGTTGCCTGTCTGCCAGCGTGTGTGCCAGGCCCACTTTCCAAATAGTGCCACAAATCATATTTGTTATAACAGTAGTGTAAATATTTAAAATAAAAACTTTTTTGACTGTGAATCATCAGTCTGCTAGTGCAATTGAATTGCAGTTTTCTGCCTGCCAGCATGTGTGCCAGGCACACTTGCCAACTAGTGCCACCAATCATATTTGTTATAACAGTATTGTAAATATTTAAAATAAAAACTTTTTTGACTGTGAAACATCAGTCAGCTAGTGTAATTGAATTGCAGTTGCCTGCCTGCCAGCGTGTGTGCCAGGCCCACTTGCCAACTAGTGCCACCAATCATATTTGTTATAACAGTATTGTAAATATTTAAAAAAAAAAACTTTTTTGACTGTGAAACATCAGTCAGCTAGTGTAATCTAATTGCAGTTGCCTGCCTCCCAGCGTGTGTGCCAGGCCTACTTGCCAACTAGTGCCACCAATTATATTTGTTATAACAGTATTGTAAATATTTTAAAAAAAAACTTTTTTGACTGTGAATCATCGGTCTGCTAGTGCAATTGAATTGCAGTTGCCTTTCTGCCTGTGTGTGTGCCAGGCCCACTTGCCAACTAGTGCCACCAATCATATCTGTTATAACAGTAGTGTAAATATTTTAAAAAAAACTTTTTTGACTGTGAAACATCAGTCAGCTAGTGTAATCTAATTGCAGTTACCTGCCTCCCAGCGTGTGTGCCAGGCCCACTTGCCAACTAGTGCCACCAATCATATTTGTTATAACAGTAGTGTAAATATTTTAAAAAAAAACTTTTTTGACTGTGAAACATCAGTCTGCTAGTGTAATCTAATTGAAGTTGCCTGCCAGCGTGTGTGCCAAGCCCACTTGCCAACTAGTGCCACAAATCATATTTGTTATAACAGTAGTGTAAATATTTAATAAAAAAACTTTTTGGAGTGTGAATTGTCAGTCTGCTAGTGCAATTGAATTGCAGTTGCCTGCCTGCCAGCGTGTGTGCCAGGCCCACTTGCCAACTAGTGCCACCAATCATATTTGTTATAACAGTATTGTAAATATTTTAAAAAAAACTTTTTTGTCTGTGAAACATCAGTCAGCTAGTGTAATCTAATTGCAGTTGCCCACCTCCCAGCGTGTGTGCCAGGCCCACTTGCCAACTACTAGTGCCACCAATCATATTTGTTATAACAGTATTGTAAATATTTAAAAAAAAAACTTTTTTGACTGTGAAGCATCAGTCAGCTAGTGTAATCTAATTGCAGTTGCCTGCCTCCCAGTGTGTGTGCCAGGCCCACTTGCCAACTAGTGCCACCAATCATATTTGTTATAACAGTAGTGTCAATATTTAATAAAAAAACTTTTTTGACTGTGAATCATCAGTCTGCTAGTGCAATTGAATTGCAGTTGCCTGCCTGCCAGTGTGTGTGCCAGTCCCACTTGCCAACTAGTGCCACCACTCATATTTGTTATAACAGTAGTGTCAATATTTAATAAAAAAACTTTTTTGACTGTGAAACATCAGTCAGCTAGTGCAATCTAATTGCAGTTGCCTGCCTGCCAGCGTGTGTGCCAGTCCCACTTGCCAACTAGTGCCACCACTCATATTTGTTATAACAGTAGTGTCAATATTTAATAATAAAACTTTTTTGACTGTGAAACATCAGTCAGCTAGTGCAATCTAATTGCAGTTGCCTGCCTTCCAGGGTGTGTGTCAGTCCCACTTGCCAACTAGTGCCACCACTCATATTTGTTATAACAGTAGTGTCAATATTTAATAAAAAAACTTTTTTGACTGTGAAACATCAGTCTACTATTATAATCTAGTTGAAGTTGCCTGCCTGCCAGCGTGTGTGCCAGGCCCACTTGCCAAGTTAGTGGCACAACTCATATTTGTTGTAACAGCACTTTTAATATTTAAAAAATAAACATTTTTTAATTTGAAACATCAGTCTTTTTTTTGTGTCAGGCTCACAGCGTATACTGTGCCCACTTGCCCAGTGCCACCACTCATATCTTGTTTAATAGTAGTGTAAGTGTACATTTAAAAAAAAATAAACTTTTTGGATTGTGAAACATCAGTCTGCTTTTTTGTGTCCGGCTCACAGCGTATACTGTGCCCACTTGCCCAGTGCCACCACTTATATCTTGTTTAATATTAGTGTAAGTGTACATTTAAAAAAAAAAAACTTTGGATTGTGAAACATCAGTCTGCTTTTTTGTGTCAGGCTCACAGCGTATACTGTGCCCACTTGCCCAGTGCCACCACTCATAATTTGTTTAATAGTAGTGTAAGTGTACATTTTAAAAAAAATGACAGGCAGAGGCAGGCCACCCCGCAGGTGCCCTCGTGGTCGTGTTGCTGTGATTCCCTTTGACCCTACAACTATGCACATTGTTCAGAGGCCACGTGCCATGGACACGAAAAGTTCTGTGGAGGACCTAGTTGAATGGCTAACACAGGACACCCAATCTTCTACAGCTTCCGCTCCTAGTCCTAACCTTGAAGCACCATCCACCTCCAGCTTAGCTTCGGGCACCTCTCAAGTGACCAGTGCCACTCGCCCGCCTGCCACCACCACCAACACTAGCACCACAGCCGCTTCACTTGATCTGTCAGAGGAGTTATTGACACATCAGTTGGAAGAAATGAGTGATGCGCAACCATCATTGACAGAGGATGTAGATAACAGTGATATGTCTCAGTCAGGCAGCATTACAGACATGGAGGTACGGTGTGATGATGATGATGATGTTGTACCCGCTGCTGCTTCCTTTGTTGATTTGTCAGATACAAGTGAAGCGGTTGATGATGATGTGTCCGTGGATGTCACGTGGGTGCCCGCTAGAAGAGAAGAAGAAGAGGGGGAAAGTTCAGATGGGGAGACAAAGAGGAGGAGGAGGAGACGAGTTGGAAGCAGGGGGAGGTTGTCGCAAGGAGCTAGTGGCACAGTCAGACAGCATGCATCGGCACCCGGGGTCAGCCAGACAGCACGCCAATCAACGCATGCTGTTGCCACCACCAGAATGCCGTCATCGCAGAGCTCAGCAATGTGGCATTTTTTGTGTGTGTCTGCCTCTGACAACAGCGATGCCATTTGCAACCTGTGCCAAAATAAACTGAGTTGTGGGAAGTCCAACACCCACCTAGGTACAACTGCTTTGCGAAGGCACATGGTCTCACATCACAAACGCCGATAGAAAGAACACATGAGTCGAAGCAGCACACAAACTCAAAGCCGCCATCTTCTTCCTGGTCCAGCATCTTCAGCCACGTCAACCACTGCTGTCCTCCTTGCCCCCTCTCAACCATCCTCCACTCAGTCTCTCTTACGTAGCAGTTCCTGGTCATCTGCCCACAGTCAGGTGTCTGTCAAGGACATGTCTGAGTGTAAGAAGCCAATTTCCCAAAGTCACCCACTTGCCCGGAGTCTGACAGCTGGCTTGTCTGAACTCTTAGCCCGTCAGCTTTTACCATACAAGCTGGTGGAGTCTGAGGCGTTCAAAAAATTTGTTGCTATTGGGACACCACAGTGGAAGGTACCCGGCCGAAATTTCTTTTCCCAAAAGGCAATCCCCAACCTGTACTCGAAAGGAAGTAATGGCATGTCTGGCACACAGCGTTGGGGCAAGGGTCCATCTGACCACTGATAGCTGGTCTGCAAAGCATGGTCAGGGCAGGTATATCACCTACACTGCGCATTGGGTAAACCTGCTGACGGCTGACAAGCATGGAATGCATGGCTCTGCAGAGGAGTTGGTGACACCGCCACGACTTGCAGGCCTGCTGCTGCTACCTCCTCTACTCCTCCTACTCCATCCTCTTCCATAACCTCTTCCTCGGCTGAGTCCTCTTCTGCTGCTGCATCTTGCTCCACATCAACGGCACCCCCCCAGCTCCCCAGGTACTATTCAACATCCCGGATACGGCAGTGTCACGCCGTCTTGGGGTTGACTTGCCTGAAAGCCGAGAGTCACACCGCACCAGCACTCCTGTCCGCCCTTAACGCACAGGTGGATCAGTGGCTGACTCCGCACCAACTGGAGATTGGCAAAGTTGTTTCTGACAATGGAAGTAGTTTGGTGGCGGCATTGAAATTGGGCAAGTTGACACATGTACCGTGCATGGCACATGTGTGTAATTTGATTGTACAACGATTTGTGCATAAGTACCCAGGCTTACAGGACATCCTGAAGCAGGCCAGGAAGGTGTGTGGCCATTTCAGGCATTCCTACACGGCCATGGCGCACTTGTCAGATATCCAGCGGCGAAACAACCTGCAAGTGAGGCGCTTGATTTGCTACAGCCCGAAATGGTGGAATTCAACACTCCTAATGTTCGACCGCCTGCTCCAACAAGAAAAAGCTGTTAACGAGTATTTGTATGACCGGGGTGCTAGAACAGCCTCTGGGGAGCTGGGGATTTTTTTGCCACATTACTGGACGCTCATGTGCAATGCCTATAGGCTCATGCGTCCTTTTGAGGAGGTGACAAACCTAGTCAGTCGCACCGAAGGCACCATCAGCGACATCATACCATTTGTTTTCTTCCTGGAGCGTGCCCTGCGAAGAGTGTTGGATAAGGCCGTAGATGAGCGTGAAGAGGAAGAGTTGCGGTGTCCATCACCACCAGAAACAGCCTTATCAGTATCACTTAATGGACCTGCGGCAACGCAGGAAGAGGATTGTGAGGAAGAGGAGTAAGAGGAGGAATGTGGCTTTGAGGATGAGGAGGAAGACCAAGCACAACAGGCATCCCAGGGTGCTCCTTGTTGTCACCTATCTGGTTCCCGTGGTGTTGTACGTGGCTGGGGGGAAGAAGATAACTTCAGTGATATCAGTGAGGACGAGGAACGGGACATGATTAGCTCGGCATCCAACCTTGTGCAAATGGGGTCTTTCATGCTGTCGTGCCTGTTGAGGGACCCTCGTATAAAAAAGCTGAAGGAGAACGACCTGTACTGGGTGTCCACGCTACTAGACCCCTGGTATAAGCATAAAGTGACTGAAATGTTACAGAATTCCCACAAGTCGGAAAGGATGGAGCAGTTAAAAAATAAATTAAAAGGTATGCTTTACACAGCGTATAATGGTGATGTCACAGCACAACAGGAATCTAACAGGGGAAGAGATGAAAGTTATCCTCCTCCTCCTCCCACAACAATGCCGGCAAGGACAGGATGCTTTCCAGACGTGTTGTTGATGGAGGACATGCGGACCTTTTTAACTCCGATGCAAAGCCACAGCCCTTCGGGATCCAGCCTCAGAGAAAGACTCAACCGACAGGTAGCAGACTACCTCGCATTAACTGCGGATCTTGACACTCTGAGGAGCGATGGACCCCTTGACTACTGGGTGTGCAGGCTTGACCTGTGGCCTGAGCTATCCCAATTTGCAATCGAAATTCTGGCCTGCCCCACTTCAAGTGTCCTGTCAGAAAGGACCTTCAGTGCAGCAGGAGGTATTGTCACTGAGAAGAGAAATCGCCTAGGTCAAAAAAGTCTTGATTATCTCACCTTTATTAAAATGAATGAGGGATGGATCCCGAAGGGACTGACATTGTGCGATACATTAGAGTAAAAAAGGCATGATGAGATGACGAGCTGCCTTTGGCTACAAAAGGTACACACGCTGCTGTATTTTATCTTCGAATGCTGGATGACTTGCGTGACTTATCCGCCAACAACTAGAGTTCAAGCCGCAATGTTTTAGGGCACTTTCTAACTGTTTTATAAACATCAATTTTTCTGGCCGCTGCTATAGCAGCGGCTGCAACAATACCTAATTTTTAAGGCATTTGTACATGCCTAATTTTTCTGGCCTCTGATGCTGCACTGTGGCTACAAAACCCAAACCAAAAAAAAGGCACATAACAGTTATTAAACTGTTAAGAATAGTACTACTTAACACACGACTCATATCTGGTGGCACAGTAGATTGCATGCGCAGTGCCCCAAATTTGAAGTAGGAGGACCGACCAAGCATCTTTTTCCATCTCCCGGTTCCTAAAAATTATCTCCGGGTTCCTAAAATCGATTCCATACCTGTACTTGATTGTGCAAAAGGATGGCATATGTGTTATTTCATGTTGTTGTGCCTGTTGAGGTTCATGGACCACCAGATAAAAAGGCTGAAGGAGAACGACCTGTACTGGATGTCAAAGCATCTTTTTCCATCTCCCGGTTCCTTCCTAAAAATTGTCTCCGGGTTCCTAAAATCGATGCCATATCTGTACTCGATTGTGCAAAAGGATGGCATATGTGGTGGTATTTCATGCTGTTGTGCCTGTTGAGTGTCGGGGACCCTCGTATAAAAAGGCTGAAAGAGAACGACCTGTACTGGGTGTCCAAGCATGTTTTTTGTTCAATTTCCCGGTTCCTAAAAATTATCTCCGGGTTCCTAAAATTTATGCCATACCTGTACTCTATTGTGCAAAAGGATGGCATATGTGGTGTTTCATGCTGTTGTACATATTGAGGGTCGGGGACACCCGTATAAAAAGGCTGAAGGAGAACGACCAGTACTCGGTGTCCAAACATCTTTTTCCATCTCCCGGTTCATAAAAATTTTCTCTGGGTTCCTAAAATTGATGCCATACATGTACTCTATTGTGCAAAAGGATGGCATATGTGGTATTTCATGCTGTTGTGCCTGTTGAGGGTCGTGGACCATTGTATAAAAAGGCTGAAGGAGAACGACCTGTACTGGGTGTCCAAGCATGTTTTTTGTTCAATTTCCCGGTTCCTAAAAATTATCTCCGGGTTCCTAAAATCAATGCCATACCTGTACTCTATTGTGCAAAAGGATGGCATATGTGGTATTTCTTGCTGTTGTGCCTGTTGAGGGTCGTCGACCAACGGATAAAAAGGCTGAAGGAGAACGACCTGTACTGGATGTTAAAGCATCTTTTTCAATCTCCCGGTTCCTTCCTAAAAATTGTCTCCGGGATCCTAAAATCAATGCCATGCCTGTACTCGATTGTGCAAAAGGATGGCATATGTGGTGTTTCATGCTGTTGTACATGTTGAGGGTCGGGGACACCCGTATAAAAAGGCTGAAGGAGAACGACCAGTACTCAGTGTCCAAGCATCTTTTTCCATCTCCCGGTTCATAAAAAAATTCTCTGGGTTCCTAAAATTGATGCCATACCTGTACTCTATTGTGCAAAAGGATGGCATATGTGGTATTTCATGCTGTTTTGCCTGTTGAGGGTCGTGGACCATCGTATAAAAAGGCTGAAGGAGAACGACCTGTACTGGGTATCCAAGCATGTTTTTTGTTCAATTTCCCGGTTCCTAAAAATTAACTCCGGGTTCCTAAAATCGATGCCATACCTGTACTCTATTGTGAAAAAGGATGGCATATGTGGTATTTCATGCTGTTGTGCCTGTTGAGGGTCGTGGACCATCGTATAAAAAGGCTGAAGGAGAACGACCTGTACTGGGTGTCCAAGCATGTTTTTTGTTCAATTTCCCGGTTCCTAAAAATTATCTCCGGGTTCCTAAAATCAATGCCATACCTGTACTCTATTGTGCAAAAGGATGGCATATGTGGTGTTTCATGCTGTTGTACATGTTGAGGGTCGGGGACACCCATATAAAAAGGTTGAAGGAGAACGACCAGTACTCAGTGTCCAAGCATCTTTTTCCATCTCCCGGTTCATAAAAATTTTCTCTGGGTTCCTAAAATTGATGCCATACCTGTACTCTATTGTGCAAAAGGATGGCATATGTGGTATTTCATGCTGTTGTGCCTGTTGAGGGCCGTGGACCATCGTATAAAAAGGCTGAAAGAGAACGACCTGTACTGGGTGTCCAAGCATGTTTTTTGTTCAATTTCCAGGTTCCTAAAAATTATCTCTGGGTTCCTAAAATCGATGCCATACCTGTACTCTATTGTGCAAAAGGATGGCATATGTGGTGTTTCATGCTGTTGTGCCTGTTGAGGGTCGTGGACCATTGTATAAAAAGGCTGAAGGAGAACGACCTGTACTGGGTGTCCAAGCATCTTTTTTGTTCAATTTCCCGGTTCCTAAAAATTGTCTCCGGGTTCCTAAAATCGATGCCATACCTGTATGCTATTTTGCAAAAGGATGGCATATGTGGTGTTTCATGCTGTTGTGCCTGTTGAGGGTCGTGGACCATCGTATAAAAAGGCTGAAGGAGAATGACCTGTACTGTTTGTCCAAGCATGTTTTTTTGTTCAATTTCCCGGTTCCTAAAAATTATCTCCGGGTTCCTAAAATCGATGCCATACCTGTACTCGATTGTGCAAAAGGATGGAATATGTGGTGTTTCATGCTGTTGTGCCTGTTGAGGGTCGTGGACCATCGTATAAAAAGGCTGAAGGAGAACGACCTGTACTGGGTGTCCAAGCATGTTTTTTGTTCAATTTCCCAGATCCTAAAAATTGTCTCCAGGTTCCTAAAATCGATGCCATACCTGTACTCTATTGTGCAAAAGGATGGCATATGTGGTATTTCATGCTGTTGTGCCTGTTGAGGGTCGTGGACCATCATATAAAAAGGCTGAAGGAGAACGACCTGTACTGGGTGTCCAAGCATGTTTTTTGTTCAAATTCCCGGGTTCCAAAAATTATCTCCGGGTTCCTAAATTTGATTTCATACCTGTACTCTATTGTGCAAAAGGATGACATATGTGGTGTTTCATGCTTTTGTGCCTGTTGAGGGTCGTGGACCATCATATAAAAAAGCTGAAGGAGAACGACCTGTTCTGGGTGTCCAAGCATGTTTTTTGTTCAATTTCCCGGTTCCTAAAAATGATCGCCGGGTTCCTAAAATTGATGCCATACCTGTACTCTATTGTGCAAAAGGATGACATATGTGGTGTTTCATGCTGTCGTGCCTGTTGAGGGTCATGGACCATCGTATAAAAAGGCTGAAGAAGAACGACCTTTACTGGGTGTCCAAGCATCTTTTTTGTTCAATTTCCCGGTTCCTAAAAATTGTCTCCGGGTTCCTAAAATCGATGCCATACCTGTACTCTATTGTGCAAAAGGATGGCATATGTGGTGTTTCATGCTGTTGTGCCTGTTGAGGGTCGTGGACCATTGTATAAAAAGGCTGAAGGAGAACGACCTGTACTGGGTGTCCAAGCATGTTTTTTGTTAAATTTCCCGGTTCCTAAAAATTATCTCTGGGTTCCTAAAATCGATGCCATACCTGTACTCTATTGTGCAAAAGGATGGCATATGTGGTATTTCATGCTGTTGTGCCTGTTGAGGGTTGTGGACCATTGTATAAAAAGGCTGAAGGAGAACGACCTGTACTGGGTGTCCAAACATGTTTTTTGTTCAATTTCCCGGTTCCTAAAAATTTTCTCCGGGTTCCTAAAATCGATGCCATACCTGTACTCTATTGTGCAAAAGGATGGCATATGTGGTGTTTCATGCTGTTGTGCCTGTTGAGGGTCGTGGACCACCGTATAAAAAGGCTGAAGGAGAACGACCTGTACTGGGTGTCCAAGCATCTTTTTCCATCTCCCGGTTCCTAAAAATTATCTCTGGGTTCCTAAAATCGATGCCATACCTGTACTCTGTTGTGCAAAAGGAAGTAACCTTACCATGGATCCCAGCCCGCATGTTTTATTGTTATACTTTGTCAGGGTAATCAGGCAGGCCATATAGACCTCCCCCGATAGGGGGAGTAACAGGGATTAAAGTGCTAAGAATAGTACTACTTAACACAGCCTAGTTACCATGGGTCCCAGACCGCATGTTTTATTATTATATTTTGTCAGGGTAATCAGGCAGGCCATATAGACCTCCCCCGATAGGGGGAGTAACAGGAATTAAACTGCTAAGAATAGTACTACTTAACACAACCTAGTTACCATGGGTCCCAGACCGCATGTTTTATTATTATACTTTGTCAGCCTAATCAGGCAGGCCATATAGACCTCCCCCAATAGGGGGAGTAACAGGGATTAAACTGCTAAGAATAGTACTACTTAACACCACCTAGTTACCATGGGTACCAGACCGCATGTTTTATTATTATACTTTGTCAGGGTAATCAGGCAGGCCATATAGACCTCCCCCGATAGGGGGAGTAACAGGGATTAAAATACTAAGAATAGTACTACTTAACACAACCTAGTTACCATGGGTCTCAGACCGCATGTTTTATTATTATACTTTGTCAGGGTAATCAGGCAGGCCATATAGACCTCCCCCGATAGGGGGAGTAAAAGGGATTAAAGTGCTAAGAATAGTACTACTTAACACAACTTTACCATGGGTCCCAGACCGCATGTCTTATTGTTATACTTTGTCAGGGTAATTATATATCATGCAGTCCATATAGACCTCCCCCGATAGGGGAGGTTACAGGGATTAAAGTGCTAAGAATAGTACTACTTAACACAACCTTACCATGGGTCCCAGACCGTATGTCTTATTGTTATAGTTTGTCAGGGTAATTATATATCATGCAGGCCATATAGACCTCCCCCGATAGGGGGAGTTACAGGGATTAAAGTGCTAAGAATAGTACTACTTAACACAACCTAGTTACCATGGGTCCCAGACCGCATGTCTTGTTGTTATACTTTGTCAGGGTAATCATGCAGGCCATATAGACCTCCCCCGATAGGGGGACTTACAGGGATTAAAGTGCTAAAGGGGAGTTACAGGCATTAAAGTGCTAAGAATAGTACTACTTAACACAACCTAGTTACCATGGGTCCCAGACCGCATGTTTTAGTATTATACTTTGTCAGGGTAATCAGGCAGGCCATATAGACCTCCCCCGATAGGGGGAGTAAAAGGGATTAAAGTGCTAAGAATAGTACTACTTAACACAACTTTACCATGGGTCTCAGACCGCATGTTTTATTATTATACTTTGTCAGGGTAATTATATATCTATCAAAGCTATCTATTTATCTTCTATAGATTCTATCTATCTATCAATCTATGTATATCTATCTATCAAATCTATCTATCTCGTGGCCGGACTGATTTGAGACAGCCACTTGTGTTTAGGCGAAATTTGAAGTAGGAGGACAGACCAATCATCTTCTTCCATCTCCCTGTTCCAAAAATGCAGGCCATATAGACCTCCCCCGATAAGGGGAGTAACAGGTAGAAAACTGCTAAGAATAGTAATACTTAACACACCACAGGTCCCAGACCGCATGTCTTATTGTTATACTCTGTCAGGGAAATTATATATCTATCAAATCTAACTATTTATCTATCGAATCTATCTAACTATCAATTGTATCTATCAAATATATATTGCATCTATTGATCTATGTAATTCGTATCTATCAAATGTATATTGCATCTATTGATCTATGTAAATTGCATCTATCAAATGTATATTGCATCTATTGATCTATGTAATCTATGTATCTATCTATCTATCTATCAAATCTATCTATCTCATGGTTGTGCAAATGGACTGTTTGCGGTTGTTTGCAGTGCGTTACACAGGGAGTTTGGTCTGTCACTGTGAAGCGGGCATAACCCTTACACTACCTGATCGATACAACATCATACCTGATGTTTTAAAACACGTTATTCAAAAAAAAATTAGGAATGTTAGGTTAGGTAAGGCCCTTTATGGGTTAAAACCAGACTCTGCATCAACTATGTAATTTTCTGTGGGAGTTTTGCCATGGATCCCCTCCGGCATGCCACAGTCCAGGTGTTAGTCCCCTTGAAACAACATTTCCATCACTATTGTGGCCAGAAAGAGTCCTTGTGGGTTTTAAAGTTCGCCTGCCTATTGAAGTCATTTCATTTTAAGAAATTTTAAGGTTCGCAACATCACTAACCAAAATGCTTAGCATTCTTTCTGTAGCCGCTTTAGACCCACTTATGGTTATTAAAAATCATTGCCTAATAAACATAAACACAATCTTTTTTACATGTTGTTTTCCATTATCAAGATGAATTGTTTTTGAAAAGTTGTTTCTAATTAGATGACGATGTATCCTCCTGTATATAAATAATCTGATATTATCTGTTTTATCTTATTCACATTCACTGATCACACATTATACTTGACACTTTATGCATGCCAATTGATCTCTGATTAGTGATGTTGCGAACCTAAAAATTTCGGTTCGCGAACGGCGGACTCAAACTTCCGCAACTGTTCGCAAACCGGCGAACCAGGCGAACCGCCATTGACTTCAATAGGCAGGCAAACTTTAAAACCCACAGGGACTCTTTCTGGCCACAATAGTGATGGAAAAGTTGTTTCAAGGGGACTAACACCTGGACTGTGTCATGCCGGAGGGGGATCCATGGCAAAACTCCCATGAAAAATTACATAGTTGATGCAGAGTCTGGTTTTAAGCCATAAAGGGCCTAAATCACCAAACATTCCTAAATTGTTTGGAATAACGTGCTTTAAAACATCAGGTATGATGTTGTATCGATCAGGTAGTGTAAGGGTTACGCCCACTTCACAGTGACAGACCAAGCTCCCCGTGTAACGCGCCGCAAACAACCGCAAACAGTCCATTTGCACAACCACGAGATATATAGATTTGATAGATAGATACATAGATTACATAGATCAATAGATGCAATATACATATGATAGATACAAATTACATAGATCAATAGATGCAATATACATTTGATAGATACGAATTACATAGATCAATAGATGCAATATACATTTGATAGATACGAATTACATAGATCAATAGATGCAATATACATTTGATAGATACGAATTACATAGATCAATAGATGCAATATACATTAGATAGATACAAATTACATAGATCAATAGATGCAATATACATTTGATAGATACGAATTACATAGATCAATAGATGCAATATACATTAGATAGATACAAATTACATAGATCAATAGATGCAATATACATTTGATAGATACGAATTACATAGATCAATAGATGCAACATACATTTGATAGATACGAATTACATAGATCAAAAAGATGCAATATGCATTTGATAGATACGAATTACATAGATCAGTAGATGCAATATACATTTGATAGATACAAATTACATAGATTAATAGATGCAATATAAATTTTATAGATATGATTTACATAGATCAATAGATGCAATATACATTTGATAGATACGAATTACATAGATCAATAGATGCAATATATATTTGATAGATACGATTGATAGATAGATGTGATAGATAAATAGATAGATTTGATAGATAGATAATTTCCCTGACAGAGAATTACAAGATGTGCGGGATGGGACCCATGGTAAGGTTCCCAGAGGCAGTTGCGGTGCCAGAGGACGTGTATATGGCATGTATTTTCGGAACCGGGAGATGGAAAAAGATGCTTGGTCGGTCCTCCTGCTTCAAATTTGGGGCACTGCGCGTGCAATCTATTGTGCCACCAGATATGAGTGGTGTGTAAAGTAGTACTATTCTTAGCAGTTTAATACCAGTTACTCCCCCGATCGGGGGAGTTGTATATGTCATGGATTTTAGGAACCGAGAGATGGAAAAAGATGCTTGGTCGGTCCTCCTACTTCAAATTTGGCCGAAACACAAGTGGCTGTCACAAAACAGTCTGGCCACGAGATAGATTTGATAGATAAATACATAGATTACATAGATCAATAGATGTAATATACATTTGATAGATACGAATTACATAGATCAATAGATGCAATATACATTTGATAGATACGAATTACATAGATCAAAAGATGCAATATACATTTGATAGATACAAATTACATAGATCAATAGATGCAATATACATTTGATAGATACGAATTACAAAGATCAAAAGATGCAATATACATTTGATAGATACGAATTACATAGATCAATAGATGCAATATACATTTGATAGATACGAATTACATAGATCAATAGATGCAATATACATCTGATAGATACGAATTACATAGATCAATAGATGCAATATACATTTGATAGATACGATTTACATAGATGAATAGATGCAATATACATTTGATAGATACGAATTACATAGATCAATAGATGCAATATATATTTGATAGATACGATTGATAGTTAGATAGATTTGATAGATAAATAGATAGATTTGATAGATAGATAATTTCCCAGACAGAGAATTACAAGACGTGCGGTCTGAGACCCATGGTAAGGTTCCCAGAGGCAGTTGCGGCGCCAGGGGACGTGTATATGGCATGGATTTTCGGAACCGGGAGATGGAAAAAGATGCTTGGTCGGTCCTCCTGCTTTAAATTTGGGGCACTGCGCGTGCCACCAGATATGAGTGGTGTGTTAAGTAGTACTATTCTTAGCAGTTTAATACCTGTTACTCCCCCTATCGGGGGAGGTTTATATGGCATGGATTTTAGGAACCGGGAGATGGAAAAAGATGCTTGGTCGGTCCTCCTACTTCAAATTTGGCCGAAACACAAGTGGCTGTCACAAAACAGTCCGGCCACGAGATAGATAGATTTGATAGATAGATAGATAGATAGATAGATAGATAGATAGATACATAGATTACAACGATCTATAGATGCAATATACATTGGATAGATACAAATTACATAGATCAATAGATGCAATATACATTTGATAGATACAAATTACATAGATCAATAGATGCAATATACATTTGATAGATACGAATTACATAGATCAAAAGATGCAATATACATTTGATAGATACGAATTACATAGATCAATAGATGCAATATAAATTTGATAGATACGAATTACATAGATCAATAGATGCAATATACATTTGATAGATACGAATTACATAGATCAATAGATGCAATATACATTTGATAGATACGAATTACATAGATAACTAGATGCAATATACATTTGATAGATACGATTTACATAGATCATTAGATGCAATATACATTTGATAGATATGAATTACATAGATCAATAGATGCAATATATATTTGAGTTTGGATTAAAGTGCTAAGAATAGTACTAATATAAACATAACCTAATTACCATGGGTCCCAGACTTTGTCAGGGTAATCATGCAGGCCATATACACTTCCCCCGATAGGGGGAGTAACATGGATTAAAGTGCTAAGAATAGTACTAATATAAACACAACCTAGTTACCATGGGTCCCAGACCGCATGTTTTGTTGTTATACTTTGTCAGGGTAATCATGCAGGCCATATAGACCGCCCACGATAGGGGGAGTAACAGGGATTAAAGTGCTAAGAATAGTACTACTTAACACAACATAGTTACCATGGGCCCCAGACCCCATGTTTTGTTGTTATACTTTGTCAGGGTAATCATGCGGGCCATATAGACCTCCCCCGATAGGGGGAGTAACAGGGATTAAACTGCTAAGAACAGTACTACTTAACACAACCTAGTTACCATGGGTCCCAGCCCGCATGTATTGTTGTTATACTTTGTCAGGGTAATCATGCGGGCCATATAGACCTCCCCCGATAGGGGGAGTAACAGGGATTAAAGTGCTAAGAATAGTAATACTTAACACAACCTAGTTACCATGGGTCCCAGACCGCATGTTTTATTATTATACTTTGTCAGGGTAATTATATATCTATCAAATCTATCTATTTATCTTCTATAGATTCTATCTATCTATCAATCTATGTATATCTATCTATCAAATCTATCTATCTCGTGGCCGGATTGATTTGAGACAGCCACTTGTGTTTAGGCGAAATTTGAAGTAGGAGGACAGACCAATCATCTTCTTCCATCTCCCTGTTCCAAAAATGCAGGCCATATAGACCTCCCCCGATAGGGGGAGTAACAGGTAGTAAACTGCTAAGAATAGTAATACTTAACACACCACAGGTCCCAGACCGCATGTCTTATTGTTATACTCTGTCAGGGAAATTATATATCTATCAAATCTATCTATTTATCTATCGAATCTATCTAACTATCAATCGTATCTATCAAATATATATTGCATCTATTGATCTATGTAATTCGTATCTATCAAATGTATATTGCATCTTTTGATCTATGTAATTTGTATCTATCAAATGTATATTGCATCTATTGATCTATGTAATTCGTATCTATCAAATGTATATTGCATCTATTGATCTATGTAATTCGTATCTATCAAATGTATATAGCATCTTTTGATCTATGTAATTCGTATCTATCAAATGTATATTGCATCTATTGATCTATGTAATTCGTATCTATCAAATGTATATTGCATCTATTGATCTATGTAATTTGTATCTATCAAATGTATATTGCATCTATTGATCTATGTAATCTATGTATCTATCTATCAAATCTATCTATCTCGTGGTTGTACAAATGGACTGTTTGCGGTTGTTTGCGGTGCGTTACACAGGGAGTTTGGTCTGTCACTGTGAAGCGGGCATAACCCTTACACTACCTGATCGATACAACATCATACCTGATGTTTTAAAGCACGTTATTCAAAAAAAAATTAGGAATGTTAGGTTAGGTAAGGCCCTTTATGGGTTAAAACCAGACTCTGCATCAACTATGTAATTTTCTGTGGGAGTTTTGCCATGGATCCCCCTCCGGCATGCCACAGTCCAGGTGTTAGTCCCCTTGAAACAACATTTCCATCACTATTGTGGCCAGAAAGAGTCCTTGTGGGTTTTAAAGTTCGCCTGCCTATTGAAGTCATTTCATTTTAAGAAATTTTAAGGTTCGCAACATCACTAACCAAAATGCTTAGCATTCTTTCTGTAGCCGCTTTAGACCCACTTATGGTTATTAAAAATCATTGCCTAATAAACATAAACACAATCTTTTTTACATGTTGTTTTCCATTATCAAGATGAATTGTTTTTGAAAAGTTGTTTCTAATTAGATGACGATATATCCTCCTGTATATAAATAATCTGATATTATCTGTTTTATCTTATTCACATTCACTGATCACACATTATACTTGACACTTTATGCATGCCAATTGATCCCTGATTAGTGATGTCGCAAACCTAAAAATTTCGGTTTGCGAATGGCGGACTCGAACTTCCGCAACTGTTCGCAAACCGGCGAACCGGGCGAACCGCCATTGACTTCAATAGGCAGGCAAACTTTAAAACCCACAGGGACTCTTTCTGGCCACAATAGTGATGGAAAAGTTGTTTCAATGGGACTAACACCTGGACTGTGGCATGCCGGAGGGGGATCCATGGCAAAACTCCCATGAAAAATTACATAGTTGATGCAGAGTCTGGTTTTAAGCCATAAAGGGCCTAAATCACCAAACATTCCTAAATTGTTTGGAATAATGTGCTTTAAAACATCAGGTATGATGTTGTATCGATCAGGTAGTGTAAGGGTTACGCCCGCTTCACAGTGACAGACCAAACTCCCTGTGTAACGCGCCGCAAACAACCGCAAACAGTCCATTTGCACAACCACGAGATGTATAGATTTGATAGAAAGATACATAGATTACATAGATCAATAGATGCAATATACATATGATAGATACAAATTACATAGATCAATAGATGCAATATACATTTGATAGATACGAATTACATAGATCAATAGATGCAATATACATTTGATAGATACGAATTACATAGATCGATAGATGCAATATACATTTGATAGATATGAATTACATAGATCAATAGATGCAATATACATTTGATAGATACGAATTACATAGATCAATAGATGCAATATACATTAGATAGATACGAATTACATAGATCAATAGATGCAATATACATTTGATAGATACGAATTTCATAGATCAATAGATGCAACATACATTTGATAGATATGAATTACATAGATCAAAAAGATGCAATATGCATTTGATAGATACGAATTACATAGATCAGTAGATGCAATATACATTTGATAGATACAAATTACATAGATCAATAGATGCAATATACATTTGATAGATACGAATAACATAGATCAATAGATGCAATATAAATTTGATAGATATGATTTACATAGATCAATAGATGCAATATACATTTGATAGATACGAATTACATAGATCAATAGATGCAATATATATTTGATAGATACGATTGATAGATAGATGTGATAGATAAATAGATAGATTTGATAGATAGATAGATAGATAATTTCCCTGACAGAGAATTACAAGACGTGCAAGCTGGGACCCATGGTAAGGTTCCCAGAGGCAGTTGTGGTGCCAGGGGACGTGTATATGGCATGTATTTTCGGAACCGGGAGATGGAAAAAGATTCTTGGTCGGTCCTCCTACTTCAAATTTGGCCGAAACACAAGTGGCTGTCACAAAACAGTCCGGCCACGAGATAGATTTGATAGATAAATACATAGATTACATAGATCAATAGATGTAATATACATTTGATAGATATGAATTTCATAGATCAATAGATGCAATATACATTTGATAGTTACGAATTACATAGATCAAAAGATGCAATATACATTTGATAGATACGAATTACATAGATCAATAGATGCAATATACATTTGATAGATACGAATTACAAAGATCAAAAGATGCAATATACATTTGATAGATACGAATTACATAGATCAATAGATTTATAAAAAATAGTTGAGTGGAGTGCTAGACTCAGCCCACTTTGCCAACCTCTGGTACTACCTCCTTCCTAGGTAGTTTGACATCAAAGAATCTGAATATGTGGAGTGTAGGTGGCGCTAAAAGTACACTAAGTATACCTAGCTGTGGGTTAATAAACTAATGATAAAAATAGGTCAGCAGAATATATATCTTAGGAAAGTTCCATATAAATTTTCATATAAACTCTCTGGTTCAATAATTAGAGGTAACAAGCAACTGAATTTATAATATTTTTACATTATTTCAATTAAGAATAAAATGGTACAAAATTCTAATTCAGTTGCTTGTTACCTCTAATTATTGAACTATTTTTTATAACTCTAATTTCTTTTCTTCCTAAGAAGTAGGAGCAGCAGGGACTAAATAAACTTAACTATAACTAAATTAATATGGACATTTTCTCGTATAGAGATAAATTATATTCTGAACTATCAAAAAAAGAATTTCAAAAGTTAGATGAGGAAACCGATAAGGTGGATATTATTAAATGGGTGGGTGATTTAGAAAAGGTGATGAACAAAGAAATAAGGCAAAAAATGGAATTAATTTTCCTAGATAGATATCTAGAACAAGATATCATACCTAGAGGGTTAAAATTCAAGAAGAAATGTACCTTTGAATTGAGTGAAGTTTTACAAAATGAATGGGATGAGGTCCTGGTAGGGGCATCTAAAAGATTAATCAAAATCATTAAAAAATCTAGAAATGAGAGTTTAGAGTCCATTAACAACGAGATTCTAGTCATTAAAGAGAAATTAGATCCGGTGAAAGAAGATCAATTGTTAAAGGACAAACAAAAAATATTAATAGACAGATTGGAAAATGTAAAAAGAGATCTAGTATTAACCAAATGTAAGAAATTTGAGAGCGACTTGAAGGAATCAAACCAGACAGAAGAGCAGGAAATAAATATAAGGGGAGACACAAATACAGTAAGTACCAATAATAATACTAAAGGGTGGGAAGATGTGAGATTTAATAACCGAGAGTTCCCCAGAGATCAAATTAGACAAGGAAATCCCCAGGGAACTACACAGGGGAATTTTCAAAGAAATCATAATGACAATAGAAATAATATGAGAGATTATACATATCATGGCAGAAATTATAATCAAAAGAGAAGGTATAATCAAGGCTACAACCAGGGTTACAACCAATACATAAGGCCTTATCGTGAATTTATTCCCAATAGACCATATAATCAAGGTAGGGGATACTACCATTATGATAGAAGAGACAATATAGGTTGGAATAGACACGAGAATTATAATAATTTTAGAGATGAAGAAAGACACGGAAGGAATGAAAGAAAGGAAATATATTCAGAGAGAGACTATAGGCCAGATGAAATAGACCATAATGAGAGAATGAATTCAGAGAGGAATAATCCATCTAATAGGAGGGAAAATAGAAAGGCAGAACCGAAACAGATGACTATACCAACAAATAATAGATTTGGTCCGCTCACTACTACAAATGAGGAACAAATAGAATTAACAACAAATGAGTTGGCTTTTTTGGGCAGAAGCCCCCCAAGAGAAGGACCCTCATTAAGAAGTGTAAAAAATCAAAGATTAGACACACCAAGAATAGGAAAAAGACAAAAAGAGGAGTCAGAGGAGGAAGGGGAAAGAATGGAGGCAAAAAGACAGAAATAATAAAAACGAGTAAAGGGATCTTCAACTTAAGTGCAAGAGAATTAAGTAAAAATGAGGAAAAGATATTAAAACTAGGACTTTCTTTTGCACCATCTAAACCATTAAATAAATTTGAAACTTATGTTAACCTGAGGAAATACGTAAGAAATCTAACTCTTAAAAGATTTTTTCTGAAAAATTCTATTGATAGATATAACATCAACGTTAATAGTAATAAGAAAGAAGAGATGTATCAACATACTTCTCTGAAGACTAAGTCTAATTTCTACCCTAGTAACGATAAGGGCAGCAACCTAGAAACATTTGAAAAGATGGTCCTAGCTGACCTAAGGAAAATGGAAGGATCAGGTAAACATAATAAGAGAAATCTGACTAAAAAAGAAAGAGAAATATTAAAGGAATTACAAGATGATGAGACTATTACCATAAAAATGGCAGATAAAGGGGGGGGGTAGTTATTCTAGATACTGTAAAATATAAAGAAGAAGCAGATAGACTATTGAATGATAAGAAGACATATAGAAAGTTGGCCCTGGATCCAACTAACAAATATTTAGAGAAATTAAATAAGATACTTTTGAAAGGACAAGATGAGGGAATTCTAACAGACAAAGAATTTATATATTTAAAACCACAATATCCAATAATTCCTATTTTTTACTACCTGCCGAAAGTACATAAAAACTTAGGCCTAGATTTGGAGTTCGGCGGTAAAAGGGCTGTTAACGCTCCGCGGGCTTTTTTCTGGCCGCACCATAAATTTAACTCTGGTATCGAGAGTTCAAACAAATGCTGCGTTAGGCTCCAAAAAAGGAGCGTAGAGCATTTTTACCGCAAATGCAACTCTCGATACCAGAGTTGCTTACGGACGCGGCCGGCCTCAAAAACGTGCTCGTGCACGATTCCCCCATAGGAAACAATGGGGCTGTTTGAGCTGAAAAAAAACCTAACACCTGCAAAAAAGCAGCGTTCAGCTCCTAACGCAGCCCCATTGTTTCCTATGGGGAAACACTTCCTACGTCTGCACCTAACACTCTAACATGTACCCCGAGTCTAAACACCCCTAACCTTACACTTATTAACCCCTAATCTGCCGCCCCCGCTATCGCTGACCCCTGCACATTTTTTTAAACCCCTAATCTGCCGCTCCGTAAACCGCCGCAACCTACGTTATCCCTATGTACCCCTAATCTGCTGCCCTAACATCGCCGACCCCTATATTATATTTATTAACCCCTAATCTGCCCCCACAACGTCGCCGACACCTGCCTACACTTATTAACCCCTAATCTGCCGAGCGGACCTGAGCGCTACTATAATAAAGTTATTAACCCCTAATCCGCCTCACTAACCCTATCATAAATAGTATTAACCCCTAATCTGCCCTCCCTAACATAGCCGACACCTACCTTCAATTATTAACCCCTAATCTTCCGATCGGAGCTCACCGCTATTCTAATAAATGGATTAACCCTTAAAGCTAAGTCTAACCCTAACACTAACACCCCCCTAAGTTAAATATAATTTTTATCTAACGAAATAAATTAACTCTTATTAAATAAATGATTCCTATTTAAAGCTAAATACTTACCTGTAAAATAAACCCTAATATAGCTACAATATAAATTATAATTATATTATAGCTATTTTAGGATTAATATTTATTTTACAGGCAACTTTGTAATTATTTTAACCAGGTACAATAGCTATTAAATAGTTAAGAACTATTTAATAGTTACCTAGTTAAAATAATAACAAATTTACCTGTAAAATAAATCCTAACCTAAGATATAATTAAACCTAACACTACCCTATCAATAAAATAATTAAATAAACTACCTACAATTACCTACAATTAACCTAACACTACACTATCAATAAATTAATTAAACACAATTCCTACAAATAAATACAATTAAATAAACTAGCTAAAGTACAAAAAATAAAAAACAACTAAGTTACAGAAAATAAAAAAATATTTACAAACATAAGAAAAATATTACAACAATTTTAAACTAATTACACCTACTCTAAGCCCCCTAATAAAATAACAAAGCCCCCCAAAATAAAAAATTCCCTACCCTATTCTAAATTAAAAAAGTTACAAGCTCTTTTACCTTACCAGCCCTGAACAGGGCCCTTTGCGGGGCATGCCCCAAGAATTTCAGCTCTTTTGCCTGTAAAAAAAAACATACAATACCCCCCCCCCCAACATTACAACCCACCACCCACATACCCCTAATCTAACCCAAACCCCCCTTAAATAAACCTAACACTAATCCCCTGAAGATCTTCCTACCTTGTCTTCACCATCCAGGTATCACCGATCCGTCCTGGCTCCAAGATCTTCATCCAACCCAAGCGGGGGTTGGCGATCCATAATCCGGTGATGAAGAGGTCCAGAAGAGGCTCCAAAGTCTTCCTCCTATCCGGCAAGAAGAGGACATCCGGACCGGCAAACATCTTCTCCAAGCGGCATCTTCGATCTTCTTCCATCCGGAGCGAAGTGGCAGGATCCTGAAGACCTCCAGCGCGGAACATCCATCCGGACCGACGACTGAACGACGAATGACTGTTCCTTTAAGGGACGTCATCCAAGATGGCGTCCCTCGAATTCCGATTGGCTGATAGGATTCTATCAGCCAATCGGAATTAAGGTAGGAATTTTCTGATTGGCTGATGGAATCAGCCAATCAGAATCAAGTTCAATCCGATTGGCTGATCCAATCAGCCAATCAGATTGAGCTCGCATTCTATTGGCTGTTCCGATCAGCCAATAGAATGCGAGCTCAATCTGATTGGCTGATTGGATCGGCCAATCGGATTGAACTAGATTCTGATTGGCTGATTCCATTAAATATTTTTTTATTTTCTGTAACTTAGTTGTTTTTTATTTTTTGTACTTTAGCTAGTTTATTTAATTGTATTTATTTGTAGGAATTGTGTTTAATTAATTTATTGATAGTGTAGTGTTAGGTTAATTGTAGGTAATTGTAGGTAGTTTATTTAATTATTTTATTGATAGGGTAGTGTTAGGTTTAATTATATCTTAGGTTAGGATTTATTTTACAGGTAAATTTGTTATTATTTTAACTAGGTAACTATTAAATAGTTCTTAACTATTTAATAGCTATTGTACCTGGTTAAAATAATTACAAAGTTGCCTGTAAAATAAATATTAATCCTAAAATAGCTATAATATAATTATAATTTATATTGTAGCTATATTAGGGTTTATTTTACAGGTAAGTATTTAGCTTTAAATAGGAATCATTTATTTAATAAGAGTTAATTTATTTCGTTAGATAAAAATTATATTTAACTTAGGGGGGTGTTAGTGTTAGGGTTAGACTTAGCTTTAGGGGTTAATCCATTTATTAGAATAGCGGTGAGCTCCGATCGGAAGATTAGGGGTTAATAATTGAAGGTAGGTGTCGGCGATGTTAGGGAGGGCAGATTAGGGGTTAATACTATTTATGATAGGGTTAGTGAGGCGGATTAGGGGTTAATAACTTTATTATAGTAGCGCTCAGGTCCGCTCGGCAGATTAGGAGTTAATAAGTGTAGGCAGGTGTCGGCGACGTTGTGGGGGGCAGATTAGGGGTTAATAAATATAATATAGGGGTCGGCGGTGTTAGGGGTAGCAGATTAGGGGTACATAGGGATAACGTAGGTGGCGGCGCTTTGCGGTCGGAAGATTAGGGGTTAATTATTTTAAGTAGCTGGCGGCGATGTTGTGGGGGGCAGGTTAGGGGTTAATAAATATAATATAGGGGTCGGCGGTGTTAGGGGTAGCAGATTAGGGGTACATAAGTATACTGTAGGTGGCGGTCGGCAGATTAGGGGTTAAAAATTTTAATCGAGTGTCGGCGATGTGGGGGGAGCTCGGTTTAGGGGTACATAGGTAGTTTATGGGTGTTAGTGTACTTTAGGGTACAGTAGTTAAGAGCTTTATGAACCGGCGTTAGCCAGAAAGCTCTTAACTCCTGCTATTTTCAGGCGGCTGGAATCTTGTCGTTAGAGCTCTAACGCTCACTTCAGAAACGACTCTAAATACCAGTGTTAGAAGGATCCCATTGAAAAGATAGGCTACGCAAATGGCGTAGGGGGATCTGCGGTATGGAAAAGTTGCGGCTGAAAAGTGAGCGTTAGACCCTTTAATCACTGACTCCAAATACCAGCGGGCGTCCAAAACCAGCGTTAGGAGCCTCTAACGCTGGTTTTGACGGCTACCGCCGAACTCCAAATCTAGGCCTTAGTAAATCCACCCGGAAGACCTATTGTCTCCGGCATAGGATCTCTCACGGCCAACTTTTCTGAATTCGTCGATAAGTTTCTACAGAAATATGTAGTCAAACTAGACACCTATTTAAAAGATTCCACCAGCTTACCAAAATTACTTAATGAAATAGAATGGAAGGAAGACTACCTATTAGCGACCTGTGATGTGGTATCGTTATATACTAATATCAACCATACCCTTGGTATAGAGGCAATAGAGGGATTTTTACAACAAGATTCAGGTCTAAAAAAAGAACAGGGGACTTTTCTAATTGAATGCATCCGTTTCATTCTAGAACATAACTATTTCTCATTCGATAGTAACTATTATCTGCAAATAGAAGGAACAGCGATGGGCACGAGATTCGCACCGAGCTACGCAAATCTGTTTATGGGAGACTGGGAAAATAGATTTCTCCAGTTTGCAGGGCTCGGTGCGAATCTCGTGCTCTTTAAAAGATATATCGACGATATTATCATCCTATGGAAAGGGAGCGAGGAAGATTTGACTAATATGTTTGAAATAATGAATAATAATGATAAAGGACTATCTTTTACTTATCAAATAAGCAAGGACACCATAACATTTTTAGATCTGGATATCAGAGTGGAAAATAATAAACTAATAACAAAGACCCATTTCAAACCAACTGATTCTAATAACTACATCCATGCATCCAGCTGCCACTTTTCTAAGTGGAAAAATAATATTTCGGTAGGACAATGCCTGAGAATCATGAAAAATTGCACTGAAATGGTTGATTTTGAAGAACAAATTAAATTACTAGAGGAAAAATTTGTTGAAAGGGGTTATAAAGAGGAAATTATAAATAATGCAGTTTTAAGAGCTAGAGAAACTAATAGGGATACACTACTTACTTATAAAACTAAAACCAATTTAATTAGAGATGAATATGATGTACCATTCGTAACCGAATTTAGTGATGACCATAATAGGTTAAGGAAAATACTGAGGAAACATTGGCACATTGTCAAAAGCGACCCTATAGTGGGAGATAAATTACCTCCTTTCCCTAGAATGGTTTTTAAAAAAACAAAAAATCTAAAATCTATGCTGGCCCCAAGCGAATTCAAAAAAGGTAAAATGTGTCAAAAAGGTAAAGAAAGAGACCTATGGGGTAAAGAACTAAACGGATTCTATCCGTGTATTTCATGTAAGTCATGCAAGCATAGCACAAAAAAGAAAAACATCAGTATTCCAGGATTAAATATTCAATATAAAATTAAAGATGTCCTAAGATGTAATAGTAGGGGTGTGATATATATGCTACAGTGCTCATGTGGCCTGATATATATCGGAGAAACATCAAGAATGTTAAGAGATAGGATCCGTGAGCACCTCTGGCACATTGAAAAAGGCATTTTGGAGACGCATTTGTACCAGCACTTTAGAGAGGTGCATAGAAACAGCACTAAAGACCTGAAGTTTTGGGGCCTATGCAAAATAAAAGGAAATTGGAGAGGGGGAAATTTGGAAACTTTACTCCTGAAAAGGGAGGCGGAAATGATTTACAATTTCAACACCTTATACCCGAACGGTTTAAACTCTGAACTGGATATTAATCCGTTTTTATCGTAAATAGAGTAATAAATTAATAACACTCATTATCATATTCGTAAATACAACTAACTTCTTTTTCCTTATTAGGATACAAACCTAGAGACTCCAGATATTATACATATACATATATTCTTATAGAATTATACATATTTGTCATTTAGAAGATTTCTGAAATATAGTATATTAAACTCACAATCATACTGAGAGTATAGGAAGAATATCATTATATCTATTTATATTCCAAAATGTTGGTTTGACTATAGGGCGTATCTATAGCATAGTGGTAAGGTCGTTAGTCTTTTAAGCCAAATCCCCAAGTTCAAATCCCCATAGCGCAAGGAAGGAAGCCAACCTTAGTTTTGTCAGTACTATAAACTTTAGTACAGCAAGAGTCTAGAATATAATAGAACCTTTTGATATAAGTACATTTTTTAGGACAGCTAGATTTATATTGCTAACTAGGTTTATGATCTATAGGTTCAAATAAGACAAATATATAAACTTGATATTCTGATATAGTTACGTCAATAGCTTAGAGGTAACATCCTAGCCCTAAGACCTAGGGAATATAGGTTCAATCCCCCAAGAGAAATATGTATAGCTTTCATTATTTTTTCTAATTTTTGTCTGGCATTTTAAGCATATATTTTATTTTAAACTATGAGATTAAAAGGTTTTTATCTTTAATTTTACTTCAAGAATATGAAAGGTTTTTTAAGATAGCTATAGAGAATAAAGTGTATGACTGTGCTGAGCAAATTGGGGTTATTAGCAAGGAAACGATAAAAGAACAACTTACCTGTGCAGACATGAGGATCCCACCTTTTAAGAGAAATTCACTTCCAGAATGACCAGAGGAAGTGAAAAGATGACAGCGAATTGAAGGCAACTAGGGGAGATAAAAGGCAGACTTCACTCTCACACTGTATCTTGAAAAAGCCCCACACCTTAGGGGTGAAACGCGTAGAAAGGTGAAAGACAAACAAGGAGGATATACAGCAATAACCCACTCTGCGTACGGAGTACTTAAAGAGCAGAGTGTCATTGAGAGGCTGCGGTACAAAGGTAACTTAGATAAGACTTGCGCAAGTGAAGAAAGTTACACTCAGGGACTAGAAGGTCCGCAACTGATCCTAAACTAAAAATCTATACAGGAGCTGACATACCCAGACAAGGAACAGCAGGTGAGAGTATCTATATTGTCAATAACTCCCCGCTAAAGTGACATTCTAACCGGACCAAGATTGTCTGTGGGATTTTTCATTAAAATAGACTCCGGTGTTCATTATCGTTGAAATCCTCAAAAGACTGTTGATCTGATATTGGGGAACCTGCCCCTATTTGCATAAGACTGCAGACTTTATCTTAGGAACTCCCCCCTTTTTTACAGGAGTGAAAGCAGGATTCCCCTCTGTGACAGGGCACTTAACAAGGACTATTTGAACAACGGGTTGCCATAGCCCATTGGAGACAGGCCCTCGTATGTTTGATTGTTGCCACAATAGAAGAAAGTGCTTTACAAACAGAGGCTTGTAATGGGAAATAGAACCCCAGCCAGATAGTCATACTATAAAAATATATAAAAATTATTCAATTGTGCTTATTGATCTTAGACGATTGTCATATCATTGTATTAATCACCTCAATGTTTTAACATCTGTCATGAATTACCGTTCATCGCCGTGTCGCCGCGGCTCCCGGATCTCTTCTGGGGTTCTACGTCACGTTGCTAGGCAACGTGACGCATTCTCTGACAACCCCTATGACGTGGCGGCCTCTCTCTGCCTTTAAAATCTCGGCGGGAGATTTACTCGGTGCCCGTTTGTTTTCTCTCTCTCTCTTCTGCCGGTCCCTGTCTGAGTGAGTACAATTTTGAAACCTGACCCTATCCTCCTCAACTTTGTTTTGCCAATGCCTCTTGCTTCCAAATCTTGATTGCCTGCTAACCTGCCTAAAAGGACATTATCATTTGTTTGCTGACACCTGCTTAAAGGGACATAATCTTTGTTTGCTTTAATCCTGCTAATAAGGACCTTATCATTTGTTTGCTTACAATCTTGCTTAAAAGGACATTATCATTTGTTTGCTGACACCTGCTTAAAAGGACATTATCTTTGTTTGCTTTAATCCTGCCAATAAGGACATTATCATTTGTTTGCTGACACCTGCTTAAAGGGACATTATCTTTGTTTGCTTTAACCCTGCTAATAAGGACATTATCATTTCTTTGCTGACAATCCTGCTTAAAAGGACATTATCATTTGTTTGCTGACACCTGCTTAAAGGGACATTATCTTTGTTTGCTTTAATCCTGCCAATAAGGACATTATCATTTCTTTGCTGACAATCCTGCTTAAAAGGACATTAACATTTGTTTGCGGACACCTGCTTAAAGGGACTTTATTTTTTGTTTGCTTTATTTCTGCTAAAAGGACATTATTATTTTTGTTTGCTATAAACCTGCTTAAAGGGACATTCTTAGTTTGTTGCAAACCTGCAAGAAAGAAGCATATTCATTTATCCACTATCAACCTGCTTAAAGGGACATAAGCTTTGTTTTTTTCTATTTTCCTGAGAAAGGAACGCTATCTCCTGTAAAATAATTCTATCCTCAAGAAGATATTTTGAATTAATATTCTTTTGGGAAGTTCTGATACCCTGCTTATTTTGTTTCCTGAGTGGGTCACGTCCTGGATATTTCTCAGTGTGCTAGCGTGTGTTTTAATATCCACGCTAGCAGTTGGGTTAAATCCTGAACTGACCAAATACGGCTGACATTACAAACGGGCCATAAATGGACCCCACTGAATTATCCATGGCCGTGACTCACCAGGGACAGTTACTGGGATCTCATGCTACCCACTTGCAATCCTTGGATACTAAGCTGGATCAAATCACTACATTATTACAGAGCTTGGTTGCTCCTATCCCTCCCAATCCTAACATTGAGGCATCCTCTCCTCCTATTCCCAACAACCAATCACAAGGACATTTGAGTCCTAGGATTCCTCTTCCAGATAAATATGATGGGAATCCTGAAGATTGTAGGGGTTTTTTGAATCAATGTCGACTTCACTTTCGTAACAGTCCTACCCTTTTTGCTACTCCCTCATCTCGGATTACATTCCTTATTTCCTTAATGAAAGGAAGAGCTTTGGCCTGGGTATCACCTCTGTTAGAAAAAGATGATCTTATACTTCAGGATGTGGATGCTTTTCTTTCTGTTTTTTCTAACGTGTTTGACAAACCTGGAAGGACTTCCGCTGCTGAAGCTTCTCTATTAGACCTACGTCAGGGTGGTCAATCAGTGTCTCAATATGCCATTGAGTTCCGCACTCTTGCATCTGAAACTAATTGGAATCAGGGAGCTCTTAGAGCAGCTTTTCGCAAAGGACTTTCAGAACGTCTCAAAGATGAATTGGTGTATCGGGAACTTCCAGACTCCCTAGAAGCCTTAATAAATCTTTGCATCAGTCTTGATTCTAGATACCGTGAACGCCAACAAGAAAGAGAAAGAAATCAGAGGTCCTCAACTCGAACTCCTTTTCGTCTGGCTCCTCGTTTTTCTAACCCGGTAACAACTGCCTCTCCTTCTCCTGATCAAGCTGAACCTATGGAAGTAGGAACCATAAAATTAACCGAAACTGAGCGTTTGAGAAGACGTTCTCTTGGCCTGTGTCTATACTGTGGCCTTAAAGGGCATTTATTAAGGGATTGTCCTACCAGGCCAGTAAAAGCCAGGGCTTAACTTCTGTCCAGGGAACTAAGTTAAGCCAAAAACATGTTCATTCCCTCTTTAATAAACTCTTTGTTCCTGTAACCCTTCAATTGGGTGAAAACAAGATTCATACCCAAGCTCTTATTGATTCTGGTGCTGGAGGAGTGTTCATTGACTCCACTTTTGTGTCCACTCACACTATTCCCTTACTAAGAAAGAAGTTTTCAGTTTCCGTCTCTACTGTTAGTGGAGATCCTTTGGGTTCCGGACTCATCCAGTTTACTACTATACCCATACTTTTTTCTGTCGGAGTACTTCATTGTGAGAGGATATGTTTTGATGTGATTACTACTCCTCAATTTCCCATAATCCTGGGTCTTCCGTGGCTTCAGTTACATAATCCTACCTTTTCTTGGACCCATGGTGAACTCACCTCCTGGGGATTATCTTGCCATACTAACTGTCTTCAACCACTTACTAAAATACCACTCACTATTGCTCTTACTACCGATACTTCTGGTCCTCTACCTACGCAGTATCAAGATTTTGTCGATGTCTTTTCTAAAAAAGAAGCAGAACGTCTTCCTCCTCACCGTTCATTTGATTGCCCTATTGATCTTCTCCCTGGAGCTCCTTATCCTCGAGGCAAAACTTACCCACTTTCTAGGCCTGAAAATGTAGCCTTGGAAGAATATATCAAAGATAATTTGGCCAGAGGATTCATTCGACCCTCCTCTTCTCCTGTAGGGGCTGGGTTCTTCTTTGTGGGAAAGAAGGATGGCGGACTGCGACCTTGTATCGATTACAGAGGGTTAAATCAAATCACCATCAAGAACAGTTATCCTTTACCCCTAATACCTGAATTATTCACATATCTTCAAGGTTCCACCATTTTTACCAAGCTCGATCTCCGTGGAGCATACAATCTTATCCGTATGCGCAAGGGTGATGAGTGGAAGACAGCCTTTAACACTCGATTTGGGCATTATGAGTATCTTGTCATGCCGTTTGGGCTGTGTAATGCCCCTGCTGTTTTTCAACACTTCGTGAATGAGATTTTTCGGGATTTCTTGAATATTTTTGTTATCATTTACCTTGACGATATATTAATTTTTTCTCAGAACTACCAAGATCATATACATCACGTCAGGAAAGTACTTCAACGTTTAAGAGATAACCATCTATTTGCCAAACTGGAGAAATGTTCTTTTCATCAAAGGTCCATTCCCTTTTTGGGATATGTAATCTCTGAATCAGGATTTGAAATGGATCCAACTAAACTCTCTGCCATTTTGGAGTGGCCTAAACCTGATTCTCTTAAAGCTCTGCAACGTTTCCTGGGATTTGCCAGTTATTACAGGAAATTCATCAAAGGTTTTGCTACTATAACGTCACCTCTTTCGTCTCTCACTAGGAAAGGACAAAACTGTAAAGATTGGCCTCCTGAAGCTGTTGAAGCTTTTGATTCTCTCAAAAAAGCTTTCTCTTCTGCACCTATCCTGCGTCACCCAAATCCGGATTTTCAATTTATTCTTGAAGTGGATGCTTCATCAGTTGCTGCTGGGGCTGTTCTTTCCCAACGTATACCTGACACAGGAAAGATCCACCCTGTGGGATTCTTCTCCAAGAAATTTTCTCCTTCTGAATTAAATTATGATGTAGGTAATAAGGAGTTACTTGCTATTAAAATGGCACTGGATGAATGGAGGCATTGGTTGGAAGGCACTTCTTTGCCGTTTACTATACTCACAGATCATAAAAACCTTCTCTATCTTCAAACGGCCAAACGACTGAACTCCAGACAAGCACGTTGGTCTCTGTTCTTCTCACGTTTTCATTACAATCTGTCTTATATTCCCGGTTCTAAGAACATCAAGGCTGACGCCCTTTCCAGACAATTTCAAGACACTTCAACTCCTGAAACTGGTACCATACTTCAACCTCATAAAGTCTTAGCCCAGTTATCAACCTCGTGGTTACATGACTTACAATCTGCTCAAAAGGATCTTCCTTTGTCCTGCAAACCTCCTGATGGCCTACTCTTTGTTCCTAAACGTCTTCGTTCCAAGATTCTATATTGGGCTCATGACAGTCCTCTCTCTGGACATCCTGGCATCAGTAACACCGCTCGAAAGCTCAAGCAACATGTCTGGTGGCCTACTCTGTCTCAAGATGTTACAGATTATGTCTCAGTATGTACACAGTGTGCCAGCAATAAGACTCCTCGTCAACTTCCCTCCGGTTTGCTTCAACCGTTACCCATTCCTCATCAGCCTTGGACCCATTTATCCATGGATTTTATTACCGATCTTCCTCTTTCAGCTGGAAACAACACTATCTGGGTGGTTGTTGACAGGTTCACTAAGACAGCTCACTTCATTCCTTTACCTGGTTTACCATCTGCCAAAAGACTTTCCGAACTTTTTCTCTTACACATTGTGAGATTACATGGCTTCCCTCTGAACATTGTTTCGGATAGAGGAGTACAGTTTGTTTCTCGGTTTTGGAGATCACTCTGCAAACACTTTGGAACAACTATCTCTTTGTCTACGTCACATCATCCGGAGTCTAATGGCCAAACCGAAAGGGTTAACCAGTGCCTTGAAACTTATTTGAGGCATTATGTGGATCATCATCATTCTAATTGGACTGGTTACCTTCCACTAGCAGAATTGGCTCATAACACACGTTACAACTCCTCTCTTCGGACCTCTCCTTTTCATGCAGCCTATGGATTTCAACCCAGAACGTTTCCTCTACACACCTCTTCCACTGAAAATCCTGCTTCTGATCTATCCGCCAGGAGGTTAACTCGTCATTGGAAGAAAATACACCTTCTTCTTTCCAAGGCTTCTGAACGTTATAAGTTCTATTCTGATCTTCGGCGACGGAGGGCTCCCAAATATCGGCCTGGCGATAAGGTTTGGGTTTCTTCACGTCATCTTCGCCTCAAACAGCCTTCCACCAAATTGGGGCCACGATATGTGGGTCCTTTCCGAATACTGGGTCAAGTATGTCCTACTGCTTACCGAATTGCTCTGCCCAAGACCCTCAAAGCCCATCCGGTATTTCACGTATCTCTTTTGAAACCTGTATTATCTAATAGGTATTCTAAACCTCTGCTCAAACCTCCACCTCTTTTGGTTCAAGGCCTACCTGAATTTGAGGTCAGTCACATCCTGGATTCCAAACTTCGTGGGAAGAAACTGTATTATCTCGTTCATTGGAAAGGTTATCCTGTTACTGAACGATCTTGGGAACCTGCCCGGCAGGTGCATGCCCCTGCCTTAATTAAGGCCTTTCACAAGTTCCACCCTACTAGGCCTGGTCCTGTCCCCCGGAGGGGTCCTTGAGGGGGGGGTGATGTCATGAATTACCGTTCATCGCCGTGTCGCCGCGGCTCCCGGATCTCTTCTGGGGTTCTACGTCACGTTGCTAGGCAACGTGACGCATTCTCTGACAACCCCTATGACGTGGCGGCCTCTCTCTGCCTTTAAAATCTCGGCGGGAGATTTACTCGGTGCCCGTTTGTTTTCTCTCTCTCTCTTCTGCCGGTCCCTGTCTGAGTGAGTACAATTTTGAAACCTGACCCTATCCTCCTCAACTTTGTTTTGCCAATGCCTCTTGCTTCCAAATCTTGATTGCCTGCTAACCTGCCTAAAAGGACATTATCATTTGTTTGCTGACACCTGCTTAAAGGGACATAATCTTTGTTTGCTTTAATCCTGCTAATAAGGACCTTATCATTTGTTTGCTTACAATCTTGCTTAAAAGGACATTATCATTTGTTTGCTGACACCTGCTTAAAAGGACATTATCTTTGTTTGCTTTAATCCTGCCAATAAGGACATTATCATTTGTTTGCTGACACCTGCTTAAAGGGACATTATCTTTGTTTGCTTTAACCCTGCTAATAAGGACATTATCATTTCTTTGCTGACAATCCTGCTTAAAAGGACATTATCATTTGTTTGCTGACACCTGCTTAAAGGGACATTATCTTTGTTTGCTTTAATCCTGCCAATAAGGACATTATCATTTCTTTGCTGACAATCCTGCTTAAAAGGACATTAACATTTGTTTGCGGACACCTGCTTAAAGGGACTTTATTTTTTGTTTGCTTTATTTCTGCTAAAAGGACATTATTATTTTTGTTTGCTATAAACCTGCTTAAAGGGACATTCTTAGTTTGTTGCAAACCTGCAAGAAAGAAGCATATTCATTTATCCACTATCAACCTGCTTAAAGGGACATAAGCTTTGTTTTTTTCTATTTTCCTGAGAAAGGAACGCTATCTCCTGTAAAATAATTCTATCCTCAAGAAGATATTTTGAATTAATATTCTTTTGGGAAGTTCTGATACCCTGCTTATTTTGTTTCCTGAGTGGGTCACGTCCTGGATATTTCTCAGTGTGCTAGCGTGTGTTTTAATATCCACGCTAGCAGTTGGGTTAAATCCTGAACTGACCAAATACGGCTGACAACATCATTTTCATTTTAGCATTATATTGTTCTAGAATTGCCAATATCTTTTGTGGTAGCTATTCAAACTTGGAAGCTGTTGTGAGTGAAGAGTGTGGGCCATTTGTATGAGAGAATTTTTTGATTGTTTTTATACCGTGTTTTTTATAATATTTTTACATTATTTCAATTAAGAATAAAATGGTACAAAATTCTAATTCAGTTGCTTGTTACCTCTAATTATTGAACCAGAGAGTTTATATGAAAATTTATATGGAACTTTCCTAAGATATATATTCTGCTGACCTATTTTTATCATTAGTTTATTAACCCACAGCTAGGTATACTTAGTGTACTTTTAGCGCCACCTACACTCCACATATTCAGATTCATAGATCAATAGATGCAATATACATTTGATAGATACGAATTACATAGATCAATAGATGCAATATTCATCTGATAGATACGAATTACATAGATCAATAGATGCAATATACATTTGATAGATACGATTTACATAGATCAATAGATGCAATATACATTTGATAGATGCGAATTACATAGATCAATAGATGCAATATATATTTGATAGATACGATTGATAGTTAGATAGATTTGATAGATAAATAGATAGATTTGATAGATAGATAGATAATTTCCCAGACAGAGAATTACAAGACGTGCGGTCTGGGACCCATGGTAAGGTTCCCAGAGGCAGTTGCGGCACCAGGGGACGTGTATATGGCATGGATTGTCGAAACCGGGAGATGGAAAAAATGCTTGGTCGGTCCCCCTGCTTTAAATTTGGGGCACTGCGCGTGCAATCTATTGTGCCACCAGATATGAGTGGTGTGTAAAGTAGTACTATTCTTAGCAGTTTAATACCTGTTACTCCTCCTATTGGGGGAGTTGTATATGGCATGGATTTTAGGAACCGGGAGATGGAAAAAGATGCTTGGTCGGTCCTCCTACTTCAAATTTGGCCGAAACACAAGTGGATGTCACAAAACAGTCCGGCCACGAGATAGATAGATTTGATAGATAGATACATAGATTACATAGATCAATAGATGCAATATACATTTGATAGATACGAATTACATAGATCAATAGATGCAATATACATTTGCTAGATACGAATTACATAGATCAATAGATGCAATATACATTTGATAGATACGAATTACATAGATCAATAGATGCAATATACATTTGCTAGATACGAATTACATAGATCAATAGATGCAATATACATTTGCTAGATACGAATTACATAGATCAATAGATGCAATATACATTTGATAGATACAAATTACATAGATCAATAGATGCAATATACATTTGATAGATACAAATTACATAGATCAAAAGATGCAATATACATTTGATAGATACGAATTGCATAGATCAATAGATGCAATATACATTTGATAGATATGAATTACATAGATCAATAGATGCAATATACATTTGATAGATGCAATTTACATAGATCAATAGATGCAATATACATTTGATAGATACGAATTACATAGATCAATAGATGCAATATATATTTGATAGATACGATTGATAGTTAGATAGATTCGATAGATAAATAGATATATTTGATAGATATATAATTTCACTGACAGAGAATTACAAGACGTGCGGTCTGGGACCCATGGTAAGGTTCCCAGAGGCAGTTGCGCCGCCAGGGGACGTGTATATGGCATGGATTTTCAGAACCGGGAGATGGAAAAAGATGCTTGGTTTGTCCTCCTGCTTCAAATTTGGGGCACTGCGTGTGCAATCTATTCTGCCACCAGATATGAGTGGTGTGTTAAGTAGTACTATTCTTAGCAGTTTAATACCTGTTACTCCCCCTATCGGGGGAGGTTTATATGGCGGGATTTTAGGAACCCGGAAATGGAAAAAGATGCTTGGTCAGTCCTCCTACTTCAAATTTGGCCGAAACACAAGTGGCTGTCACAAAACAGTCCGGCCACGAGATAGATAGATTTGATAGATAGATACATAGATTACAACGATCAATAGATGCAATATGCATTGGATAGATACAAATTACATAGATCAATAGATGCAATATACATTTGATAGATACAAATTACATAGATCAATAGATGCAATATACATTTGATAGATATGAATTACATAGATCAAAAGATGCAATATACATTTGATAGATACGAATTACATAGATCAATAGATGCAATATACATTTGATAGATATGAATTACATAGATCAATAGATGCAATATACATTTGATAGATACGAATTACATAGATAAAAGATGCAATATACATTTGATAGATAAGAATTACATAGATCAATAGATGCAATATACATTTCATAGATATGAATTACAAAGATCAATAGATGCAATATACATTTGATAGATACGAATTACATAGATAACTAGATGCAATATACATTTGATAGATACAATTTACATAGATCATTAGATGCAATATACATTTGATAGATATGAATTACATAGATCAATAGATGCAATATATATTTGATAGATACAATTTATAGTTAGATAGATTCGATAGATAAATAGATATATTTGATAGATATATAATTTCCCTGACAGAGAATTACAAGTCATGCGGTCTGAGACCCATGGTACGGTTCCCAGAGGCAGTTGCGCCTCCAGGGGACGTGTATATGGCATGGATTTTCGGAACCAGGAGATGGAAAAAGATGCTTGGTCGGTCCTCCTGCTTCAAATTTGGGGCACTGCGCGTGCAATCTATTGTGCCACAAGATATGAGTGGTGTGTTAAGTAGTACTATTCTTAGCAGTTTAATACCTGTTACTCCCCCTATCGGGGGAGGTGTATATGGCATGGATTTTAGGAACCAGGAGATGGAAAAAGATGCTTGGTCCTTCCTCCTACTTCAAATTTGGCAGAAACACAAGTGGCTGTTACAAAACAGTCTGGCCACATGATACATAGATTTGATAGATAGATACATAGATTACATAGCTCAATAAATGCAATATACATTGGATATATACGAATTACATAGATCAATAGATGCAATATACATTTGATAGATACAAATTACATAGATCAATAGATGCAATATACATTTGATAGATACGAATTACATAGATCAATAAATGCAATATACACTTGATAGATACGATTTACATAGATCAATAGATTCAATATACATTTGATAGATAAGAATTACATAGATCAATAGATGCAATATACATTTGATAGATACGAATTACATAGATCAATAGATGCAATATACATTTGATAGATATGAATTACATAGATCAAAAGATGCAATATACATTTGATAGATACGAATTACATAGATCAATAGATGAAATATACATTTGATAGATACGAATTACATAGATTAATAGATGCAAAATACATTTGATAGATACAAATTACATAGATCAATAGATGCAATATACATTTGATAGATACGAATTACATAGATCAATAGATGCAATATACATTTGATAGATACGATTGATAGTTAGATAGATTTGATAGATAAATAGATAGATTTGATAGATATATAATTTCCCAGACATAGAATTGCAAAGACATGCGGAATGGGACCCATGGTAAGGTCACTTCCTTTTGCACAATCGAGTACAGGTTGGCGTCCGGGATTGCCTTTTGTGTAAAGAAATTGTGGCCGGGTACCTTCCACTGCGGTGTCCCCTATCAGGGGATGTGTATATGGCATGGATTTTAGGAACCGGGAGATGGAAAAAGATGCTTGGACACCCAGTACAGGTCGTTCTCCTTCAGCCTTTTAATACGAGGGTCCCCGACCCTCAACAGGCACGACAGCATGAAAGACCCCATATGCCATGACTTCCTTTTGCACAATCGAGTACAGGTATGGCATCGATTTTAGGAACCCGGAGATAATTTTTAGGAACCGGGAGATGGAAAAAGATGCTTGGACACCCAGTACAGGTCGTTCTCCTTCAGCCTTTTTATACGAGGGTCCCCGAACCTCAACAGGCACAACAGCATGAAAGACCCCATATGCCATGACTTTTTTTTGCACAATCGAGTACAGGTATGGCATCGATTTTAGGAACCCGGAGATCATTTTTAGGAACCGGGAGATGGAAAAAGATGCTTGGACACCCAGTACAGGTCGTTCTCCTTCAGCCTTTTTATACGAGGGTCACCGACCCTAAACAGGCATGACAGCATGAAAGACCCAATATGCCATGACTTCCTTTTGCACAATCAAGTACAGGTATGGCATCAATTTTAGGAACCAGGAGATATTTTTTAGTAACCGGGAGATGGAAAAAGATGCTTGGACACCCAGTACAGGTCGTTCCCCTTCAGCCTTTTTATAAGAGGGTCCCCGACCTTCAACAAGCATGACAGCATGAAAGACCCCATATGCCATGACTTCATTTTGCACAATCGAGTGCAGGTATGGCATCGATTTTAGGAACCCGGAGATATTTTTTAGGAACCGGGAGATGGAAAAAGATACTTGGACACAAAGTACAGGTCGTTCTCCTTCAGCCTTTTTATACGAGGGTCACCGACCCTAAACAGGCATGACAGCATGAAAGACCCAATATGCCATGACTTCCTTTTGCACAATCAAGTACAGGTATGGCATCGATTTTAGGAACCAGGAGATATTTTTTAGTAACCGGGAGATGGAAAAAGATGCTTGGACACCCAGTACAGGTCGTTCCCCTTCAGCCTTTTTATAAGAGGGTCCCCGACCTTCAACAAGCACGACAGCATGAAAGACCCCATATACCTTGACTTCCTTTTGCACAATCAAGTACAGGTATGGCATCGATTTTAGGAACCCAGAGATTATTTTTAGGAACCGGGAGATGGAAAAAGATGCTTGCAAACCCAGTACAGGTCGTTCTCCTTCAGCTTTTTTATACGAGGGTCCCCGACCCTAAACAGGCACGACAGCATGAAAGACCCCATCTGCCATGATTTCCTTTTGCACAATCGAGTACAGGTATGGCATCAATTTTAGGAACCCGGAGATAATTTTTAGGAACCGTGTGTTGGAAAAAGATGCTTGGACACCTAGTACAGGTCGTTCTCTTTCAGCCTTTTTAGAAGAGGGTTCACCGACCTTCAACAGGCACGACAGCATGAAAGACCCCATATGCCATGACTTCCTTTGGCACAATCGAGTACAGGTATGGCATCATTTTTAGGAACCCGGAGATAATTTTTAGGAACCGGGAGATAGAAAAAGATGCTTGGTCGGTCCTCCTACTTCAAATTTGGGGCACTGCGCGTGCAATCTACTGTGCTACCAGATATGAGTGGTGTGTTAAGTAATACTATTCGTAGCAGTTTAATCCCTGTTATGTGCATTTTTTTTGGTTTGGGTTTTGAAGCCACAGTGCAGCACCAGAGCCCAGAAAAATTAGGCATGTACACAACCTGAAAAATTAGGTATTGTTGCAGCCGCTGCTGTAGCAGCGGCCACAAAAATTGATGTTTGTTTGACAGTTAGAAAGTGTCCTAAAACATTGTGGCTTGAACCCTAGTTGTTGGCGGATAAGTCACGCAAGTCATCCGGCATTCGAATATAAAATACAGCAGCGTGTGTACCATTTGTAGACCAAGGCAACGCATCTCATCAGGCCTTTTTTACTCTAATGTATCGCCCAATGTCAGTCCCTTCGGGATCCATCCCTCATTCATTTTAATAAAGGTGAGATAATCAAGACTTTTTTGACCTAGGCAACTTCTCTTCTCAGTGACAATACCTCTTGCTGCACTGAACGTCCTTTCTGACAGGACACTTGAAGTGGGGCAGGCCAGAAGTTCGATTGCAAATTGGGATAGCTCAGGCCACAGGTCAAGCCTGCATGCCCAGTAGTCAAGGGGTCCATCGCTCCTCAGAGTGTCGAGATCTGCAGTTAATGTGAGGTAGTCTGCTACCTGTCGGTTGAGTCGTTCTCTGAGGCTGGATCCCGAAGGGCTGTGGCGATGCATAGGAGTTAAAAAGGTCTGCATGTCCTCCATCAACAACACGTCTGGAAAGCATCCTGTCCTTGCTGGCGTGGTCGTGGGAGGAGGAGGATTACTTTCATTTCTTCCCCTGTTAGATTCCCGTTGTGCTGTGACATCACCCTTTTAGGCTGTGTAAAGCATACTTTTTAATTTATTTTTTAGCTGCTCCATTCTTTCTGACTTGCGGGAATTCGGTAACATTTCAGTAACTTTATGCTTATACCGGGGGTCTAGTAGCGTGGACACCCAGTACAGTTCGTTCTCCTTCAGCTTTTTTATACGAGTGTCCCTCAACAGGCACGACAGCATGAAAGACCCCATTTGCACAAGGTTGGATGCTGAGCTACTCATGTCCCGTTCCTCATCCTCACTGATCTCACTGAAGGTATCTTCTTCCCCCCAGCCACGTACAACACCACGGGTACCAGATAGGTGACAACAACGAGCACCCTGGGATGCCTTTTGTGCTTGGTCTTCCTCCTTCTCCTCAAAGCCACATTCCTCCTCTGACTCCTCTTCCTCACAATCCTCTTCCTGCGTTGCCGCTGGTCCAGCAAGTGATGCTGATAAGGCTGTTTCTGGTGGTGATGGAGACCACAACTCTTCCTCATAACGCTCATCAACGGCCTGATCCAGCACTCCTCGCAGGGCACGATCCAGGAAGAAAACAAATGGTATGATGTCGCTGATGGTGCTTTCGGTGCGACTGACTAGGTTTGTCACCTCCTCAAAAGGACGCATGAGCCTACAGGCATTGCGCATGAGCGTCCAGTAACGTGACAAAAAAATCCCCAGCTCCCCAGAGGCTGTCCTAGCACCCCGGTCATACAAATACTCATTAACTGCTTTTTCTTGTTGTAGCAGGCGGTTGAACATTAGGAGTGTTGAATTCCACCGTGTCGGGCTGTCACAAATCAAGCGCCTCACTGGCAGGTTGTTTTGCCGCTGGATATCTGACAAGTGCACCATGGCCATGTAGGAACACCTGAAATGGCCACACACCTTCCTGGCCTGCTTCAGGACATCCTGTAAGCCTTGGTACTTATGCACAAAGCGTTGTACAATCAGATTACACACATGTGCCATGCACGGCACATGTGTCAACTTGCCCAATTTCAATGCCGCCACCAAATTACTTCTGTTGTCAGAAACCACTTTGCCAATCTCCAGTAAGTGCGGAGTCAGCCACTGATCCACCTGTGCGTTCAGGGTGGACAGGAGTGCTGCTGCGATGTGACTCTCTGCTTTCAGGCAAGTCAGCCCCAAGACGGCGTGACACTGCCGTATCCGGGATGTGGAATAGTACCTGGGGAGCTGGGGGGGTGCCGTTGATGTGGAGCAAGATGCAGCAGCAGAAGAGGACTCAGCCGAGGAAGAGGTTATGGAAGAAGATGGAGTAGGAGGAGTAGAGGAGGTAGCAGTAGGCCTGCCTGCAAGTCGTGGCAGTGTCACCAACTCCTCTGCAGAGCCACACATTCCATGCTTGTCAGTCGTCAGCAGGTTTACCCAATGCGCAGTGTAGGTGATATACCTGCCCTGACCATGCTTTGCAGACCAGCTATCAGTGGTCAGATGGACACTTGCCCCAACACTGTGTGCCAGACATGCCATTACTTCCTTTCGCACAATCGAGTACAGGTTTGGGATTGCCTTTTGTGAAAAGAAATTTAAGCCGGGTACCTTCCACTGCGGTGTCCCAATAGATACAAATTTTTTGAACGCTTCAGACTCCACCAGCTTGTATGGTAAAAGCTGGCGAGCTATGAGTTCAGACAAGCCAGCTGTCAGATGCCGGGCAAGGTGGTGACTTTGGGAAATTGGCTTCTTACACTCAAACATGTCCTTGACAGACACCTGACTGTGGGGAGATGAGCAGGAACTGCTACGGAAGAGAGACTGAGTGGCGGATGGTTGAGAGGGGGCAAGGAGTACAGCAGTGGTTGACGTGGCTGAAGATGCTGGACCAGGAGGAGAATGGCGGCTTTGAGTTTGTGTGCTGCTTCTACTCATATGTTCATCCCATCGGCGTTTGTGATGTGAGACCATGTGCCTTCGCAAAGCAGTTGTACCTAGGTGGGTGTTGGACTTCCCACGACTCAGTTTCTTTTGGCACAGGTTGAAAATGGCATTGCTGTTGTCAGAGGCAGACACACAAAATAAATGCCACACTGCTGAGCTCTGCAATGATGGCATTCTGGTGGTGGCAACAGCATGCATTGATTGGCGTGCTGTCTGCCTGACCCCGGGTGCCGATGCATGCTGTCTGACTGTGCCACTATCTCCTTGCGAAGACCTCCCCCTGCTTCAAACTTGTCTCCTCCTCCTCTCTGTCTCCCCATCTGAACTTTCCCCCTCTTCTTCTTCTCTTCTAGCGGGCACCCACGTGACATCCACGGACACATCATCATCAACCACTTCACTTATATCTGACAAATCAACAAAGGAAGCAACAGTGGGTACAACATCACCATCATCATCACACCGTATGTCCATGTCTGTAATGCTGCCTGACTGAGACATATCACTGTTATCTACATCCTCTGTCAATGATGGTTGCGCATCACTCATTTCTTCCAACTGATGTGTCAATAACTCCTCTGACAGATCAAGTGAAGCGGCTGTGGTGATAGTGTTGGTGGTGGTGGCAGGCGGGCGAGTGGCACTGGTCACTTGAGAGGTGCCCGAAGCTAAGCTGGAGGTGGATGGTGTGTCAAGGTTACGAGCGGAAGCTGTAGAAGATTGGGTGTCCTGTGTTAGCCAGTCAACTAGGTCCTACTCAGAACTTTTCGCGCTCATGGCACGTGGCCTCTGAACACTGTGCATTATTGTAGGGTCAAAGGAAATCACAGCACCACGACCTGCGGGGTGGCCTGCCTCTGCCTGTCATTTTTTTTTTAAATGTAGACTTACACTACTATTAAACAAAATATGAGTGGTGCCACTGGGCAAGTGGGCACAGTGACCGCTGTGAGCCTGACACAAAAAAAGCAGACTGATGTTTCACAGTCAAAAATGTTTATTTTTTAAATATTTAAACTACTGTTACAACAAATATGAGTGGTGCCACTAACTTGGCAAGTGGGCCTGGCACACACGCTGGCAGGCAAGCAACTGTAATAAGATTACACTAGCAGACTGATGTTTCACAGTCAAAAAAGTTTTTTTAAAAATATTTACACTACTGTTACAACAAATATGAGTGGTGCCACTAACTTGGCAAGTGGGCCTGGCACACACGCTGGCAGGCAGGCAGGCAACTGCAATTATATTACACTAGCAGACTGATGTTTCACAGTCAATTTTTTTTTTTTTTTTTTAAATATTTACACTACTGTTATAACAAATATGATTGGTGGCATAAGTTGGCAAGTGGGCCTGGCAGACACGCTGGCAGGCAGGCAACTGCAATTAGATCACACTAGCTGACTGATGTTTCACAGTCAAAAAAGTTTTTTTTTAAATATTTACACTTCTGTTACAACAAATATGATTGGTGGCACTACTTGGCAAGTGGGCCTGACACACGCTGGCAGGCAGGCAACTGCAATTAGATTACACTAGCTGACTGATGTTTCACAGTCAAAAACGTTTTTTTTTTTAAATATTTACAATACTGTTATAACAAATATGATTGGTGGCACTAGTTGGCAAGTGGGCCTGGCACACACTCTGGCAGGCAGGCAACTGCAATTAGATTGCACTAGCAAACTGATGTTTCACAGTCAAAAAAGTTTTTTTTAAAATATTTACACTACTGTTACAACAAATATGAGTGGTGCCACTAACTTGGCAAGTGGGCCTGGCACACATGATGGCAGGCAGGCAACTTCAATTAGATTACACTAGCAGACTGATGTTTCACAGTCAAAAAGTTTTTTTTTTAAATATTTACACTACTGTTAAAACAAATATGATTGGTGGCACTAGTTGGCAAGTGGGCCTGGCACACACACTGCCAGGCACACAACTGCAATTAAATAACACTAGCAGACTGATGTAAAAGTTTTTTTAAAAAAATTTACACTAATGTTACAACACATATGAGTGGTTGCACTGAGGAAGTAGGCACAGTGTATGCTGTGAGCCTGACACACAGGCTGGCAGTGGCAGGCTGGCCTGGCAACTAAAATTAAATAACACTAGCAGACTGATGTAAAAGTTTTTTTTTTAAAAAATGTACACTAATGTTACAACAGATATGAGGGGTGGCACTGAGGAAGTAGGCACAGTATATGCTGTGAGCCTGACACACAGGCTGGCACTAATGGCAGGCTGGCCTGGCAACTAAAATTAAATAACACTAGCAGACTGATGTAAACGTTTTTTTTTTTTTTAAATTATACTAATGTTACAACAGATATGAGTGGTGGCATTGAGGATGGAAGTAGGCATAGTATATGCTGTGAGCCTGACGCACAGGCTGGCACTAGTGGCAGGCTGGCCTGGCAACTAAAATTAAATAACACTAGCAGACTGATGTAAAAGTTTTTTTTTTTTTTTAAATGTACACTAATGTTACAACACATATGAGTGGTGGCACTGAGGAAGTAGGCACAGTATATGCTGTGAGACTGACACACAGGCTGGCACTACTGGCAGGCTGGCCTGGCATCTAAAATTAAATAACACTAGCAGACTGATGTAAACGTTTTTTTTTAAAAAATTACACTAATGTTACAACAGATATGAGTGGTGGCACTGAGGATGGAAGTAGGCACAGTATAAGCTGTGAGCCTGACACACAGGCTGGCACTAGTGGCAGGCTGGCCTGGTAACTAAAATTAAATAACACTAGCAGACTGATGTAAATGTTTTTTTTTAAAACATGTACACTAATTTTACAACAGATATGAGTGGTGGCACTGAGGATGGAAGTAGGCACAGTATATGCTGTGAGCCTGACACACAGGCTGGCACTAGTGGTAGGCTGGCCTGGCAACTAAAATTAAATAACACTAGCAAACTGTTGTAAAAGTTTTTTTTTTTTAAAATTACACTAATGTTACAACAGATATGAGTGGTGGCACTGAGGATGGAAGTAGGCACAGTATATGCTGTGAGCCTGACACACACGCTGGCACTAGTGGCAGGCTGGCTTGGCAACTAAAATTAAATAACACTAGCAGACTGATGTAAAAGTTTATTTTTAAAAAAATTTACACTAATGCTACAACAGATATGAGTGGTGGCACTGAGGATGGAAGTAGGCACAGTATATGCTGTGAGACTGACACACAGGCTGGCACTAGTGGCAGGCTGGCCTGGCAACTAAAATTAAATAACACTAGCAGACTGATGTAAAAGTTTTTTTTTTAAAAGTTACACTAATGTTACAACAGATATGAGTGGTGGCACTGAGAATGGAAGTAGGCACAGTATATTCTGGGAGTCTGACACACAGGCTGGCAGGGGTAGGCTGGCCTGGCAACTAAAATTAAATAACACTAGCAGACTGATGTAAAAGTTTTTTAAAAAAAAATTTACACTAATGTTACAACAGATATGAGTGGTGGCACTGAGGATGGAAGTAGGCACAGTATATGCTGTGAGCCTGACAGTGCTGACACACAGGCTGGCACTAGTGGCAGGCTGGCCTGGCAACTAAAATTAAATAACACTAGCAGACTGATGTAAAAGTTTAAAAAAAAAAAAAAATTACACTAATGTTACACCAGATATGAGTGGTGGCACTGAGGCTGGCAGTGGTAGGCTGGCCTGGCAACTGAAATTAGATTACACTAGCAGACTGATGTAAAAGTTTTTTTTTTTAAAAAAATTTACACTAATGTTACACCAGATATGAGTGGTGGCACAGAGCAGTTAGGCACAGTATATGTTGTGAGCCTGACACACAGGCCAGCTGGCAACTGAAATTAGATTACACTAGCAAACTGATGTAAAAGTTTTTTTTTTTTTTAATTTACACTAATGTTACACCAGATATGAGTGGTGGCAGTGAGCAAGAAGGCACAGTATATGCTGTGAGCCTCACACACAGGCTGACAGGCAGGCAAATGCAATTAGATTACAAAAAAAAAAAAACCGACTGAAGTTCTAGCCCTAAAAGGGGCTTTTTGGGGTGCTGCCCTTACAGTAGAGATCAGATGAGTCCTTCAGGACTGTAGTGCACACTGAATACACTAGCCTAGCTATCAATTTCCCTATAAAATCACCAGCAGCAGCACTATCACTCCTCTCACTAAGAATGCAGGATCAGAATGAATCTAAAATGGCTGCTGCCCAGGAGCTGGGAGGGTCTGGGAGGGACTGTCTGCTGCTGATTGGCTGAAATGTGTCTGCAGACTGTGAGATACAGGGTCAAAGTTTACTCAATGATGACGAATAGGGGGCGGATCGAACATCGCATATGTTCGCCCGCCGCAGCGAACGCGAACAAGCTAAGATCGCCGGGAACTGTTCTCCGGCGAACTGTTCGCAACATCACTAGTGATCAAAAGTCATAGTTGGAAAGAAGATCCCATTACCCAATAAAGGGGTCATAGGCGAAACTGGAGTGGAAATTCCTGTAAAATTTGTGATCACGTGGTCCCATACATCCAGCGTGGCCCTAGTATAACTATTTCAATATGCCAAGAGCAATCTATGGTTTTTGGGTAGCCATGCAATATCTCTCATGTTATTAATTTTTAGTAGCGAACTTTCAATTCATACCCATAGGGCTGTCTGACACACCTGGGACCAGGAGACCACTCTTGCCATATGTACAGCACTATAATAGTTCATAAGATTTGGAACACCTAGTCACCCGTCTTCCCTATGTAAATAAAGAGTATGCTGAGAGACTCTAGGCCTCTTATAAGACCAGATGAATGAATTAATCATTTTTTGTTGGGCTCTTAAGTAAGAGTTAGGCTCTGCTATTGGCAACGTTTGAAAGAGAAACAAGCACTTTGGTACTAGCATCATCTTTACTGTGTTTATTCTTCCCCTCCATGACAAATGACCCAGTTTATGCCAGCCCTCTAGGAGGGTTTTAACTGATCCCTGAAGGCTAATATAATTAGCTTGAAATAATTCCGGATAGTTACATGGGATCGTCAGACATAAAAACTTTAGTTTGTCCGTGATTCGAAATACTGTGTGTAATCTAAGGAAGTCAATATCCTGTTGGGGTGTGTTTAACAGTAATAGTCCCGACTTCTCCATATTAATGGAAAAGTTAGATATTTGCCCGTAGGCTTCTTAGGTCTGTATTAATGCAGGGATAGTAGAGGAAGGGGATTGCAGCGTGAAGATTATATCGTCCGCAAACAGCAGACATTTTTGAGTGAAATGGTCGTATTGTATACCTAATATATCATTGTTATCTCTATTTTTGTAGCAAGAATTTGTAGCAAGAATCTCAATAGTGATTGCAAATAAGAGTGGTGACAACGGGCAACCCTACTTGGTCTGGATGTATGATTTTAGGTAATAAGGTACTTAAACGATTTGATAATATTTTAGCATATAATTTTATATCAATGTTTAGAAGCGAAATAGGTCTACAGCTACCCACCAGGGTGTCCGGCTTATCAGCCTTTGGTATCACTGTGATAGTAGCCTCTAATAGAGAGCTTGAACCCCCCCCCCTTCGTCAATCGAGGTAAATAGTGTATGTAGTGGTGTACTCAGTTGGGGATGGAGTAACTGGTAAAATTTGGCCGTTAGACCATCCGGTCCAGGTGATTTACCATTAGGGAGTTCCCTAATGGTATTCAGAATTTCCTGTAGAGTTATTGGGGAGTCTAAGGTGTGCCTATCTTCCTCCGAGATCCTCAGAGTTGTTACCGTATCAAGATACTGCGTTATGTTAGTGAGTTTTTCCTGAGATATGCTAGGATGGAGATTATATAGCTTAGAATAGTAGGATACAAAGGTATCTGCTATGTCTTCATGTTTACTGACTAACCTACCTGAGGGGTGTCTGATGGATTTGATAAAGGAAGTATATTTTTGTTTTTTAAGCATTCTAGCTAATAGCTTCCCTGCTTTGTTACCCTCCACAAAGAATTTGGCCTTTGTGGTAAGGGCTCTCAAGTGTGCTTTCTGAGTCAGGTAATTATTAAGGCGTTCCCTCGCTAAGGTAAGGGCCGCAAGTGTGTGATCGGAATTCGGGTCTTCTTTGTGTCTCTTATCAGCAGTATTTAAGCTTTCAGTAAGCGATAAAAATTCAGCCGCACCCATCTTTCAGAGTGTAGCTGTATGTTTTATTAAGTGACCCCTGATAAAGCACTTATATGCCTCCCAATTATTTGCCGCCGAAGTGTCTTCTGGCTTATTAACTGAGAAAAAGTCATTGGATGCTTTGGTCAGCTCTTCTAATGTTGCTTGGTTTGTTAAGATGGACTCATCTAGCCTCCAATTCAACGTATTTTTGGGTCTGGTGGGCCAGTTAAACACAGATAGTACCATACTGTGGTCTGACCATGGAGTATGTGTTATTTTGGAATGTTTCAATTGAGTTAAGAGCCCCTGACTGCACATAATATAGTCCAGTCGGGAATACGACTGTTGGGGGTGGGAGAAAAATGTAAAATCTTTTTGTGTAGGGTGTACTATCCTCCATGTGTCGAATAAAGACATAGAGGACAGAGCCGCACAGTTAGCTTTCAGCATTTTATTACTAATATATGATTTCCCGGTTGAATTATCCAGAACTGGATACATAGTAAAGTTGAGATCCCCTCCCAATATAACAGGGCCCTTGGAGATATCTAACACTGCATTTATAGCTGACTTAAAAAAGAAAGGTGTTGGTTTGTTTGGGGCATAGATATTGGCAAGAGCGACCAGAGAACCATAGTACAACCCAACTAAAATCAGGATTCTACCCCCCTTATCTGTGTATTTCTGCAGGAGCTCAATGGGGACATTTCGTCTAATCGAGATACATACTCCATTTTTCCTATTTGTGCTTGAACTTGGGAAAAATATTGCATGGCTATTTGTGGTTCGTGTCGTTTCTTAAAATGGGTCTCTTGTATCATCACTATATCTATTTTCTTTTTGAAAAGTCACAATACGCTATAGATCGCTTTTCAGCTGACAAGAACCCTTTCACATTCTGGGTGGCAAGCGTCAGGGAACTCATCCCTAATTTTAGTGTCGGTCAACAGGAGTTGGAAACGTGTATATTTCTGTAAGGTTACTCAAGTATCAGTAGTCCCAGGACTGTCGATAGAGAGTTATAGTATTGAAAAGGGAATGGGGAGGAAAAGAGAAGAATAGAAGAGAAGATTAGAAAATGTATCACTAGACAATATATATTGTATCGTGAAACTCTTATCTACCAATCAAGGTAGAGGGGACCAGTACAATAATGCAAATACAAACAAAGCAATAAATTTACAACAGGTAAGGTTGACGAAAAGTTAATATGTCTAAATAGTATCAGTGCCCTCTGACCAAAACAGTCTTAGGATCATTATGTTAGTATGATCTTGTGCGTTCATCGCACTCTATTCCAACCTCGGGGCCCATCAGATTGGTATGGAAATTACCATTAATAAGGTTAGTCTATTCTCTACTGAGGTATCATAGGGTACGTATATAATAACCATGATGTATAAATGTTCCTTGTCTTGGCAACGTCTGTTAACTCGTGCAAATTCTATTTATTTAGAAAACTTATGCAAACTTTTAGAACATAAACCATTTGTACCTTTAACATCAATGTTCCCCATTAATTCATTCAGCTAGCATCTATACCCATGTATCCAAAGCCTTTGCTACTTAATGCCCTGTGCATAGTTACCTAAGCAATAGAATAATACACACTGACTTCAAAATGCAGCTATTTAATAAGGGTTCTGAATTTACCCTAGGATGAGGGGGACTCTGAACCCCGTGCCCCCCCGTACCCACAGCCCATGTCCAGGATGTACCTAAAGGAGCTTGTAGTCTGGAACTGTTAAGTGGTGGGCCCTGTGTCGCGGGGATCCAGACATCCAGATGGTGAACATCGAATAGAGAAGTATATTACAAAGAGGAATAAAAGAACACCCCAATATAACATTAAGACTAACTATTAATGAGTCATACCCTATATATATGTATAACAGCATGAAATAACTAAGCATGGGCCTAACTAGGTTCCTCTTTTTCCACTAACTCAACAACAGTCTATATACTTGCCGCATATCCTTCCAGTCTCTGCGGTAATCCAATAAACAATAAGGCAGCAACATTTTGTCCAGTTCTTTTCAAGAATATGCTGACAAAGTCAGTCATAGTAGCAGTGCCTGTTTCAAACAGAAGGAAAGAAAGTAAAAAGCACCAAAACAATCAACCTGGTTGCGACAGTCCAGAATCTTGCGAACCAGATTGCTTCCGTTTAAGCTGGTTAGCCGATTTTTCTGGCCCGGTCGTCTTCTATGGCTTTGTAGCACTCCTACCCTTAGGATGGTTTTGTGGTGATTGTGTAGGGTCTTTGCTTGGAGTAGAAATTCCCATCAGATTACAAAATTTTCCAATATCATTAAGAGATTTACATTCACATCTGCTTCCATTCTTTGTAGATATTACTGATGTAGAAAATCCCCATCTATAGGGAATCTTCAACTGGCGCAAGTGAAGAGTTAAGACCGAAAAGTCTCTCCTTTTTTGCAGAGTTCTTATGGACAAGAAAGAGAGAGACTAAATAGCACTACTATCCGGTATCCTTGAGATGCTCTATAATAATTGAGGCAGGTAATTGACCTTGCTATAATATTATAGTTAGGTGCTGTGTACTTTTTTATTCTAAAAAAGAGAGGTTGATTCAATACAAGGATTGAAGCGTGTACACATTATTAGCACTCACATCTCGTAGTGATGTGGCTTTAAATTTAGAACATCTAGTGCAAAAAGGGGGGACGGTCTGTGCCGTAGGAATTAAAATATAACCTTTATTAGGATTATTAAAAAAGATTCCACAAAACACACACAAACATATGTGAATTAAAAACACTCGATGTTGAGGAGGATGCTATCAAGAGGATATAAATGCTAAACGTAGCTATCTGTAAGGAGAGTTATCTCCAGGCTTAGGATTAGGGGTATTCCTGGTTCCCTAGATATCTCCTGGTTATCGCTGCTGCTATATGTGATATATAATACTTGTGAAAACAATGGTGCTATTTCCTGGTTAGAGTATTTTAGTTATTCATGGTCTCAAAGATCTTTAAAAATAAATTTATTCTGCAGTATAGTACCTATGAATATAATTATATATGCTTCTCGGGCATATGCTTTTAGTTCTTGGATATTAGTGCTGCTAATGCAGTAATAGTTATATTGCAAAAGCTAATAGTATCCTTAGATCAAAATGACTGACTTCTTGGTCTTTAAATTGCTTCTTAGATTAATAGAGCATAGGCATATTATTATTAATGCGTAGCACTAGTTATTGTGATACTGTTGAATTATCACTTTCTGGACATATAGTTGCTATCATGAACTTGTTATTTACCTCCAATTTTGAAGGGTTAATTTGGCTAAGTTCTTAATACAGATAAGATAACCTATTAAATTTGCATAACTAAAAAGTATGCCCTAATAGTATTAAGTATATGATTTTTCGTTATTTAACATAGATATGTGACTATTTTAGGGCTGTATGCAATTTTCAACGTTGATACAAATGTTACTGTTAGTACATAGCGTTATACAAGTCCACACAGTGTGATTTATATCCAGATTATTGGACTATGTTTTTATGAGGGTATTTGACGTTTATCCCCCAGTATTTTATACTTTGCGTTATGCAGATTAACACAGTATCAATTTGTATTCGGATTATTCAGGTTGTTAGGCTATGTTTCTCTGAGGGTATTTAGCGCATATTCCCTGGTGCTTGGTGCCAACAATATCAAGTGTTTCAATGCTATGGATATCTTGCACTGATATCAGCAGTTGTGCTACTATTAGCTTGAACTTTAGTATAACTAGGCCTTTAATTTAATAATGCCATCATTCATTCTTCATTCGTACTCAAATGCCCAGGAGCTGCATAGAGTCAGCAACTATTAGTTAAATCCCATTAGCATAACTTGCTATAATCGTAAAATAAACTACGGTTAGCTTTGTATTTTTAGCTAGTTCAATAGTTTCATTTATGTGGCGGTCCACCTTACATTCATACACTTGGCTTACTAGCCGTTCTATAATGCTTAGGTGTAGGCAAGTCACTATAGTGGTTTTTTAGTGAACTAGACTATATTGATATCCTCTAAAACGTAATACACATAACTTCAACCTTTTTTACATATAACTTGGCTGTGCGCCTTACGTAATTATAACGCTAAGGTTTCAGTAGTGTGACTAAATACTATATCCTGATTTCAACATTAGCAATTAAAAAAGTTTGGCTTAAAGCCTAACAACAATTCAAAGCCCTAACATGTTTCGCCACCAACGTGGCTTTCTCAAAGGGTACGGCGCGGCGTTTGGCGTGGTCTCTTATAGACTCTGGTCCAACCCTTTGTGGTGACGTCACGTCCTATCAGATTCATTGTACTTTGTGAACCATTTAGAATGGTTCTAACATTATGACCAACCAGTAGCTTTTTGCTGATTGGCTCAATATCGATGTCATTGTTTTGGAGAGTGTCAGAATATTATTCTAATCTGAATGTTTATTCTATGCATTTATATAGAATTTTCTGACTTCTTTTATATTACAGGAAGTATAGTCCATTGATTAATTCGATCATTTGTCTGATTACCCTTAAAACATTCATATGAGTCTTGGAGTGCGGCATGTATATGTATATTTCTGGTGATATATAATATTTCAAATATTCTATCATCACTATATCGATGTTATGCTCATGGGTCATATGTTATCTCAAGATGTGTTGTTAAATTAAGTAGTCATTCTTGTTGCTTATTATAAATGAGTGGAGAGTACTATGCAAGCCATTTAGATATTATGTTCTTAATAACCAGTATTCTTATTTTTTACAGGGTCATAGAGGAAATGGGTATTTAAGTGCAACATAAATAAATGCTGGTAGATAGTAATTTCGTCAGGATCTTGATGAAGAATAATTTCATATGGTTCGTATTGATCAACATTTTATTAATGTAGTAGTTGTTAGCGTAAAGTTTACTCTTAATTAAACGTTTTCATATATTGGTGGAGGTACCCTATAACTATAGTGAAAAGAGTATGGTTGTGAATAGCTCGTGCTGTAATTACAGGTCAAATAAAAATGAGTATAAAAATTAAAAATTAAAAGTTAAGAAATAAAATAATTAATAATGAATGGAAAATAAGAGTGAGAATAAAAGTAAAATTAAAAGGTGGGCTGGTGAAAGATGGGCACCTTAGATTTGGGATGCTTTTAAATGTGTGCCTAAGGATGGGCTTAGTTAATAAAAAAGAAAATTATTAATCATATATTAGAGTGTCTACTTATTACTAGTGATGCCGATGTACATATATTATTATCAGCAAAATTACCAAAAGGGGGGGAGTGGAAGGAGGAGTATGTGATATACACTTAAAATGCATGTGGTGGGTGATATATAAGTGGACTAGTGTAACTTAAGAGTGTGATTTTAGGATCCTCTACTTCTTTTAATATCGTTTTGATGTTTTGTATAACTTCAGAATATAACTTTAAGATCCTCTACTTCTTTTAATGTAATTTTAATGCTTTGTGTTGTTATATAGCACATCTAAATTTCATTCTTCAAATTGTCCTTTTAACGATCTCTTGCTAGCGTTTTCTCATATTGTAATTGTTTTTTCTTATATACTCTTAATGAGAATAACGCTGTGCTTCCTGCTTTAGATAAGATCTCTTTATAGGTATGACACATAGTTGTTATGCTCATTTAACCCATTGGGTGTAATTGAATTTAATAGGTAAATCCATCTACTTTCATACTGTAGTAATGATTTCTCTTTATCTCCTCCACGTATGTCCAGGTTTATTTTCTGCACTCCATAATATTGCAGGCAATTAGTTTTGCCTTGATGATATTTATAGAAGTGTTGAGCTACTGATGTGATGGTTTTTCTTTTCTGTAGATCTTTCGCTGCATTCCTTATGTTTCGTACGTGTTCCTGTAATCGTGTGTGTAATTTGCGTGTCGTCATGCCAACATAGTTTTTTGGGCAATTGCAGCTCAGAACATATACTACTCCAGTAGTATTACAGTTGACATAACATAACATAACATCGATATAGTGATGATAGAATATTTGAAATATTATATATCACCAGAAATATACATATACATGCCGCACTCCAAGACTCATATGAATGTTTTAAGGGTAATCAGACAAATGATCGAATTAATCAATGGACTATACTTCCTGTAATATAAAAGAAGTCAGAAAATTCTATATAAATGCATAGAATAAACATTCAGATTAGAATAATATTCTGACACTCTCCAAAACAATGACATCGATATTGAGCCAATCAGCAAAAAGCTACTGGTTGGTCATAATGTTAGAACCATTCTAAATGGTTCACAAAGTACAATGAATCTGATAGGACGTGACATCACCACAAAGGGTTGGACCAGAGTCTATAAGAGACCACGCCAAACGCCGCGCCGTACCCTTTGAGAAAGCCACGTTGGTGGCGAAACATGTTAGGGCTTTGAATTGTTGTTAGGCTTTAAGCCAAACTTTTTTAATTGCTAATGTTGAAATCAGGATATAGTATTTAGTCACACTACTGAAACCTTAGCGTTATAATTACGTAAGGCGCACAGCCAAGTTATATGTAAAAAAGGTTGAAGTTATGTGTATTACGTTTTAGAGGATATCAATATAGTCTAGTTCACTAAAAAACCACTATAGTGACTTGCCTACACCTAAGCATTATAGAACGGCTAGTAAGCCAAGTGTATGAATGTAAGGTGGACCGCCACATAAATGAAACTATTGAACTAGCTAAAAATACAAAGCTAACCGTAGTTTATTTTACGATTATAGCAAGTTATGCTAATGGGATTTAACTAATAGTTGCTGACTCTATGCAGCTCCTGGGCATTTGAGTACGAATGAAGAATGAATGATGGCATTATTAAATTAAAAGACTAGTTATACTAAAGTTCAAGCTAATAGTAGCACAACTGCTGATATCAGTGCAAGATATCCATAGCATTGAAACACTTGATATTGTTGGCACCAAGCACCAGGGAATATGCGCTAAATACCCTCAGAGAAACATAGCCTAACAACCTGAATAATCCGAATACAAATTGATACTGTGTTAATCTGCATAACGCAAAGTATAAAATACTGGGGGATAAACGTCAAATACCCTCATAAAAACATAGTCCAATAATCTGGATATAAATCACACTGTGTGGACTTGTATAACGCTATGTTCTAACAGCAACATTTGTATCAACGTTGAAAATTGCATACAGCCCTAAAATAGTCACATATCTATGTTAAATAACGAAAAATCATATACTTAATACTATTAGGGCATACTTTTTAGTTATGCAAATTTAATAGGTTATCTTATCTGTATTAAGAACTTAGCCAAATTAACCCTTCAAAATTGGAGGTAAATAACAAGTTCATGATAGCAACTATATGTCCAGAAAGTGATAATTCAACAGTATCACAATAACTAGTGCTACGCATTAATAATAATATGCCTATGCTCTATTAATCTAAGAAGCAATTTAAAGACCAAGAAGTCAGTCATTTTGATCTAAGGATACTATTAGCTTTTGCAATATAACTATTACTGCATTAGCAGCACTAATATCCAAGAACTAAAAGCATATGCCCGAGAAGCATATATAATTATATTCATAGGTACTATACTGCAGAATAAATTTATTTTTAAAGATCTTTGAGACCATGAATAACTAAAATACTCTAACCAGGAAATAGCACCATTGTTTTCACAAGTATTATATATCACATATAGCAGCAGCGATAACCAGGAGATATCTAGGGAACCAGGAATACCCCTAATCCTAAACCTGGAGATAACTCTCCTTACAGATAGCTACGTTTAGCATTTATATCCTCTTGATAGCATCCTCCTCAACATTGAGTGTTTTTAATTCACATATGTTTGTGTGTGTTTTGTGGAATCTTTTTTAATAATCCTAATAAAGGTTATATTTTAATTCCTACGGCACAGACCGTCCCCCCTTTTTGCACTAGATGTTCTAAATTTAAAGCCACATCACTACGAGATGTGAGTGCTAATAATGTGTACACGCTTCAATCCTTGTATTGAATCAACCTCTCCTTCTTATGGACAAGTCCTGAAAAATCTGGATTCGGCTGCCTTGATACATCACATTTTGCTGTCTCCTGGCTAAATTGTATATATCCTCCCTATGTTGGTAGTTTTGAAATAGGACTATAATATCTCTGGGAGGAGAATCTGCATCCGGCCTCGGGCGCAGAGCCCTATGAGCTCTGTCTAGTGCAATATTGGCTAACTTCATATCTCCTGTACCAGCCATCTCAGAAAACAGTCCTTGCAGGAATTCTTGTATCTCGTTGTTCTGTACAGTTTCGGGAATTCCTCGAAAACGCAAGTTATTGCATCTAGTGCGGTTTTCGAGGTCATCAAACTTGTCCTCAAGATCAGTAAATTGTTGTTGCTGATGAGATAATTTAGAGGACAAGTCTGCCATTTTTGGGGAGAAAACAAATTTGTGCTCCTCTAGAGAGTCAACTCTGTGGCCCAGATCTGTAATATCTTTCTTTAAATCCGCACATTCCTTCTTTATACATAACTTGACTTGATCAATTAAGGCTTCCATCGCCCTATCGGTTATTGGAGGTTCTTCTTCGATATCAGTTGTCTCAGGGGATGTGCTCCTGGAGTTGTCAGACTTGTTATGTTTGTCTGCAGCAGCGTTAGGATGTACAGATGTCGAGCTCAATTTTTGTTTGTTCTTTTCGGCCTGTTTAAAAAAGGCGTTAACCACCTCTTGGGATTTTTGTCATGTTTTTTGTGCCTTATCAGGCTTTGTCACTCTCCTGTGTGACATCTTGCGTTTGTCTAATTGCTGGATGTTGTCACAAACTGGTCTACTGAACCCCACACCCCAGGGACTGTACTCTCACAGAGTGATCACGGGAAAGGGGAAGTGGGTATGACCCACTGTCACCAATTACAGTGGGAAAGGGGGGAGGAGCAGGGCAAGATATGGCGCAGTAGCAGATTCTATATATCCTGTAAGTGTGTCTTTGTAGCCAGCTTTCAGGAACTTCACTCCTCTTGCAAGAAGGATAATAAAGATTTCAGGCAGACAAGGATTAAATCTTTTAGCTTTCAGATGTCAAAACTGTCAATCAGCAAAAACACTTGCAGAGCAATAGCATTGGTTACCAGACACTCCACACAGCGGCCCCATTAAAGATAGAGGAAACTTGAAAGAGCCTCAGAGTGAATGTGATATATTGTGGATCACCACATTCCCATGAACAGGATCTGAAGTGTATTTCAATTCATATTACACTTTAAGTAACTTGTTCAGGGAGGTTAACTCGAGTGTCACAGAGTATGCTTCAATCTTAAGTTCCAAGCACTTTAAGTAATATTATGAAATGGACTCAGTTCTTAGTATAGATCATCTGTCCTAAATCTCATGGGGTAGCTAGGGTTATTTGCTGCATCACAGTCCTCCACAATATAGGCCTGAGCTGAATAATTATGAGAAATGGGAGCTTGGTATAGGAGTAGATGCTTGAATGGTATATATCTATGTGCATTTAACACAGTGTGCAATTATGTCCATTTTAATCCCAGGCCATGTGATGGCATTATCCTCCGTGTTAATACATCAAATTATACCCCTCTAGCTCCCACCACTCGAGACTCAGAATATAAAAATTTTCACGTCCCTTTACTTTGTAATTTCTATAGCGGTATAGAGCTCGCTGTAATTATCATGACCTTTGTGGTTTATTTAGCCAGGTATTGCTGGTGTTCACAAAAATATTGCAGAGCTTACCAGAGCTGTCGGATCACAGAGTGTCAGCATGGCACATGAGCCTCGGAGCGGAGCCCCGACCCTCCGAGGTATTGTCAGCAAGCCCAGTCTTTTACAGAAGGTGTTTCAGGTGCCGGTTCTCTTCCTCATCCACTCCGATTACCAATTAGGCCAGTATCTTCCTCAAATGTCAATCCGGACTATATGCGCAGTTGCCTTGATAATTGGCGCTACCTTCTCACTGCGCCGTCTTCGTTTAGGCCTCAGAATCGCCTCAAGCAAGCGATCTCGGGTTGCAGGTACCACAAATATCTCATTTTGATGTCTCCAAATTCAGGCTGTTACCCTCAAGCCAATGCCGACTTGTAAGCAGCAGTTAGGTTGAAAGGAGCTGGGAATAAGCTCAAAATACCCGGTCTGTTGTAAGAGCCTCAATTTGTTGCGGCCATCTTTGTCGACCACACACTCCGCCTCCTCCCTCAGATTAAGTTTTATTACATTTAAACTTTGCACTATCTACAGTATTTTGTATTTTTTTTTTGAATCAAAGATTTTTATTGAGGCAATACAAGAAAAAGAAAGAACATGAACATAATGTACATTTTGTATTACTGTGATAATTTTTGCATACATGACATTATTTATCTATTGGATACTGAAACCTTTACAAATATGAGAATAAAAGGATCTTAATTCAAGTATGATATATGTATCTCACTAATCAAACATAAAAAATATAGAAGATACTGTATGCATATACGAAATCAAATACATAAGATCAAGCATTACCTCTTTTTTCCTTTTGTTTCCTATGTGAATACATAATAAAATGATAGAATTTAAACATCCCGAGAAAATTATACTTCCTATAGAGTGGTATATTAATTATAAAATAAGTGTATTTATTATTTGAAGATTGACAAATTATAAGGAGTCAAAACAAGTTGCTCCTATGAAATACACGTGAACAGGAGGCAAAGTGCCTCATTTCTTTTATAGACAGAAGACTAAGAGCAACTTATGACAAAGCGATATCTGTGGCGGGTTAATACCGCTTATTTGTTCACCTAAAATAAGAGTGAACAATAGCTATAGGGGCGGGGGGCGGAGCTACAGATTCTATTGGGGTTTACAAACTTTCCAGGCAGTTATCTTTATAGTTGAACTTAATACATATGCTTAAGTAGGAACCTGCTCGAGACCCTGGACTTTTATGTATAATATGGATCAGATTACATTCTGGAACAATTATTCTCACAGCAGGGTATCAGGATGTATGAAATATGGGATATAAGATAAATAATATAACACATAGTAGAGAACGAGATATAGAGGGCTTCTAGAGGAGCTCCTCTCCTGGGGAGATGCCATCTACCGGCGACATGGGAAAAGGGAGTAGGGGTATGACCCGCAGGCAACAAGTACCGGCGGGAAAGGGAGGAGAGGAGTCCCTTCTGTATTTTTTATTTATAATGCCAATTCCACTGGCCCGGCCGCAACCAGCAGAACAAGCTTGGATTAGCATACAAAACCCTTCTAGGTAAACATACATTATCCATATACATTGCAACATCCTAACATGCAATTAGTATGTCTATAGTGAACTTTCTGACTTAGAATGATTTGAAAGTATATACCAGAGTTGCATCTATATAGCTAGGGAGTCCTTAGAAAAGATCTAGATATAGGTTATATGAGCAAGGTTCTACAACACCGGTATTTTCATAACAATAAGAATCAATCCATAAAAAACAATCTGAATATAAGACTAACTCAGTCTTCAATACCCCTGTACAAGTATTTATATATAGACATGAAACATAGGTCTAAGCAGCACATCCGGGTCATCAGGTATGCTGATCTCTAAACATATTGCAGCGCTATCTTGGATTATCATAGCACCTTTGACAAACTAAAGAGGTGGGAGATGGAAATAATATTACCGTGAATTGGACCAGACATGTTAATATCCATCTATAAAAAAATTCTCTCCATAGTATGTATGTATGTGAGCATTGGAGCTCTCTTACTTAAGACATAGATCTGTTAACCCACCTCTAACACGCTATAGACCTGTGAAAAAGGGTTATGAGTCTGTGTCAGTGTGAACAAGCACATATCTATATACAGGTATACCCCGCTTATACAGCGGGTTAGGGACCGGAGCCCCGCTGTAAAGTGAAAACCGCCTTAAAGTGAAACAAGGCAGTTTTAGCTTTCTTTTCACTTGCCAGTGTGTTTAAAAACATGTTTGAACTAACTTATATTAGGGGTGCAATAGTGCTGCATTTAGTTTAACACTAGCACAGCACAGTATTCAATAAATACTGTACCTGTAAAATAGTGACAATGACTGTAGTAAAATTTGTCAGACTATACCACTGAGACACAGATTGCACCGTAATGCTGTAAACAGAGTGAACTGCGCATAACAAAATGGTGACAGTCCCTTTTCTTGCAATCTCACGATGATTACAGCACTGTTTCATAATCTTTGGAGGTTGAACTTTAGCTCCACAAAGCGCTGTATTAGCAAAGCGCTGTAAAGTGAAGCGCTGTAAAGTGAGGTATACCTGTACCTTATATATGGGCAATAATATAAACTGGATTTATACAACATAACATTTAGAACCAACACTATGCTAGGCAAGCAATACAGACATAAATAGTGTATAGAGCTGTTCTGAAAGCTAAGATGTCCAAGATAGGGTCCCCAGACCTGAATCAGCTATGAGCACTAAATCTAAGTTAGGGAGGTTATAAGTGGTTCAAGTTAATATTCAACATTTCTACTGCATAGTATACACTCCAAAAGTACTGGGATACTCTACATAATAAAGCAATAGTGCTGTTGTGGAACTCAAGTAAGAACCAAAGAAACAGGAGATTGTTCTTTTGAAAACATATGTGAAAATGTATGAAAATAAGTTATGGACTGGAACATATAGAGGTGAACAACAGCTCTCAAGCATATAACATAAGTCAGTTACAAGGAGGTATAGGAAAGACTCCAGAGTTTATATAGAAGCTGTGAGACACATATGTTGTAAGGAGCATTTCTCACCCCTCTTAAAGTAAAATAAAGTGATGGTCTATGAGAGCAATAAACATTGTAAACATATAACCACAATGTCTACATCTCTATTAATGACAAGAGAGCAATACATATTTATAGATTGGAGAGAGATAGACCATTTTAAATTATAGCAGAATGAGATGCTCTTACGCATTGCAGGTTAGGGGATAGTCCGGTGCGAACTGTTCATGAGTTGTGGAGTAGGCTTTGGAGACTATTATTAACCACAATAGCTACTGCATTGGGCTTACGTAGGCATCCAGGGGTCACTGGAAAAAAAAAAAAAAGAAGCCTGATATCGGAGCTGATAGATAAGGCTTCATCTGCGCAGCATCCAAGCTCACCCCACTCCTGTCTTTATGCAGCTACTGGAGGATAGATCAGAGTCTATCTGCGGAGCGGATCTGCATGGCGCTATACCGAGGGAGCCCAGGGCAGCACACCTCCATACCGGGGTTGACTGCTCCTCAGATGGCGTGAGAGCGGACTTAGGTAGGTCAGAGGGATCCAGGGCTGAACGACTGAGGTGGCCGATACTTTGAGCATCCGCAAACGGCTCCGCCGCAACCCCGGGCTGTCTTCAAAGAGATTAAGTTCCGGTAACCAAGCTCTTACAGGATCCGACCACGGCGTTACTGGTAAGGTTGTTAGAATACCGCCAGTGGTAGCTGGTATTATGGCTAGTGGAGGCCCAGTTTCTTGCTGTTGAGAGGTAACCGCCATGTTAGTGAGAATAGGTTGTATGAGGCTTGATTGAACGCTGAGCCCCGTCGGCTCTACCATATGGGATCGGGGACACCCTCTGTCTGAGCTGCGCATATCCCCCGGACACAGAGGTGCATCGCAGCTCATCTGCGGTGTGTCTGGGACAAGTCCCTGGGTAGCGTCCAAAACCACACTCGTCGTTGGTGCATTCTGGGTTTCATTCATAGTGGCTCTGAGCTCCACTATTAGGTCCTCGTAGTGGGCGTCCATAGTGAAGATTAAATTATGCAGCATCAAGACAGCTTGCCTCTCCATAGCGTATATGTAGCTGAGTCTGAGTCTCCAAGACGAATAACAGGCCGTGACTGTCTTTTAAAATGTCGCCGTACCTCACATAGTCAGCTTAGCAGGGCAGAAAGATTCTTATGTCAAAATGGTAGCTAAAATAAAGTTTTTACAGTCATTGAGATATTCATCTTATTCTTCAAGGATCAGTAAAGATTTAAGCTTGAAATAAGGCTCCTTTATGTGTTCAAAATAAGCTAATAATTAAACAAATGTTAGGAGCCCTAGAAAGATGCATCTCTCTGCATCGGCAGTTGGCTCCGCCCCCCCAGTATTTTGTATTTTAATGCATATAGATTCTGTATACCTCATTGTATTTAGGATTGTGATTTTGCAAATTCTGATTATGTTTAACAGTTTCTGTGTAACATTAAAAAACGAGGGTCATACTTTGTATATTTATGTGCATATTTTACAAATTACATTGCACTTTTTGGGCTCGCTTCCATTGAGCCATTAAAAATGGAGTTGTAAGCTAACAAAGCAGCCAACAGCTAAAAGTAATTTACAGCTTCATTTCAGTACCAGTTTTCCATTGAAAAAGTTTCCACTTTGCATGCAGTCACTTTTTTCGTGTAGGTGTAAGTTAGCATTGTGTTAACGCTTCCACCCGGTGCCGGATTTCTAAAACATTAATAGGTTACTATGGTAACCCGACCTTACACTACACTTGATCACATATACGGCGCTGCATACAAGTTAATATAGGGGGTGTTAGGTTAAGGGGCTTAGTGGTTAGTTATTTGCGTTGTGGGGTTTGAGGGTTTAGGGGTTTATAGATTTATTAGGTTAATTGCGATGTTGTTTAATGCGGTTTATGGGGTTAATAGATTTATTAGGTTAATTGTGATGTGGGTTAATGGCAGATTAGGGGTTAATGGTTTAAATAGATATTTTGTGATATGGGGGCATGACGGATTAGGGGTAAATGGTTTAAATCGATACTTTGCGATATGGGGGCATGGTGAATTAGGGGTTAATAGTTTTAATAGCTAGTTTGTGTTGTGGGGGGGATGGAGGATAGAGGGGTTTTGATGTGTAAAAGAAAGAACACAAACAAACTAATAATGGCATTTTTGGTCTAAAGGGTGCTTATAGATGTGGAAAAAATAAACATTCAAATCTACTGTCACCGGCGAGACTTTCCCCATCTCAGGGTTCTATAATTGTGACTCCAATTATGTAATTTATCAATTATGTAATTTATCTACTAGAATGTATATGCAGCCTACAGTACATAGGTCGCACCTCTAGGAAAATCAGAATGAGATGGGAGAGTACCACCGGAATTGTAAGAACTGTAAAAAAGTAAAAGTTAAATATAGCATTCCAAACCATTGTTTGCATAACCATAACAGCAATCCTTATATATACAAGTTCCTTCCCATCGATTTCATTCCCAAATCATCAGATTATAATAGGCTAATCAAATTACGACAATGAGAAACATTTTGGATAATTAACCTGAAAACATTATATCCCTCAGGCCTAAATTCCAATTTAGATTTAGCAGCCTTTAATTAATATAACAATTTTTGGAATTTTTTGTTATCATTGTTATTACTTTTCATCACATGAGGACAAACAAAACACTTTTGTATATATTTTAAAAGTTCAAATGTCAATTTTGACCTAGCAGTCTCCATTCCACATAATACACATTTGATATTTCACGATATAAGTGTCACAGATTAATTCCAATTCCTTCCTGGCCCTTTAATTTTACCTATACTCACACCTTGTAAGGTTATTTAATCCCTGGACACGCCCTCTCTCTTGCTTCAGTATTGTTGTTCAGTCAGGTACTAGCAGCCATACAGTGCAGCCACAGGGATTTTCCTTTCTCTGAGGATGATTATCTGCTCTAAGGATCATATGCTTCAATAACAAGAAGCCTCTCCTATTTACCTTCTAAGGATATTACTTATTATCTCTCAATTTGTTTTGGAGACATTTACTTCAGTGGACTACCGCCTACTGCTCTGCACAGCCGTTAATTGGAACCATCTACTGCCGCCTACAATTGTCTCTCTAACTGCATTTGCGGTCATCTCCGGTGGCAGCATCATTCCCCATCAAACTGGACTTATTGCAGAAGTCGGAATCTAACCTTAATGCTGCAAGGAACAATTCCAACCTACAGCACGATTCTGCTGTCCGCTCCAACTTGCACACGCCCCCAACAGTTAGCGTGTTCCTTCCCCCAGCAGCCTGTCAGCTCTGACCGCTTCACAGCACACAGCGTTACACAGACGCTGCAGCCTGTCAGCTCGCACTGCTCTGCAGCACACAGATACAGAGAGTCTCAACAGCCTGTCAGTGTCTGGAACTTTTACCTCTCACATATAGAACTGCAGGCACACTACTAGAACATAATCATTGAGCTCCTAAACTACTAAAAACCAATTCCTCAAGGTTCTTTCTGTTAAACCATACTTGTTATTCAGAAGGCATTAACCTTATGCGCTGTTAAAAGAAATAATTCCCAGAGGTTAACCTTAATCTGCACTTTCTATAAAGGACTTACAGATTGTTTCCAACTCCACATATTTAACCTGAATCAGAAATACTGTTCAGGTAACACAAATTCAATAGTAACCTATTCGCCAAAACCAAGAGATACTTTGTAGAACACTCACTGTATCTTTGCTGAAGGCATACATTCCACTATATTTCACAGTTGAGATCCACAAGGTATACAAGTTATTACAGAATACTGAAGCCTTTAACATGGATCCAGCGGAGTTACCCCAATTTGTCTATGCACTCTCCCAGAGGGTTGATCAACTCAGTCAAGGACTCAGGGAATTACAGGTTCAGAATGTGACTCTCAGTAATATAATAAAATATTCCATTGGCAAGCCACCTACAACTGAGACCCCCCCAGAACCTCAAGTCTCAATGCCCGAAAAATTCCATGGAGACAGGGCTATGTTTTCACAATTTAAAAATTCCTGCAACTTGCTTTTCAGTTTAAAACCTAAAACTTACGCAACTGAACACGTTAAGGTTTTAACTGTTATTTCTTTTCTAAGAGGGGAACCGTGCAAGTGGGCAGATTCTTTCTTTGAACAAGACCATCCCATACTCACTTCACTGGAAGATTTCTTCAAGGAAATGGCAATTCTCTATCAAGACATCAACACTCAGCTCACTGCTGAAACAAAAATGAGATCCCTTAAACAAGGGCAAAAACAAGTCGAAGAGTACTTAAGTGAGTTCAAACAATACAGCAAAGATACAGAGTGGAGTGAAATTGCGCTTAGGAACCAGTATCGCCTGGGGCTAAATGATGCATTAAAAGATGAACTCGCTCGCACAGAGCTTCCTAAGACCTTGGAAGGTCTAATCACACTCAGCATTCAGATAGATAGAAGGTTGAGAGAACGCAAAACGGAAAGACAAGGCATGGATACCGCTAGTAGACCTTCTCCCTCCTATCATAAACCCATTGTCACCCAAACATCTGAACCTATGGACCTGGGTTTCACAAAAGGACCACTACAGCCGGAGGAAAGGAGTCGCAGACGCATTAACAACCTATGCATGTATTGTTTCATACAACCCTCTACCTCCCCAGCTGGTGCAGGCATCTTCTTCGTGAGGAACAAGGATCACTCACTTCATCCCATAATCAATTATAGAGAGCTTAACAATCGTACCGTGAAGAACCGATACCCGTTACCGCTGATTCCCGAACTCATCAAACGTCTCAGCCAAGCAACCATATACACTAAATTAGACCTCCGTGGAGCGTATAATCTCGTCAGGATCCGGAAAGGGGACGAATGGCTCACCGCCTTCAGAACAAAATATGGGCTCTACGAGTATAAGGTGATGCCATTCGGGCTTTGCAATGCCCAAGCAACGTTCCAATATCTTATCAACGATATTTTCCGAGATCTTCTTGACATCTGTGTCGTCGTATACTTAGATGATATCCTGATATACTCCAACAACATCACTGAACACAAGAAACACGTCCGTTGGGTACTCTCTCGCCTCAGACAGCACCGGCTCTTTGCCAAGTTGGAAAAATGCATTTTTCATACCTCTGATATCACATTTCTGGGTTACACCATTACACCCGCTGGGATCCAGATGGATGACTCCAAGGTAGAAACAATTAAGAATTGGCCTACACCTACCTCCAAAAAGGACCTCCAAAAATTCTTGGGTTTTTCCAATTATTATAGGAAGTTTATCAGGAACTATTCTGCTCTAACCAAACCTCTAACGACTCTCACCAGTGTCAATACCCCATTTGTTTGGACAGAAAAAACCCATTCCGTTTTTAATCATCTTAAGAATGCTTTCACTAAAGCACCGATTCTTAAATTTCCATATACAGATTCTCATTATGTACTCGAAGATGACGCTTCCAATTACGCGCTTGGTTCCATTCTGTCACAACGGAAAATTCCTGAGGAACCACTCCACCCTGTAGCTTACTTCTCCAGAGTAATGACACCAGCCGAATTCAACTATCCTGTAGGCGAAAAGGAGTTGTTAGTCATCAAGGTATCGTTAGAACACTGGAGACATCTCTTGGAGGGCAGTAAACATCCGATCTTAATATACACGGACCACAAAAATCTGGAATACCTTTTGACAAACTGGACTTTATCCTCCCGACAGTTAAGATGGAGCTTATTTCTCTCTCGTTTTGATTTCCATATAACTTACAGACCTGGTAGCAAGAACGGGAAAGCGGATGCTCTTTCCAGGAAGGATTCCAAACCACCATCTTTCAATACTCCCAGTACGATCATTCCAGTTGATCAAATAATTGCATTATCACCAACATATCCTGAAATTCTCAAAATTCTCCAGAAGGAAGATACTTCCACTTCCAGACAGGATCTCACTTTAGGACATGATGGTCTCTATTACCACCACGGACGACTCTATGTTCCTCCTTCACTACGTGATAACTTATTAAAAGAACATCATGACTCACCAATGGCAGGACATCTAGGAATCAATAAGACCTTTGATCTTCTCACACGTACTTACTGGTGGCCCGCTATCAGATCAGCAGTGAAAAGATATGTTCAAAGCTGTCACGTTTGCACCATTTCCAAGACTGAAAAGAAACCTCCCTTCGGGCTGTTGTTACCTCTACAAATTCCTGACCGTCCCTGGCAAACCATAGGAATGGACTTTATAGTAGAACTTCCGTTGTCAAACGGTTACAACACCATACTTGTGGTAGTCGACCATCTAACTAAGATGGCTCATTTCTTGCCATACCACAAGCTACCCACGTCGTCAGAACTTGCCATGTTATTCCTAAATAATATTGTAAAATTACACGGTCTTCCAGATTCCATTGTAACAGACAGAGGAAGTCAATTCACCTCTCGTTTTTGGAAACAGTTATGTGACAGCATGCAAGTAGAACTCCGGTTTTCCTCCTCATTCCACCCACAATCTAATGGCCAAATGGAGAGAATAAACCAATGGCTCGAACAGTATATACGTTCCTATTGTTCCAACCAAAAAGATCAGTGGGCATCCACCCTTGCTATGGCAGAATATGCCTACAACAATTCCACAAGTTCTACTATGCTTAAAACACCATTCTTTGCAAATTATGCATATCATCCTACTTTTCAACTTCATCCTCGAACGGATTCAAATTGTCCGAAGCTCGATGACCTTACTAAGAACCTCCAAGATCTTTTCTTGGAACTCAAAAACCAGATACGAGAAGCTCAAACCCATCAAAGTCATTACTACAATCTGCATCGACACCAACCACCGTCCTACAACATAGGTGATCTAGTATGGTTGTCAACCAAGAACATCAAACTTAAAACTCCAGCAAGAAATTCAGCGCAGCTTTCATTGGTCCCTATGCAATTACAAGGATAGTGAATCAAAATGCTGTAACTTTGAAATTACCATCCAATTCCCGGCTACATCCCACATTCCACTTTTCCTTGTTGAAGCCATATCAAGAAACGAGACGGGTCAGCATCGCATCATCCCCGGAGACTTTACTCGAATCTGATGAAGAATACAAAGTCGAATCTATCCAGGACTCTCGTATCTACAATGGAGTTCTACAATATCTTATCCACTGGAAGGGTTTTACTGACGAAGATGATTCATGGGAACCTTTCTCAAATGTGCATGCACCCAGATTGGTCTCCTTGTTCCACAGGAGAAATCCGGACCGTCCGAGATTTATAGCTGCGGGGCAGCTACCTTGAGGAGTGGGATATGTCATGGATTAATTCCAATTCCTTCCTGGCCCTTTAATTTTACCTATACTCACACCTTGTAAGGTTATTTAATCCCTGGACACGCCCTCTCTCTTGCTTCAGTATTGTTGTTCAGTCAGGTACTAGCAGCCATACAGTGCAGCCACAGGGATTTTCCTTTCTCTGAGGACGATTACCTGCTCTAAGGATCATATGCTTCAATAACAAGAAGCCTCTCCTATTTACCTTCTAAGGATATCACTTATTATCTCTAAATTTGTTTTGGAGACATTTACTTCAGTGGACTACCGCCTACTGCTCTGCACAGCCGTTAATTGGAACCATCTACTGCCGCCTACAATTGTCTCTCTAACCGCACTTGCAGTTAGCTCCGGTGGCAGCATCATTCCCCATCAAACTGGACTTATTGCAGAAGTCGGAATCTAACCTTAACGCTGCAAGGAACAATTCCAACCTACAGCACGATTCCGCTGTCCGCTCCAACTTGCACATGCCCCAAACAGTTAGCGTGTTCCTTCCCCCAGCAGCCTGTCAGCTCTGACCGCTCCACAGCACACAGCGTTACACAGACGCTGCAGCCTGTCAGCTCGCACCGCTCTGCAGCACACAGATACAGAGAGTCTCAACAGCCTGTCAGTGTCTGGAACTTTTACCTCTCACATATAGAACTGCAGGCACACTACTAGAACGTAATCATTGAGCTCCTAAACTACTAAAAAACAATTCCTCAAGGTTCTTTCTGTTAAACCATACTTGTTATTCAGAAGGCATTAACCTTTTGCGCTGTTAAAATAAATCATTCCCAGAGGTTAACCTTAATCTGCACTTTCTATAAAGGACTTACAGATTGTTTCCAACTCCACATATTTAACCTGAATCAGAAATACTGTTCAGGTAACACAAATTCAATAGTAACCTATTCGCCAAAACCAAGAGATACTTTGTAGAACACTCACTGTATCTTTGCTGAAGGCATACATTCCACTATATTCCGCAGTTGAGATCCACAAGGAATACAAGTTATTACAATAAGACCCATGAATACCATCTTTGTCACCTAGATTCCAAATGCCCAAATACCATTTTAGATCTAGCAGTTTCTAATCAATATATAGAATATACAATCGATATTCTATATTACAAGGTCCATGTTACCTTATAACCTAACAAGGACAAACAATATACATTTATACTTCAGAACCACTTCACACTTACATCACATGAAACACCTCCCCAATACATATGATCATTTCATTTTTCTTCATGTTATTATCAACCTACATTAGTATTGTAGATATGTATGCAAGCACATCATTTAAACTATCACCTTTACTAAAAATCCATACCCTAAATCATGAAACAGGAACAGTCTCTGAAGTTTCTCACAGAAGGGAGGTTATCAGATAGTTCGAAATACATTAATGAATATCAGATCAGATTTAATTCCCTTTTTGGTCTAATTAAGTTAATGGACTTCTTATGAATGGCTAACAATTTCAATATATGAACATGATCATCTGGCATATTTGCATTGTTTTGGCGATAAGGTTGTGTCGATTATATTCCACGATCTCTTTTGTGGTTTATCGTTCTGAAGAAATAGAATATCAATATTATTGTAATAACTACTAAAGATATGTAGCATGTCTCCCCACACATGTAAGTTTTCTATATATGTTTCTATACACAATTTAGGGCCACAAGAAAAATAACAGAACACTCACAAAAAAAAAGAAGATAAAAAGTTAAACTAATTGTTGATAGGGAATTATTCACTAATTGTTGATAGGGGATTATTCACTAATTGTTGATAGGGAATTATTCACTAATTGTTGATAGGGAATTATTCACTAAATGTTGATAGGGGATTATTCACTAAATTTTGATAGGGGAATATTCACTAATTGTTGATAGGGAATTATTCACTAAATGTTGATAGGGATTATTCACTAATTGTTGATAGGGGATTATTCACTAATTGTTGATAGGGGTTTATTAACTAACGCCTAGATTTAGAGTTCTGCATTAGCCGTCAAAACCAGCGTTAGGGGGTCCTAACGCTGGTTTTGGCCGCCCGCTGGTATTTACAGTCAGTCAGGAAAGGGTCTAACGCTCACTTTCCAGCTGCGACTTTTCCATACCGCAGATCCCCCTACGCCAATTGCGTAGCCTATCTTTTCAATGGGATCTTTCTAACGCCGGTATTTAGGGTCTTGGCTGAAGTGAGCGTTAGAAATCTACCGACAAAACTCCAGCCGCAGAGAAAAGCCAGGAGTTAAGAGCTTTCTGGGCTAACGCCGGTTCATAAAGCTTTTAACTACTGTGCTCTAAAGTACACTAACACCCATAAACTACCTATGAACCCCTAAACTGAGGCCCCCCCACATCGCCGCCATTTTAATAAAAATTTTTAACCCCTAATCTGCCGACCGCACACCGCCGCAACCTACATTATCCCTATGTACCCCTAATCTGCTGCCCCTAACACCGCCGACCCCTACATAATATTTATTAACCCCTAATCTGCCCCCCCCAACGTCGCCGCTACCTTACCTACAATTATTAACCCCTAATCTGCCGACCGGACCTCACCGCTACTCTAATAAATGTATTAACCCCTAAAGCTAAGTCTAACCCTAACACTAACACCCCCCTAAATTAAATATAATTTTAATCTAACAAAATAAAATAAATCTTATTAAATAAATTATTCCTATTTAAAGCTAAATACTTACCTGTAAAATAAACCCTAATATAGCTACAATATAAATAATAATTATATTGTAGCTATTTTAGGATTAATATTTATTTTACAGGCAACTTTGTATTTATTTTAACCAGGTACAATATCTATTAAATAGTTAATAACTATTTAATAGCTACCTAGTTAAAATAAATACAAAATTACCTGTAAAATAAATCCTAACCTAAGTTACAATTAAACCTAAAACTACACTATCAATAAATTAATTACATACAAATACCTACAAATAAATACAATTAAATAAACTAACTAAAGTACAAAAAATAAAAAAAGAACTAAGTTACAAAAAATAAAAAAATAATTTACAAACATTATAAAAATATTACAAAAATTTTAAGCTAATTACACCTACTCTAAGCCCCCTAATAAAATAACAAAGCCCCCCAAAATAAAAAAAATTCCCTACCCTTTTCTAAAATAAAAATTGAAAAGCTCTTTTACCTTACCAGCCCTTAAAATGGCTTTTTGCGGGGCATGCCCCAAAGAATTCTGCTCTTTTGCCTATAAAAAAAACATACAATACCCCCCCAACATTACAACCCACCACCCACATACCCCTAATCTAACCAAAACCCCCCTTAAATAAACCTAACACTAAGCCCCTGAAGATCTTCCTACCTTGTCTTTACCACGCCGGGTATCACCGATCCGTCCAGAAGAGGGTCCAAAGTCTTCCTCCTATCCGGGGCTGAAGAGGTCCATCATCCGGCTGAAGTCTTTATCCAAGCGGGGGCTGAAGAGGTCCATCATCCGGCTGAAGTCTTCATCCAAGCGGGGGCTGAAGAGGTCCATCATCCGGCTGAAGTCTTCTATCAAGCGGCATCTTCAATCTTCTTTCTTCCGGCTCCATCTTCATCCCGCCAAAGCTGAACATCCATCCTGGCCGACGACTTCCCGACGAATGACGGTTCCTTTAAGGGACGTCATCCAAGATGGCGTCCCTCGAATCCTGATTGACTGATAGGATTCTATCAGCCAATCGGAATTAAGGTAGGAAAATTCTGACTGGCTGATAGAATCAGCCAATCAGATTCAAGTTCAATCCGATTGGCTGATCCAATCACCCAATCAGATTGAGCTCGCATTCTATTGGCTGTTCCGATCAGCCAATAGAATGCAAGCTCAATCTGATTGGCTGATCCAATCAGCCAATCGGATTGAACTTGAATCTGAATGGCTGATTCCATCAGCCAATCAGAATTTTCCTACCTTAATTCCGATTGGCTGATAGAATCCTATCAGTCAATCGGAATTCGAGGGACGCCATCTTGGATGACGTCTCTTAAAGGAACCGTCATTCGTCGGGAAGTCGTCGGCCAGGATGGATGTTCCGCGTTGGCGGGATGAAGATGGAGCCGGAAGAAAGAAGATTGAAGATGCCGCTTGATAGAAGACTTCAGCCGGATGATGGACCTCTTCAGCCCCCGCTAGGATGAAGACTTCAGCCGGATGATGGACCTCTTCAGCCCCCGCTTGGATAAAGACTTCAGCTGGATGATGGACCTCTTCAGCCCCGGATAGGAGGAAGACTTCGGACCCTCTTCTGGACGGATCGGTGATACCCGGCGTGGTGAAGACAAGGTAGGAAGATCTTCAGGGGCTTAGTGTTAGGTTTATTTAAGGGGGGGTTTGGGTTAGATTAGGGGTATGTGGGTGGTGGGTTGTAATGTTGGGGGGGTATTGTATGTTTTTTTTTACAGGCAAAAGAGCAGATGTCATGTTCAGTCTCAGGATATCATGTGAGAGCCTCATTGTCTGGAACAGTTGCTTTAAAGGAAGATTAGTATAAGCCATACTGATTGAAAATGAAAACAAATTTATTTAAACAACAAAATACTTTGTTTAAGCAAATACTTGCAGAATATTTAAATATGCTACTCAGGTATGTTAAGACCACATACAGCAGGAGTGAAAATAAAGAAAACTAGTAAGCAGAGATGCAGATTCAAAAAGGAAAGTCTTTCTCTTGGTAATAACTGAAATGTAAGATTTGCACAAGGCAGAAAACAACTTGCAAACTGGTAACAGGTTTAAAGGTAAAGTCTCTCTCCTTGTAATTGCTGAGTGCAGGAATTACACAATGCAGGAAACAACTTGCAAACTGGTAACAGGTTTAAAGGCAAAGTCTCTCTCCTTGTAATTGCTGAGTGCAGGAATTGCACAAGGCAGGAAACAAACTTGAAGATTGGTAACAGGTTTAAAGGTAAAGGCTTTCTCCTGGTAATACCTTGTAAACAGGTGCAAAGGAAATCTTTCTCCTGGCAATGGCCAAGTGCAGGAATTGCATAAAGCAGGAAACAAACTTGTAGATTGGTAACAGGTTTAAAGGTAAAGGCTTTCTCCTGGTAATACCTTGTAAACAGGTGCAAAGGAAATCTTTCTCCAAAGAAATACAGGAAACAGATTCTGACTTGACAAAACAGATCCAATGTGAAGACCAAAATGCAGACTAAAAGCCATCCTTAAATAGGGAGGTTTTGCACAGGGTTGGTTCTGATTAATTCCAGAATTGAGAACACCTGTGTGTTGCACAGGTGTAATAACAAGTAAGGCAAATAGTTATTTATCAGATCTTTTAAGATCCATGCTATTGCTAGAACTGGCTTTGGCTCAACATGTAAGCAAACAGAAATAGCAACCACAGAGTCACAGGTTCAAATCCCCACACAGCCCTTCTTAGCAGAATGCCTCCCAGACCTTTTCTTTTTCTTTTTCGTCTGGAGGCTTGGTTCATGACAGCAGAATTCTTTGGGGCATGCCCAGCAAAAAGCCCTTTTAAGGGCTGGTAAGGTAAAAGAGCTTTTCAATTTTTATTTTAGAATAGGGTAGCGCATTTTTTTATTTTGGGGGGCTTTGTATTTTATTAGGGGGCTTAGAGTAGGTGTAATTAGCTTAAAATTGTAGTAATATTTTTATAATGTTTGTAAATTATTTTTTTATTTTTTGTAACTTAGTTCTTTTTTTATTTTTGTAACTTAGTTCTTTTTTTTATTTTTTTGTACTTTAGTTAGTGTATTTATTTGTATTTATTTGTAGGTATTTGTATTTAATTAATTTATTGATAGTGTAGTTTTAGGTTTAATTGTAACTTAGGTTAGGATTTATTTTACAGGTACTTTTGTAATTTTTTTAACTAGGTAGCTATTACATAGTTATTAACTATTTAATAGCTATTGTACCTGGTTAAAATAAATACAAAGTTGCCTGTAAAATAAATATTAATCCTAAAATAGCTACAATATAATTATTATTTATATTGTAGCTATATTAGGGTTTATTTTACAGGTAAATATTTAGCTTTAAATAGGATTAATTTATTTAATAAGATTTATTTTATTTCGTTAGATAAAAATTATATTTAACTTAGGGGGGTGTTAGGGTTAGGGTTAGACTTAGCTTTAGGGGTTAATACATTTATTAGAGTAGCGGTGAGGTCCGGTCGGCAGATTAGGGGTTAATAATTGTAGGTAGGTAGCGGCGACGTTGGGGGGCAGATTAGGGGGTAATAAATATAATATAGGGGTCGGAGTGGGTTAGGGGCAGCAGATTAGGGGTTCATAGGGATAATGTAGGTTGCAGCGGTGTACGGAGCGGCAGATTAGGGGTTAATAGTATAATGCAGGGGTCAGCGATAGCGGGCGCGGCAGATTAGGGGTTAATAAGTGTAAGTTTAGGGGTGTTTAGACTCGGGGTTCATGTTAGAGTGTTAGGTGCAGAATTAGGAAGTGTTTCCCCATAGGAAACAATGGGGCTGCGTTAGGAGCTGAACGCTGCTTTTTTGCAGGTGTTAGTTTTTTTTTCAGCTCAAACGGCCCCATTGTTTCCTATGGGGAAATCGTGTACGAGCACGTTTTTGAAGCTGGCCGCGTCCGTAAGCACCGCTGGTATTGAGAGTTGCAGTGGTGGTAAATATGCCTGTACGCTCCCTTTTTGGAGCCTAACGCAGCCCTTCTGTGAACTCTAAATACCAGCGGTATTTAAAAGGTGCGGGGGAAAAAAAGCATGTGTAGCTAACGCACCCCTTTGGCCGCAGAACTCTAAATCTAGCTGTAAATGTTGATAGGGGATTATTCACTAATTGTTGATAGGGAATTATTCACTAAATGTTGAAAGGAGTTTCATTAATAATTACTAACCAAGCAGCTGTGGGTAAAGCCTGATGTACTATAATTCCCTCATCTACACAATTTTTTTTTTGCCGCCACCTCCAATGCCCACTTGAACCCCCCAGGCGGAGGCAAAAACGATAGTGAAGATGGGGGAATTGCAGTGCATCGTATATATGTTTGATGCATACATCGGGCTTTACCCACAGGCTTAAAATGTTTAATTTACTGTTGGTGTAACAAAACATGGTACAAAACATATGCAAAATAAAAATGTTTCATTTCCTGATGGTGTGTTTTCCTAGCATTACCCGGGTAAAGCCCAATCTAGGATTTTATTAGCTTTATCCAGATGTTTCAATTCCTGTTGGCGTGTAAAATCTTTAATGTTTTATGTAACAAAACATGCTACACAACAAACGTGAAATATTCATATTCTTGAGTTAGCACACTTGAGAATATGCAATCGGGTTTGCACGCAAGTAGGGTCTTTCTTTTGCTCCATTGAACTCTATGGTGAAAAAACGATAACTTTTTACTTTCAACTTGTAATACACACGCAACCTGATGCTTGTAAAGCCTACTTCTAGCGCAGTTAATGCTTGTGCGGGAGCATTAAATAGCGCTCCACTTAATCTGGACCATTATCGGCCAAATGTGAAAACTCTATATTCATCACAGATAAGATTTGAAAAAGATTGTGATGAGGTCTACATTTGCAAGTTACTGTTACTGTGAGGCTCAGTCCCTTCTCTCTTTTTTTGGATTAACAGCAAGACATGCGCTTCAACACACTTGATGACTTCTAAAATGTTAAATGAAATAAAACAAAATTTGTTTCCTTAGTTCTCTAACTGAAAGTATTGTTTTTCAGGTTGAACAATATGCATTCATTCTTCAGAAGAAGTTATGTGAAAACTGTGATTTTTTTGTTCATAATATCATCTCTGACAAGTTTCTCCATCCATCGAACACTATTACAGGTATAATGTATTTGTCATGAACGCAATCTGTTCTGTTTTTTTTTTTCTTCCTCCTTTCTTGTTTTTGATAATAGAAAATATACTTTAAATTTTTTTAACTTAAATATGGAATTTTAAAACTGAAAAGTAAATTCTCATCTTAAATAGGGATTGATGACATTTGATAGTCAATAAGAATTTAAAGTTTAGATTTAAGATATTGTATTGTGATATTTGTTTAGTCATTCACAATCGTCAACCATGTTTAACCCCTTGAGTGCTAACAACGGCTCAGAGCCGTCACTAGTATTCAACTACCTTTTTGGCAATCTGGGGGCTCCCACCCGCTCCTACCCCGGCGATCTGGCCTGCATAGTGACAGGCATCGCCGGGGCTTCCCATTACATGTGGTGACGTCACACGCAATGACGTGATGACGTCATCGTGCAACTTTATTTAAAATTGTCAATACAAAGCATAGGGAAAGGGGCATGCTGCTTAGAAACCTGTATCTCAGGGATCTAAGCAGCTACAGACCCACATTGGAAAGGTTAATCGCCTAACCTTTCAAATGGTATAAGTCTTGGGGATCTGGGAGGGGGGGAGTGAAAAAAATGTTTTTGGTTGAAAATAGTAAAAATCAGAAAAATATTAAATCCAGCTTAGCACTCAAAGGGTTAAATCTATATAGTTCAAGACTATAAAATATCCCTGCAAATTAAATCGAAATTAAAGGGACATGAAACACCATTTTTCTTTTATGATGAAAACATAGTATATCTAATTTATTTCTAAGATCAAATGTACTTTGTTTTCTTGGTTTCCTTTGTTAAACAGAAAGTAGGTAGGATCCGGAGTGTGCACACGTCTGGAAGACTATATGTCAGAAATTTTGGAAGAATACTTTTAACAATGTTATACAAAAAAAATGCACTAGATGGCAGTAGTGCTTCAAACATGTGCCCACAACCTTCCTAGGTGTACTCTTCAACAAAAAAACATTTTGAGAACAATTTTAATAAAATGCTCTACCTTATACATGAAAGACAAACATGTGGGTCTTATGTCACTTTAAAGTAATTGTTTTATTTGTGAATCAGAAATAATTCCTAGCACAACAGAATATCTGTATACAAAATAAGTATCATTTAAATAGTAGAATTGTTTTGCATGTCCAGAACACACCCCTTGAAAAACCACTTAAAAGTTTATAGCTTTTGTTCTTTACTGTGTCCAACTAGGAGCAGATTTTAGCAAGTTCCTGGACATATCAACCAATCAACAAATAGGATGTAGGAAAGTCAGGGTTCAACATTCCACAGAATACATTCCAGCCTCTTTGGGTTCAACATTCCACAGAATACACTCCAGCCTCTCTGGGTTCAACATTCCACAGAATACACTCCAGCCTCTCTGGGTTCAACATTCCACAGAATACACTCCAGCCTCTCTGGGCTCAACATTCCACAGAATACACTCCAGCCTCTCTGGGCTCAACATTCCACAGAATACACTCCAGCCTCTCTGGGCTCAACATTCCACAGAATACACTCCAGCCTCTCTGGGCTCAACATTCCACAGAATACACTCCAGCCTCTCTGGGTTCAACATTCCACAGAATACACTCCAGCCTCTCTGGGTTCAACATTCCACAGAATACACTCCAGCCTCTCTGGGTTCAACATTCCACAGAATACACTCCAGCCTCTCTGGGTTCAACATTCCACAGAATACACTCCAGCCTCTCTGGGTTCAACATTCCACAGAATACACTCCAGCCTCTCTGGGTTCAACATTCCACAGAATACACTCCAGCCTCTCTGGGTTCAACATTCCACAGAATACACTCCAGCCTCTCTGGGTTCAACATTCCACAGAATACACTCCAGCCTCTCTGGGGGGTGGAAACATTACAATATTCAATGTTAAATTACTGTAAAAATAAATAATAACACTGCATCTGAATTGTTTTTAACTATGCATAACACTGTATATACAGTGCAATAATGGCCAGAAATATTGTCATCCCTGCATTTCTGTCAGATAATTCACCACTTTGCCCAGAACATTGTTGCAATTACAAATATTTAGCCATTCTGATGTTTATTTATTTTGTTTGTATTAGTATCACACAAAAAAAGTGGAAAACAAAAGCCAAATCTTACACATTCCACACAAATTTCCAAAAATGGACCGGACAAAATTATTGGCACCCTCAATTTAATAATTGGTAGTACACCCCTTGGAAAAAATAACTGAAATCAATTGCTTCCTGTAATCATCAATGAGCTTCCTACTCCTCTCTAATGGAATTTTGAACCACTCTTCTTAAGACAACTTCTCTAGGTCTCTCAGATTAGAAGGGTTCCTATTCCCAAACACTGTTTTGAGATCTCTCCACAGGTGCTCTATGGGATTGAAATCTGGACTCATTGCTGGCCAGTTTAGTACTCTCCAGCAATTTGTCTTAAACCATTTCTGGGGTTTTTTGATGTGTGCTTTGGATCATTGTCCTGCTGTAAGACCCATGACCTCTGATGGAGACCCAACTTTCTGACACTGGGCCCTACATTGCACCACATAAGTCTTTGGTAGTCTTCCGATTTCATAATGCCATGCACACAGTCATGACTTTCAGTGCCTGAAGCAGCAAAGCAACCACAAAACATCAGTGAACCCCCACCATGATTGACTGTAGGGACTATATTCTTATCTTTAAAAGCCTCATTTCTTTTTCTGAAAACAGTAGAATGATGGGCTTTACCAAAAAGCTGTAATTTTGTTTCGTCTGTCCACAGCACATTCTCCCAAAAGGATTTTGGCTTCCTCAGGCAAACTCCAATCTGTTTTTTTTTATGTTTCTGTGTCTCCTACCATAGCGTCCCTTTTCATTCAGATGGCGACGTATAGTGCAAGCTTAAACATTTGTACCCTGTGCCTTAAGGTCAGCTTGAATTTGTCTGGAAGTTGATCGAGGTTTTTTATCCACCATTTGAACAATCCTTTGTTGCAATCTTTGATCAATTTTTCTCTTTCGTCCATGTACAGGGAGATTAGCTCCAGTGCCATGGGCTGTAAACTTCTTGACAATGTTGCACACAGTGGACACAGGAACATTAAAATCTCTGCAGAGGGACTTGTCACCTTGAGATTATCCATGCTTTCCCACAATTTTTGTTCTCAAATCCTCAGACAATTCTTTGCTGCTCTTTCTCTTCTCCATGCTCAGTGTGGAACACAGAGATACACAACAGAAAGGTTGAGTCAATTTCTCACCATTTGCCGGTGTGATTTCTATATTGTCAGCACCTGTTAAAGTGAAAGTAAATCCTAGCATTTTATTAACGTTAGGATTGACTATTGAAACAAATAAAGGGGACTTTCATTCATGAAGTATAAGATACTTTATTTGTTTTAACCGATCGCCATTTTCAGCTGCTACAGAAGCCCACGGCTAAAAAATTTTTTTGCTAAGAGGTGACGTTTTCACCTCTTAGCCAATAGCCGTGTGGTAAATCCGGCTCCCATGGGCACCAAGCCGAATTTACTTTCACTTTAATTGATACAGGTGAGTTTTATTAAAAATTACAGGAACATCACACACTTGGAATGCAATTATTTCTTACAATTATGGGAAGGTGCCAATAATTTTGTCCAGTCCATATTTGGAGTTTTGCGTGGAATGCATCAGATTTGCCTTTTTTCTCTCCACTTTTTTGTCATACCAATACAAACAAAAGAAATAAACATGAAAATGCCTAAACATTTGTAATTGCAACAATTTTCTGGGTGAAGTGGTGCATTATCTGACAGAAATGCAGAGTGCTAATATTTATTCATTTACTGATCTGTAAAATTCCCCCCTTATCTTTCTTGTAGAATATAAGGGAACTGTATTAAAGTCTATTTTTAAAAATGTAATGTTTGGTACATAGTCACCGAGTTAGTTGCAGTTATTATACTGTCCACTGTCTGGTAAAGGCACTGTAAAATAAAAATGTAATGTTTGGTACATAGTCACCGAGTTAGTTGTAGTTATTATACTGTCCACTGTCTGGTAAACGCACTGTAAAATAAAAATGTAATGTTTGGTACAGAGTCACCGAGTTAGTTGTAGTTATTATACTGTCCACTGTCTGGTAAAGGCACTGTAAGATAAAAATGTAATGTTTGGTACATAGTCACCGAGTTAGTTGTAGATATTATACTGTCCACTGTCTGGTAAAGGCATTGTAAAATAAAAATGTAATGTTTGGTACATAGTCACCGAGTTAGTTGTAGTTATTATACTGTCCACTGTCTGGTAAAGGCACTGTAAGATAAAAATGTAATGTTTGGTACATAGTCACCGAGTTAGTTGTAGTTATTATACTGTCCACTGTCTGGTAAAGGCACTGTAAAATAAAAATGTAATGTTTGGTACATAGTCACCGAGTTAGTTGTAGTTATTATACTGTCCACTGTCTGGTAAAGGCACTGTAAAATAAAAATGTAATGTTTGGTACATAGTCACCGTGTTAGTTGTAGTTATTATACTGTCCACTGTCTGGTAAAGGCATTGTAAAATAAAAATGTAATGTTTGGTACATAGTCACCGAGTTAGTTGTAGTTATTATACTGTCCATTGTCTGGTAAAGGCACTGTAAAATAAAAATGTAATGTTTGGTACATAGTCACCGAGTTAGTTGTTGTTATTATACTGTCCACTGTCTGGTAAAGGCACTGTAAGATAAAAATGTAATGTTTGGTACATAGTCACCGAGTTAGTTGTAGATATTATACTGTCCACTGTCTGGTAAAGGCACTGTAAAATAAAAATGTAATGTTTGGTACATAGTCACCGAGTTAGTTGTAGTTATTATACTGTCCACTGTCTGGTAAAGGCACTGTAAAATAAAAATGTAATGTTTGGTACATAGTCACCGAGTTAGTTGTAGTTATTATACTGTCCACTGTCTGGTAAAGGCATTGTAAAATAAAAATGCAATGTTTGGTACATAGTCACCGAGTTAGTTGTAGTTATTATACTGTCCACTGTCTGGTAAAGGCATTGTAAAATAAAAATGCAATGTTTGGTACATAGTCACCGTGTTAGTTGTAGTTATTATACTGTCCACTGTCTGGTAAAGGCATTGTAAAATAAAAATGCAATGTTTGGTACATAGTCACCGAGTAAGTTGTAGTTATTATACTGTCTACTGTCTGGTAAAGGCACTGTAAAATAAAAATGTAATGTTTGGTACAGAGTCACCGAGTTAGTTGTAGTTATTATACTGTCCACTGTCTGGTAAAGGCACTGTAAAAAATTTTTTTAATGTTTGGTACATAGTCACCGAGTTGGTTGTAGTTATTATACTGTCCACTGTCTGGTAAAGGCATTGTAAAATAAAAATGCAATGTTTGGTACATAGTCACCGAGTAAGTTGTAGTTATTATATTGTCCACTGTCTGGTAAAGGCACTGTAAAATAAAAATGTAATGTTTGGTACATAGTCACCATGTTAGTTGTAGTTATTATACTGTCCACTGTCTGGTAAAGGCATTGTAAAATAAAAATGTAATGTTTGGTACAGAGTCACCGAGTTAGTTGTAGTTATTATACTGTCTACTGTCTGGTAAACGCACTGTAAAATAAAAATGTAATGTTTGGTACAGAGTCACCGAGTTAGTTGTAGTTATTATACTGTCCACTGTCTGGTAAAGGCACTGTAAAATAAAAATGTAATGTTTGGTACATAGTCACCGAGTTAGTTGTAGTTATTATACTGTCCACTGTCTGGTAAAGGCACTGTAAAATAAAAATGTAATGTTTGGTACATAGTCACCGAGTTAGTTGTAGTTATTATACTGTCCACTGTCTGGTAAAGGCATTGTAAAATAAAAATGCAATGTTTGGTACATAGTCACCGAGTTAGTTGTAGTTATTATACTGTCCACTGTCTGGTAAAGGCATTGTAAAATAAAAATGCAATGTTTGGTACATAGTCACCGTGTTAGTTGTAGTTATTATACTGTCCACTGTCTGGTAAAGGCATTGTAAAATAAAAATGCAATGTTTGGTACATAGTCACCGAGTAAGTTGTAGTTATTATACTGTCTACTGTCTGGTAAAGGCATTGTAAAATAAAAATGCAATGTTTGGTACATAGTCACCGAGTAAGTTGTAGTTATTATACTGTCCACTGTCTGGTAAAGGCACTGTAAAAAAATGTTTTAATGTTTGGTACATAGTCACCGAGTTGGTTGTAGTTATTATACTGTCCACTGTCTGGTAAAGGCATTGTAAAATAAAAATGCAATGTTTGGTACATAGTCACCGAGTAAGTTGTAGTTATTATATTGTCCACTGTCTGGTAAAGGCACTGTAAAATAAAAATGTAATGTTTGGTACATAGTCACCATGTTAGTTGTAGTTATTATACTGTCCACTGTCTGGTAAAGGCATTGTAAAATAAAAATGTAATGTTTGGTACAGAGTCACCGAGTTAGTTGTAGTTATTATACTGTCTACTGTCTGGTAAACGCACTGTAAAATAAAAATGTAATGTTTGGTACAGAGTCACCGAGTTAGTTGTAGTTATTATACTGTCCACTGTCTGGTAAAGGCACTGTAAAATAAAAATGTAATGTTTGGTACATAGTCACCGAGTTAGTTGTAGTTATTATACTGTCCACTGTCTGGTAAAGGCACTGTAAAATAAAAATGTAATGTTTGGTACATAGTCACCGAGTTAGTTGTAGTTATTATACTGTCCACTGTCTGGTAAAGGCATTGTAAAATAAAAATGCAATGTTTGGTACATAGTCACCGAGTTAGTTGTAGTTATTATACTGTCCACTGTCTGGTAAAGGCATTGTAAAATAAAAATGCAATGTTTGGTACATAGTCACCGTGTTAGTTGTAGTTATTATACTGTCCACTGTCTGGTAAAGGCATTGTAAAATAAAAATGCAATGTTTGGTACATAGTCACCGAGTAAGTTGTAGTTATTATACTGTCTACTGTCTGGTAAAGGCATTGTAAAATAAAAATGCAATGTTTGGTACATAGTCACCGAGTAAGTTGTAGTTATTATACTGTCCACTGTCTGGTAAAGGCACTGTAAAAAAATGTTTTAATGTTTGGTACATAGTCACCGAGTTGGTTGTAGTTATTATACTGTCCACTGTCTGGTAAAGGCATTGTAAAATAAAAATGCAATGTTTGGTACATAGTCACCGAGTAAGTTGTAGTTATTATATTGTCCACTGTCTGGTAAAGGCACTGTAAAATAAAAATGTAATGTTTGGTACATAGTCACCATGTTAGTTGTAGTTATTATACTGTCCACTGTCTGGTAAAGGCATTGTAAAATAAAAATGTAATGTTTGGTACAGAGTCACCGAGTTAGTTGCAGTTATTATACTGTCTACTGTCTGGTAAACGCACTGTAAAATAAAAATGTAATGTTTGGTACAGAGTCACCGAGTTAGTTGTAGTTATTATACTGTCCACTGTCTGGTAAAGGCATTGTAAAATAAAAATGCAATGTTTGGTACATAGTCACCGAGTAAGTTGTAGTTATTATACTGTCTACTGTCTGGTAAAGGCACTGTAAAATAAAAATGTAATGTTTGGTACATAGTCACCGAGTTAGTTGTAGTTATTATACTGTCCACTGTCTGGTAAAGGCACTGTAAAATAAAAATGTAATGTTTGGTACATAGTCACCGAGTTAGTTGTAGTTATTATACTGTCCACTGTCTGGTAAAGGCACTGTAAAATAAAAATGTAATGTTTGGTACATAGTCACCGAGTTAGTTGTTGTTATTATACTGTCCACTGTCTGGTAAAGGCACTGTAAGATAAAAATGTAATGTTTGGTACATAGTCACCGAGTTAGTTGTAGATATTATACTGTCCACTGTCTGGTAAAGGCACTGTAAAATAAAAATGTAATGTTTGGTACATAGTCACCGAGTTAGTTGTAGTTATTATATTGTCCACTGTCTGGTAAAGGCACTGTAAAATAAAAATATAGTGTTTGGTACATAGTCACCGAGTTAGTTGTAGTTATTATACTGTCCACTGTCTGGTAAAGGCACTGTAAAATAAAAATGTAATGTTTGGTACATAGTCACCAAGTTAGTTGTAGTTATTATACTGTCCACTGTCTAGTAAAGGCACTGTAAAATAAAAATGTAATGTTTGGTACATAGTCACCGAGTTAGTTGTAGTTATTATATTGTCCACTGTCTGGTAAAGGCACTGTAAAATAAAAATGTAATGTTTGGTACATAGTCACCGAGTTAGTTGTAGAAAACAGTGGTATATTGTAAAAGATAGTAACCCTTACATTCAAGTGTTCCAAAACACGCAAATGATAGCAAACAACCGTGCCTACTCCTTGAGGGATAAACTGATTAGGGCTGATATAGGCTCTAGTAAGCGTAATAATGTTGGGTATATCACTTGTCAAAACAATTGTTGCTTCCCCTGTTTGGGATGCATACATTGCATTAAAAAAATAAATAAATTCAGCCCGTGTCTGGCAAAAAATATAGCATTAATGGATGTTTTACTTGCAATACAGATTATGCAATTTATCTAATTAAATGTTCATGTGGCAAAATTTACATAGGAAAGATGACACATTGGGGCCGAATTATCAAGCTCCGTATGGAGCTTGATGCCCCTTGTTTCCGGCGAGCCTAAAAACCACTGCTCCATAATTTGTCCGCCTGCTCTGAGGCAGAGGACAGAAATCAACCCGATCGATTGGCCGCAAATCTGCAGGGGGCGGCATTGCACCAGCAAATCACAAGAACTGCTGGTGCAATGATAAATGTTTACAGCATATGCTGTCGGCATTTATCGATGTGCAGCGGACATGATACGCTACATTGTATCATGTCCACTCGCACTATAATAAATATACCCCATAGGGTATGGGACCGTATAATAGAGCATAAGGCCAATATTAGAGCTAAGAGAGAGAATGCTCCAGTGGCACATCATTTTGTGTTGGCAGGACATAGTGTATCCCAACTATGCTTCAAAATTATTGAACAAATTAAACCTCATAGATGGGGTTGTGTCCGGGAACAGGGGAACTGTTTTTTTTAGGATTAACCTATATAGTATTTGAACCCTATTTTTTTATGTGAGATTAAGTTCTTAAGATATAGTTATGGAATATAGTTAGTTGGTAAGTTAAAACATGAATGGAACAGCGGTTAAGAAAATTTAATTGCATCTTGAATAGCGTATAATGGATAGTCGGATCCACAAGAGAGAACTAGTAAGCAATTAATGAGTGGTGCTTTAAGATTGAAACCCAAAACAGGGTTAATTATTTTTTATTTTGTAAAGGGTTTAAATTGGGACATATGTGTTCAACTTTTCATACAACATGATTAAGGGGTAATCCCCGAAATGTTGTTGTTTGTATTTTTGTATAGGGAAGAATAAAGGAAGAAGCAAAGTACCTGGTGCAGCTGAAATATTTTATTTGCTCATGGTAATTCTATGCAAAGTATTTTTTTTAAATTTATTTAGGTTTTTTTTTTAGTTTGAGAAGTTATTTCACCATCTGTTTGTTTTCTCCCTCCATGAAGTCAGAGGTCTTAAAGAGACAGTAATGGATGACTTTTCCTGCAAATTTTTAGAGGATTGTTTGATACTGTTTTTAATTTATTTTATTATATTAATCACATTTGTCAATGTAGTGTACGTTAAACTCTCCCCTTTTTGAATAATTCTCAAAAGCTGCTTTAGACCACATCTATTTTTATATTTCTATTTTTTCCCGTTTGTTGTTCTCTTTTTTATATAAACTGATAAATCTGATAATTAATTATAATATATTTTCCCCACAGGATTCATTGTTATCCTTCTTGAAAATAAAGTTCCAAGTACAAAAAAGTTGCCCAGAATATGTCTTAGATACAGAACAGTTAGAAACTGAAGTTAAAATAACCAAACTAATGGATGAAATAAATCAAATGATCCCGAAAGTTCAATTTACCCATATACATAATACCACAAGTGCTAAGAATACCAAAGCCACGTTAATTGATCCCAAAGACAAATACTGTGTTGGAGACCATATAATATTCCATGTTGAATCATATGATTATATGGGAAATAGAAAAAAATATGGAGGTGACTTTATAAGAGCAAGGATTTATTCTTCTGATCTCAAAGCAGCAGCTTCTGGGGATGTTAATGATTTCAGCAATGGAATTTACACTATCAATTTCACTCTTTTCTGGGAAGGCAATGTGAAGATTTCCATCCTCTTACATCATCCAAGTGAGGGAGTTGCTGCAATATGGAGAGTGAGAAACATGGATTATTCTAGAAAATATAGCAAAGGAATGTTTACTAGTAATGGAAAGACGTTTATCACTGACTGTGGAATGCAACAGTATTCAAAAAATGAGACTTGTGATTATCTTGACCAGAGAGATGGGGAATCTTTCTATTGCCTAAAACCTCCAAATATATCTTGTGATGCCTTCACTGCCCTACGATGGTACACCAGCGAAGACTCACGTCTCACCCCAGTGGAGAGAGAAATTCTTGCTAAGTAATTAATTTTTACTTTATTTTTTTAATAAATAGCTTCTATTGAAACAATGGATAACAGATTCAATTCCTTTAGATGATTTAGGACCTAGTCAATTCTGGGTAACCTGCTCAGATTATGGGATGAGAACTCAGCATTGACCATTTTACAGAACGTTTAGACCCTTGTATAGAGTGTGTTCTGCTCTGGGAAAGCTTCCCATATAGGGCTAGATGACAAGTGTCACGCTAACTTTTGGCTTTTTGCACACATTGGAAATTCGACAAATTGAAAGAAAATGTGTTCACTTGAGCGTGATTTGCGCTCTTTGGTTAGTAGGCTGAAGAACTTGCAATAAGGGTAATCAGTTAAAAAAGTTGCCTAAGACACAATGGGCCAGATTACAGGTCACACACTAATTAATGCTCCGCCTTGAGCGTTAATTCCTCTAGAATTAAGCTTTTACACTTCTCGGGTTGCGCTTGTATTATGAATAGAAAGTAAACTGTTTTTGCTGGCGTGCTAACCCAACAAGTGCAAAAAGCCGAACTGACAATAACACATGCACATTCACGTATTCACCCAAAGAAGTCAATGGGGGGGAAAAAGGGGGGAAAAACACCCACTCTTGCGCAAACCCGATTGCATATTTTCATGTGCGCTAACCCGACATGAAAATATGAATATTTCACATTCCACTGTTCTGCACATAACAGAATATATTTTCTACATATTTCTGATGGTATTTTGGTAAACTATATATCTAAACATATAGATATATCTTTCCAACTCAAATCTCACTGCTATATACAGCTGAGCAAAGGCTATCTGAGCCTTGGCTATGTGTGCGCTGTGCTTCTAAGTGCCCTGTCTTACAAGTGGCGAGTTAAGAACTGGAAATATATCCATAACACTATCATCCAGAATTCTCTACTAACAACATGAAGCATTGCTCTTACCCTCCATCTCATCTCTCTACAGGTATGCATCTCTCCTGCTTCCTTTATCTGCCTGGTTGTCCTTCCATGTCCCTTTAATCTGTTTGTAATACACTGGTATGCATCTCTCCTGCTTCCTTTATCTGTCTGGTTGCCCTTCCACGTCCCTTTAATCTGTTTATAGTACATTGGTATGCATATCTCCTGCTTCCTTTATCTGCCTGGTTGCCCCTTTCACGTCCCTTTAATATGTTTGTAATACACTGGTATGCATCTCTCCTGCTTCCTTTATCTGCCTGGTTGCCCTTCCATGTCCCTTTAATCTGTTTGTAATACACTGGTATGCATCTCTCCTGCTTCCTTTATCTGTCTGGTTGCCCTTCCACGTCCCTTTAATCTGTTTATAGTACATTAGTATGCATATCTCCTGCTTCCTTTATCTGCCTGGTTGCCCCTTTCACGTCCCTTTAATATGTTTGTAATACACTGGTATGCATCTCTCCTGCTTCCTTTATCTGCCTGGTTGCCCTTCCATGTCCCTTTAATCTGTTTGCAATACACTGGTATGCATCTCTCCTGCTTCCTTTATCTGCCTGGTTGTCCTTCCATGTCCCTTTAATCTGTTTGTAATACACTGGTATGCATCTCTCCTGCTTCCTTTATCTGCCTGGTTGTCCTTCCATGTCCCTTTAATCTGTTTGTAATACACTGGTATGCATCCCTCCTGCTTCCTTTATCTGTCTGGTTGCCCTTCCACGTCCCTTTAATCTGTTTATAGTACATTGGTATGCATATCTCCTGCTTCCTTTATCTGCCTGGTTGCCCCTTTCACGTCCCTTTAATATGTTTGTAATACACTGGTATGCATCTCTCCTGCTTCCTTTATCTGCCTGGTTGCCCTTCCATGTCCCTTTAATCTGTTTGTAATACACTGGTATGCATCTCTCCTGCTTCCTTTATCTGTCTGGTTGCCCTTCCACGTCCCTTTAATCTGTTTATAGTACATTGGTATGCATATCTCCTGCTTCCTTTATCTGCCTGGTTGCCCCTTTCACGTCCCTTTAATATGTTTGTAATACACTGGTATGCATCTCTCCTGCTTCCTTTATCTGCCTGGTTGCCCTTCCATGTCCCTTTAATCTGTTTGTAATACACTGGTATGCATCTCTCCTGCTTCCTTTATCTGCTTGGTTGCCCTTCCACGTCCCTTTAATCTGTCTGTAATACACTGGTATGCATCTCTCCTGATGTCTGGATGTATGACTTTTCTTTAAATATGTTATCAGTTCCTTTGTAGAATATGTGTGCTTCCCCAGCCATATGTCTCCCCCCAATCTAATTTAGTGTGCGTAACTCCAGTCTCCTAACCAGTCTATTTGTACAGAGCTGCCTTGAATTAAATAATTCCAACTCAAATATTACTGCTATATACAGCTGAGCAAAAGGCTATCTAAGCCTTGGCAATGTGTGCCCTGTGCTTCTAAGTGCCCTGTCTTACAAGTGTAGTGTTTGTAAATCCAGGTGGTTTAGAAATATATGTAACACAGAGTCCATTTATACAGCAACTAACTACACACTTTATTTCCTGGTTCCTCACTCCAACAACACTGTCCCCGCCCCTGCTTCTTTGCAACAATTATATACATTTACAAGTCAGAGCACAAACTAGGAAGAAAGCATTATATATTATAATATCACAACAAACACCATATCTCTCCCTTACTTTAGATTAGAAACATAACAATTAAACTAAACATAAATATAACTATATATATATACTATGCTTAATATCTAGAAATAAGACCAACTATATTTCACATAAAAGAGTTGCATGATGACATAATACATTACATGAAAACACATTATTTTTCATAGTTTTTAAGGTATTCAGGAGGTCTTCTGTTTTCTCTGAGAGGGTATTTTCGATTAGCATCTAAGGACTGATCATATGCTATGTTTTCTTCCCCCTCACTGTTCTCTGAGTTATTCATATTATCATCATGTTCTTGAAATAATTTGGGTATATCAGAATCATCATCTTCTGCATCAGATACTTCAGTGTCCTGTTCTTTGTGTAGTTTCTTGAAGAAAGAAGAATTCCGAGTAATTGTATGTCCATTTCTTACTGCAGTGATCATTGATCCTTGAATTCTTGTAACTGTATATGGGATGACATCATATAAAGTATCCAACTTGTGTCGTCTATCTTGCCTACACAGGACTCTGTCTCCAACAGCAAAAGGAGCAGATTTGGTATGATAATATTTATTCGCATAAGCTTTCATCTTGGCTTTGGCATGACTGTCTTTTTGTATTAAGTCCTTGTTGAGTGTCTCTGTTAGTGAATCATTTATATCCGGAATTTTGATCCGAAGTTTGCGATTGAATAACAGCTCTGCAGGTGATCTGCCAGTAGTACAATGGGGAGTTGATCGATAGTCTCTCAGAAAAGAGTATAAATTTTGTTTCCATGGTCTACCTTGCGCTGTAGTTGCCCTTAGAAATTTCCCCATAGAACGCATGAATCTTTCAGCTTCTGCATTAGCTTGTGGCCACAAAGGAGTAATGCGTCTATGTTTAAATCCAAGATATGAAGCAAATTTATTAAACTGAGTACTGTTAAATGGGGGACCGTTATCTGTTTTAACAATTTTAGGAATTCCCAATAAAGAGAAAACTTTGTCTAAAACCGGAATAACAGTGACTGAAGATGTTGAGCTGATAACTTCTACTACCGGGTATCTTGAATATTCGTCTATAACCACCATCAAATAATCTCTAGTAGGTAATGGACCATAAAAATCTATACTCACATTACACCATGGTGCTTCAGGCAATGCAGACATTTTTAAAGGTTCTTTGTGAGCTCCTGGAGTTGTGGCTTGACACACAATACAATTTCTCACCAACTTTTCTGCTTGTTGATCTATTGATGGAAACCACACTTTTTCTCGCAATAAACTTTTCATTTTAACTATTCCTTGGTGACCTTCATGTGCTAAGGATAATACTTGCTGTTGTAAACATGTCGGAATGACTAGTCGATTACCTCGCAAGATAATACTGTTGTCATTATTCACTGAGAGTTCTTTGCTAAATCTTGCAAATGACTTCAATTCTTTTCCATGTATTTTGTCAGAATCAGCTGTGTACCATTTTCCATTCTGAACTATTACAGCAAGTTTTTGCAGTATAGGATCAGCTAATGTTGCTTGTTGTATTTCTTCTAAACTCAATGCTTTAGGTATAGCATGATTAGTAACAAAATTGATATATTCCTCTGCATCCATGGAACTTGGTGAACTTGTGAATGAATCTGTTGATATAGGATGTCGAGACATATAGTCTGCTGGGTTCTCTTTTCCAGATTTGTAAACCACAGTAAAATTATATGGTTGTAGTCTTAAACCCCATCTTTCTATTCTAGCGGGCGGTTTGGATTTTGGATTATTCCAGATCAACTGTAAAGGTTTATGATCTGTGATCAGTGTGAATGGACAACCATATAAATATAAATGAAAGTATTCACAACTCCAAACTATTGCCAGAGCTTCACGTTCTGTTTGAGAATAACGTTTTTCCACATCATTTAAAGAACGGCTACCATAAGCAATTATATAATGCTTGCCTTTGTCTCTCTGCGCCAGAATAGCACCTAAACCAACAGGGCTAGCATCTACTAAAAGAATAGTTTGCCGTTGAGGGTTAAAATAGGACATTGTCTTGTCACTGGTCAAACTCTGTTTCAGTTGTTGAAAAGCTTGTTGTTCAGTTTCAGTCCAACGCCATGGCACACTTTTCTTTGTTAACTCTCTTAAAGGTGTGGCAATAGTAGAGAAATTAGGGATAAATCGAGAACAGTAGTTTACCATCCCTAGGAAACTTCTGACTTCACTGGCATCTATTGGAGGATTTGCATTCTGAATTGCTTCCACTTTCTTTGGGTCTGCTGATATGCCTTCAGCTGAAAAAACAAATCCATAAAATTCTAGTTTAGTTTTGTTAAATTCACACTTACTACAATTTAAGGTAAGTCCTTTCTCATGAAGTCGCTCAAAAACTGCTGTGAGATTTTTATCATGGTCCTCTTGAGTAGCTCCAAACACAATGATATCATCGCTGAAGTTTTTAACTCCTGGAATTCCAGATAATATTTGCTGTATTGCATTTTGAAATACTTCAGCAGCAGAAGAAACACCAAAACTTAGGCGCTTGTATCTCCACAATCCTGTGTGTGTTGAGAATGTAGTTATATATCTACTTGTTGGATCCAATTCCAGTTGATGATGTTTGGAGAAAACTTTTGCCTGGTTGAGATCATGAATTATATCATCTAATGTTGGAGTAATGTGGCGCTCCCTGATAATGGCAGTGTTGGCTTGCCTCATGTCTATACAAATTCTTACACTATTTGGGTCTTTGGGTTTTGGCATTGATACTATTGGGGAGACCCATGGAGTTGGCCCCTGCACTCTTTCGATGATTCCTTGTGTTTCAAGGTTCCTGAGTTCAGCATCAACCTTGTGCCTTAGATGAAATGGAATTCTTCTATGTGGTTGTATTACAGGTTTTATATGTGGGTTAATATGCAGCTGTACTTTAAAATCTTTTAATTTACCAATGCCATTAAACAAATGGGAATACTGCTGTACTAACCGATCTGCTACAGATCCTGTGTCCTTTCTAGGTGAAATTGCATTCATAAGCTTTATAAGTCCCAAACTGGATGAAGTTTCAAAACTCAGAAGAGAAGAATTTTGACCCTTTACAACATAAAACATAGTTGCTGTTTTGTTGTGTTTAAATGCACATGTGGCTGTAAATTTACCAATGACATTAAGGGGTTTAGTTGATCCATATGCATATATATTTATTTTACTCTGTAATAACTGTGGTTGTGGTTTTAACATGTGAAATGTTTGTTCACCCACTAAATTGACAGCAGATCCTGAATCAATCAATGCAGTGATTTTAGTGTCATTAATGAGTACATCAACTTGTGGCTGAGTTAGGTTACACATGTTGTTTACTACAAATACATATTTGTCATCATTGTTTGAATATTGTCCTTTTTGATCAGGAGATCTGACTAGATTTACTTTCCACTGTTCCGATGTATGTGGCTCAGTATGTGATTGAGGTATTTGATACAGTTTTGTTCTACATTGCTTTGCAAAGTGATTAAATTTCCCACATGCCCTGCATTGCTTATTCCTTGCAGGACAAGTCCCATTATGTGGATAGAAACCCCCACAGTTCCTGCATAACACACATGAGATCTGTTTCTTTCTTGTGGGCTGTACTGTTGAACTGTCTTTTTGAACTCTATTTGTAATAAACTGATCTTCAGTAGATCTATTTTCTATGCTTGCAGCTTGCCTGTCAGCAATTTCTAATGTTCTGCCATAATCAAGCAAATCTTTTAAATATAGTTCAGATTGTCTCAGTGCATATTTCCTAAGTTTTGAAGAAGTGCAGCTTTGTATTATCTGTGCTTTAATCTCATTTTCAACATTAGAAAACTCACAATTCTTTGCTAGTAAACGTAACCTGGTTTGAAATGCATCTAAAGGTTCATCACCCTGTTGTGTTGCCTGCCTGAATGTGTATATTTCATACTGAGTGTTCTTTTTGGGGAGAAAATATGTTGTTAGTTTATCTTTAACATCATTGTATGAGTCAGTGGTTGCAGACAAGGTATCATAAATGTCATACACTTTTTCTCCAGCTAAATGAAGCAGTAAAGCCTTTTTTCTGTTTGCATCAGTAACATCCAAAGCAATAAGATAATTTTCAAATCTCTGAATCCATTTTAGCCATCTTGGGCCTACTGAGCTTAGTTCTGCATCAGAGTTAAACACAGGGAAGTTGTATTCATTACATGCAGCCATTCTTGTGTGTGTATTGCAACAGGTTACTCACTGTTTGCTGAGACAAAGCAATAGGGTTCAAACATAATCCTCGTCGCCAAAATGTAGTGTTTGTAAATCCAGGTGGTTTAGAAATATATCTAACACAGAGTCCATTTATACAGCAACTAACTACACACTTTATTTCCTGGTTCCTCACTCCAACAACACTGTCCCCGCCCCTGCTTCTTTGCAACAATTATATACATTTACAAGTCAGAGCACAAACTAGGAAGAAAGCATTATATATTATAATATCACAACAAACACCATAACAAGTGGCAAGTTAAGAACTGGAGTTAGAAACTGGAGGGGGAAACTGAAGTCCCACTAACAGGTAAAACTTACTAACTATACACCTGCACAATGCTCTCCGTGTCTCCTGCTATTTCTGTCTGCCTTTTTCCTAAAACTCATTGCACTTCCCTGTAGCAACAATGACCCCCACACTATCCATATCTCACCCTCGCTTCTCTCATCCCCTATGCTGTCCTCTCATGAACTACTCTGTCTCCTTAGAAATTGTCAGGAATTGTGGTTATGCTGTACCTTTAAGGAATTCAACCAATAGGATTCTTCCTCCTCTCATTTAAACACCTGCTCAGGTTACAAACGTTGCTTAGTATTTTGTTATTTTCACTAGTAACACTGAGCCTTGCTACAGCTGAAGTACTGCCTTCTCTCTGCATTTGTTTAACCTCTTGGTCTTTTGTGTTTGCAAATAGGAACTACAGTCACTGGAATCAATTCCTTTTATCTAGGAACTTTCTGTTTGCACATTCCTGCACAGCCAGTGACTGCAACTAAATATTCATCTACCTTATCAACACCCTCCAACTGCCTTCCTCCAGACTCACCATTGTCTACTTAACAAAGGTACTCTGCAGATGTACATATTTAATTTTACCTTATATTTCTTGTGAATTGCATAATATCAGTTTAAGCTCTCCACTCTGTCCTGTGACATCACAAGCTCTGCAAAGACTCATCTGTGCACACAGAACAGGAAGTCTCCTCCCCTCCAGATCAGATACCAACATTCAGAGACTCTAGTCACTGCAGTGAGCTTCACAAGAGATTCTGTGAGTACACAATGTTTTATTGAACAGACTTAGCATTTAAGAAACTGCTACTTAATTGTGGATTGCATAAAACATATAAGGTTGTCTAAACTGCTACTGAATTGTGGACTGCATAAAACATATAAGACTGTCTTACTTCTCATGCCTGATTAACTCACTCACTGCAGCTTTGCATAAAACATATAAGACTGTCTTACTTCTCTTGCCTGATTAACTCACTCACTGCAGCTTAACTGTTAAAGCAACTCTCAAGTATATTCTAAGGAAAAGACAAAGTAAATCCACCTTATTTTTATTTTTTCTTACTACTCAGTTAATTTATCTTTAAAGTTCCATCATCTATAAATAATAGATTGAATGGATACCAAAGTTATATCTTGTTTGTACATTCTCCATACCAAATTAACCTTTGCAAACTAAATGACACTATACTACTTGGTTTCACTTTGAAGCTAGTGTTACCATATCAATTAGTGTTACATTCAAATATTTCTAAATCTTACATAATACTAAGCCTAATAAGAAGAAAAAAAAAAAAAATAAAAAAAAAAATAAATAAGAATTTAGTGATTTATATTCAGCTAGTATGGATCCTGCTGAAATACCTCAATTTGTATATAATTTAAATCAAAAGGTGGATAAAATGGGACAAGCCATTTTAGATTTGCAACTTGAAACTCAGGTACTTAGAGAACTAATTAAAGATCTCAAAGATCAAAACACACCAAGTACTGAGCCACAAGTAAGCCTACCAGAACCTTTCACTGGTGATAGGAGGTTATACAGGCAATTCAAAAATGCATGCCATTTGTTATTTAACCTAAAACCCAAAACGTACCCTACAGACAGGGTCAGGGTTCTTTCAACAATTTCATTTCTTAGGTCAGAACCCAGGGTGTGGGCTGACCACTTATGTGAAACAAATGATCCTTTGCTGAATTCTTTCTCAGGATTTTTTTCTGCTATGGATGAGCTGTACAGGGATGCAGATATACAACTCACCGCTGAACAAAAAATGAGGAGTCTCAAGCAAGGAAAAAAAACAGTAGAAGACTACATCACCGAATTTAAATTATATGCATCAGATTCTGCCTGGAGTTCGGTTTCCCTAAGAAATCAGTTCAGACTGGGATTGTCTGACTCAGTTAAAGATGAACTTGCTCGAATAGAAATGCCAAGTACCTTAGAAGCACTTATGAAACTGGCAACACAAATTGACCGAAGACTCAGGGAACGCAAGGCAGAACGCAGCTATTCTGAAACTACATCTAAGCCATCTTCATCTACTTACTCACCCCAGAGACCTATAACTACAGAACAAGCAACACCCATGGAGATTGGAGTTATTAGAGGACCCCTTACCGCAGATGAAAGAATGAGACGTAAAACCAACCATCTCTGTATGTATTGTGGCAATTCCAACCATATGGTCACAGATTGCCCCATCTTACGCAAGAACAAAAGGAGTAAGTTTTTAACTATAAATAACACTAGTCATGTAGAAAAAACACTTTCTTATTGCAATTTATCTCTTACTCTGCAGTGGGACCTTAGAAGACTCACAACCAATGCCATAGTGGACTCCGGAGCTTTTGGCAATTTCATAGATATCAGCACTGTTCAAAAAAAATAAAATACCTACCGTATTAAAAAAAACTCCAGTCTCTCTCAAGGTTATTGATGGTTCTGATCTAAAATATGGTCCAATCACACATAACACAATTCCAATATTAGTTACTATTGATGGGGCACATACAGAATATCTTACATTTGACATCATACCATCACCACATTTTCAGGTTGTTTTGGGTCTGTATTGGTTACAGTTACACAACCCTAGCATCAATTGGTCTAGTTTCTCAGTAAACTTTACTTCACCCTATTGTGAAAGCACTTGTTACCCACAGCCTGTAATACTTCAAGCAACTACTGAAGAAGTAAAAATACCTGAACCCTATCAAGATTTTGTTGAAGTCTTCAGTAAGTCTGAGGCCGAATCATTACCCCCGCACCGGGTTTATGACTGCCCGATAGAACTAATCCCTGGAGCAACATTACCAGTTGGTCACTTATACCCATTAAGTCAACCGGAATTGGATCATTTAAAGCAAAACCTACAATATCTCCAAAATAATAAAACCTTGTCAGCCAGACAGGTTAGATGGAGTCTTTATTTTGCTAGATTCGATTTCCAAATCATATATCGACCTGCTTGCAAAAATGGAAAAGCGGATGCACTTTCCCGTCAACTATCAATACCTCCAACATTTTCAAAACCCTCAAATATCATACCAACGGAAAGATTCATTGGGTTGACCTCAGATTTCATCTCGGATGTTAAGAAGTTTTCAAATACTCCACCCCCTGACTCCAAATTTGACTTGATCATCAAGGATGGAATATATTACTATAAAGATAGAATCTACTTACCTGAACCCCTCAGACTAGAAATAATCAAAGAACACCATGATACTCCATTATCTGGACACCCAGGAGAAACTCGTACATTACAGCTGTTAACTAGATTATACTGGTGGCCGAACATGAAAAGGTCTATCTCTGAATACATCAAGGGCTGTATTACCTGTCAAACTTGTAAAACTGAAAAGAAAACACCATATGGCTTATTAATGCCCATTCCAGTTTCAGACAGACCATGGAAACAAATCGGAATCGATTTCATCGTTGATTTACCTCCCTCTAAAACTCACACCACTATAATGGTAGTCGTTGATAGCTTTTCAAAAATGGCACATTTTATACCATTCCATAAGCTGCCAAGTTCAGCTGAAACTGCCACTCTCTTTATCGAACAAATAGTCAGGTTACATGGAGTACCATCCATTGTGATCTCAGATAGGGGTTCCCAATTCACTTCCAGATTCTGGAAAAGCCTATGTCTTTCCCTTGGTATCAAACACCAATATACAACATCATTCCACCCTCAAGCTAACGGACAAGTAGAAAGAATAAATCAATGGTTGGATGAATACCTACGTTGTTTCTGTTCCTATCAACAACATAACTGGATAACATTTCTACCATTTGCAGAATTTGCGTACAATAATCTAACTAATTCTTCAACTAAACTTACTCCGTTTTTCGCGAATTATGGATATCATCCTTCTTTCACTCAAGTTTCCTCTACTCCTTCAGATTCTCCCCTGGTGGATGAATTCAATAATTCACTACAGGATAATTTCAATTTTATTAAAGACAATATTATAAAGGCACAAAATTCACAGAAGTACTACTATGATTTAAGACGCCGGGAACCACCTCGCTATCAAATTGGAGACCAAGTTTGGTTATCAACCAAAAACTTAAGGATACAAGTACCCAGTAGGAAATTGACTCAAAAGTATTGTGGACCATTCACAATTGTGAAAGTTGTTAATCAGAATGCGGTTACACTTAAATTACCACCTTGTATGAAAATACACGCTACTTTTCATGTTTCCCTCCTTAAGCCTTATACTCCAACGAGATCTAAAGCACCTATACTCCCATCCTCACTCAGCATGCAAGACTCGGATGTGTATGAGGTTAAGGAACTCCTTGATTCACGTTATTCTAGAGGAATGTTACAATACCTTGTGAGGTGGAAGAATTATTCGGAAGAAGAAGATAATTGGGAGCCTGCTTCTAATATTTACGCACCTAGGTTGGTGGCACAATTTCACAGGAGATTTCCGGACCGTCCCAGGCCTCAAGCTGAGGATCAGCTTGCTTGAGGGGGGAGTCATGTCAGGAATTGTGGTTATGCTGTACCTTTAAGGAATTCAACCAATAGGATTCTTCCTCCTCTCATTTAAACACCTGCTCAGGTTACAAACGTTGCTTAGTATTTTGTTATTTTCACTAGTAACACTGAGCCTTGCTACAGCTGAAGTACTGCCTTCTCTCTGCATTTGTTTAACCTCTTGGTCTTTTGTGTTTGCAAATAGGAACTACAGTCACTGGAATCAATTCCTTTTATCTAGGAACTTTCTGTTTGCACATTCCTGCACAGCCAGTGACTGCAACTAAATATTCATCTACCTTATCAACACCCTCCAACTGCCTTCCTCCAGACTCACCATTGTCTACTTAACAAAGGTACTCTGCAGATGTACATATTTAATTTTACCTTATATTTCTTGTGAATTGCATAATATCAGTTTAAGCTCTCCACTCTGTCCTGTGACATCACAAGCTCTGCAAAGACTCATCTGTGCACACAGAACAGGAAGTCTCCTCCCCTCCAGATCAGATACCAACATTCAGAGACTCTAGTCACTGCAGTGAGCTTCACAAGAGATTCTGTGAGTACACAATGTTTTATTGAACAGACTTAGCATTTAAGAAACTGCTACTTAATTGTGGATTGCATAAAACATATAAGGTTGTCTAAACTGCTACTGAATTGTGGACTGCATAAAACATATAAGACTGTCTTACTTCTCATGCCTGATTAACTCACTCACTGCAGCTTTGCATAAAACATATAAGACTGTCTTACTTCTCTTGCCTGATTAACTCACTCACTGCAGCTTAACTGTTAAAGCAACTCTCAAGTATATTCTAAGGAAAAGACAAAGTAAATCCACCTTATTTTTATTTTTTCTTACTACTCAGTTAATTTATCTTTAAAGTTCCATCATCTATAAATAATAGATTGAATGGATACCAAAGTTATATCTTGTTTGTACATTCTCCATACCAAATTAACCTTTGCAAACTAAATGACACTATACTACTTGGTTTCACTTTGAAGCTAGTGTTACCATATCAATTAGTGTTACATTCAAATATTTCTAAATCTTACAGAAATACTTCCTCATCTAACTCTCCTGTGTCTAATCATACACGCTCCTACAAGTCTCACTCTCACCTTCTGTCACTCTCACTGCTACTACTGCTTGCTGCTAGTGACGTCTCTCCTGTGTCTAATCATACGCGCTCCTACAAGTCTCACTCTCACCTTCTGTCACTCACACTGCTACTACTGCTTGCTGCGGGTGACGTCTCTCCTGTGTCTAGTCATACGCGCTCCTACAAGTCTCACTCTCACCTTCTGTCTCTCTCACTGCTACTGCTGCTTGCTGCTGGTGATGTCTCTCCTGTGTCTAATCATACGCGCTCCTACAAGTCTCACTCTCACCTTCTGTCACTCTCACTGCTACTACTGCTTGCTGCTAGTGACGTCTCTCCTGTGTCTAATCATGCGTGCTCCTACAAGTCTCACTCTCACCTTCTGTCACTCTCACTGCTACTACTGCTTGCTGCTGGTGACGTCTCTCCTGTGTCTAGTCATACGCGCTCCTACAAGTCTCACTCTCACCTTCTGTCACTCTCACTGCTACTACTGCTTGCTGCTGGTGACGTCTCTCCTGTGTCTAATCATACCCGCTCCTACAAGTCTCACTCTCACCTTCTGTCACTCTCACTGCTACTACTGCTTGCTGCTGGTGACGTCTCTCCTGTGTCTAATCATACCCGCTCCTACAAGTCTCACTCTCACCTTCTGTCACTCTCACTGCTACTACTGCTTGCTGCTGGTGACGTCTCTCCTGTGTCTAATCATAACCGCTCCTACAAGTCTCACTCTCACCTTCTGTCACTCTCACTGCTACTACTGCTTGCTGCTGGTGACGTCTCTCCTGTGTCTAATCATACGCGCTCCTACAAGTCTCACTCTCACCTTCTGTCACTCTCACTGCTTCTACTGCTTGCTGCTGGTGATGTCTCTCCTGTGTCTAATCATACCCGCTCCTACAAGTATCACTCTCACCTTCTGTCACTCTCACTGCTACTACTGCTTGCTGCTGGTGATGTCTCTCCTGTGTCTAGTCATACCCGCTCCTACAAGTCTCACTCTCACCTTCTGTCACTCACTGCTACTACTGCTTGCTGCTGGTGATGTCTCTCCTGTGTCTAATCATACGCGCTCCTACAAGTCTCACTCTCACCTTCTGTCACTCTCACTGCTTCTACTGCTTGCTGCTGGTGATGTCTCTCCTGTGTCTAATCATACCCGCTCCTACAAGTCTCACTCTCACCTTCTGTCACTCTCACTGCTACTACTGCTTGCTGCTGGTGACGTCTCTCCTGTGTCTAATCATACCCGCTCCTACAAGTCTCACTCTCACCTTCTGTCACTCTCACTGCTACTACTGCTTGCTGCTGGTGACGTCTCTCCTGTGTCTAGTCATACCCGCTCCTACAAGTCTCACTCTCACCTTCTGTCACTCTCACTGCTACTACTGCTTGCTGCTGGTGACGTCTCTCCTGTGTCTAATCATACCCGCTCCTACAAGTCTCACTCTCACCTTCTGTCACCCTCACTGCTACTACTGCTTGCTGCTGGTGACGTCTCTCCTGTGTCTAATCATACCCGCTCCTACAAGTCTCACTCTCACCTTCTGTCACTCTCACTGCTACTACTGCTTGCTGCTGGTGATGTCTCTCCTAACCCTGGCCCTGCAGCAATCACCACACTTTTACACTCTCACTCAGTCCCCCGCTGCAAACACTCTAGGTCACGTAATCTTAACAATCTCATCTCTATTAACCAACAGCGCTTATCCCCTCTCTTTTCTTGTGCTCATTGGAATGCACACTCTGTCTGTAACAAACTTGCAACTGTTCACGACCTGTTTGTTTCTATCGACTTCAATCTTCTAGCAATTACTGAAATCTGGTTATCTTCTGACACTTCTTCCATTACTGCTCTCATGCACGGTGGTCTCAACTTTAGCCACACATCTAGGCCAGGTGAGAGACATGGAGGCGGTGTTGGAATCTTACTCTCCCCTTCCTGCTCCTTTCAGCACCTGCAGCCTCACCCATCTCTCTCCTTATCCTCCTTTGAAGTTCACTGCATCCGCCTGTTCTCACCCCTCTCCCTCAGGGTGGCAGTTATCTATCACCCCCCTAGACCAACCTCCCAATTCCATGATAACTCTGCTGCCTGGCTTTCTCACTTTCTCTCTACAAATACACCTGCTCTAATCCTCTGGGACTTCAACATCCCCATTGAAAACCCATCTGCCTCTGCTGCCTCTAAGCTTCTCTCACTCACAAACTCCTTTGTTCTCTCACAATCCACCCTATTCCCTACTCCAATGATGGACACTCTATTGATCTGGTATTCTCCTACCTCTGCTCTCTCTCTGACGTCACCTGTCGCCCATTTCCCATCTTAGACTACCACCTGCTCACCTTTAATCTTAATATACAGGCTAAACCTACTCCGCCCCCCCACACCTGTAGAAATCTGCACACTGTGGATTCTCTCCAACTTTCCAAACTTATTAAAAACGCCTCCCCCACACTTCCACAATATCCAGCCCTGACCTTGCAACAACCAACTATAACAATACTCTCTCCTCTGCACTTGACACTTCTCCTCTCCAAATACGCAAAAGCCCACATCATCAGCTCCAGCCCTGGCAAACACGCTACCTGTAAAAATGCTCCCGTGATGCTGAACATGCCTGGAGGAAATCCCACTCTGAACTAGATTTTTTCCACTATAAGTTAATTCTTTATTCTTACTCCTCTTCCCTTCACTTAGCCAAGCAAACCTACTTCTCTTCTCTTATATCTACTCACTCAAACCCTAAATGTCTCTTCTACATTTTCAACTCTCTCCTCTATCCACCTGCACCACCCCCTTCACCTGCCTTTAGTGCTCAAGATCTGGCAGACTACTTTTTCAACAAAACACTTACCTATCATCACTCCAGCTCTTACTTACATATGCAACCTATCCCTTACTACTGGTTCATTCCCATCTTTCTTCAAACATGCAAAGGTCACCCCTATCCTCAAAAAAAAAAAACCTCAACCCCAATTCTCCTGCAAACTACCTCCCCATATCACTGCTTCCGCTAGCTTACAATGTCCTGGAAAAACTAGTTTTCGATCGCCTAACCCACTTCTTGTCCTCCAACTCATTGCTTGACCCCTTGCAATCTGGTTTTCGTCCCCAACACTCAACTGAGACTTCCCTCACCAAGGTTACTAATGATCTTCTTTCTGCTAAAAACAACGGCCACTACTCTATACTTATCTTACTTGACCTGTCTGCTGCCATTGACACCGTTGACGATCCCCTTCTCCTATGGACTCTCAGCTTCCTTTGGGCTCTCTGACACTGCCCTCTACTGGATCCAATCTTATCTCTCTAATAGGTCCTTTACTGTCTCCTTTGCTGGCAACTCCTCCTAACCATTGACTCTGTCTGTTGGAGTACCTCAAGGCTCTGTTCTGGGTCCTCTACTCTTCTCTATTTATTCTTCCTCACTGGGTAAACTTATCAGTAGCTATGGCTTCAATTATCACCTCTATGCTGATGATACTCAGATCTACCTATCCACCCCTGCACTCTCTCCTTCTGTCCTTTCTCATATCAGTGTCTGCTTATCTGGCATTTCTCCTTGGATGGCCTCTCACCACCTAAAAATCAACATGTCCAAGACTTGGTTCCTTCTAATCCCCCCTCTAATTCTACCCCGGTTTCTAACTTTTCAATCACTGTTGGTGACACCACTATCTCTCCATCACCCCAAGTTCACTGCCTAGGAGTTACATTTGACTCCAATCTGTCCTTCATACCCCACATCCAATTGCTCTCTTCATTCTGTCGCAACAAACTACGCAATATCTCCAAAATTTGTCAATTTCTGAGTGCTGAAATTACTAAGCAGCTAATCCACTCCCTGGTAATTTCCCGACTTGACTACTGTAATAACCTACTAACTGGCCTCCCTCTCTCCTGCCTCTCCACTCTTCAATCTATCCTAAATGCCTCTACTAGGCTAATCCACCTCTCCCGTCGCTCTGTATCTGCTGCACCACTCTGTGAGTCCCTTCACTAGCTCCCCATTCACAGCAGAATTCAATTCAAAACTCTCACCCTGACCTACAAAGCCCTTTCCAACACAGCCCCCCTACCTGTCCTCACTCATCAACAAATATACTCCAGCCCGCCACCTAAGATCCAACAATGACCTGCCCCTTGCATCTTCTATGATCACCTCCTCTCATGCTTAGATTACAGGACTTCTCCCGTGGTGCAGCAACCATCTGGACGCACTTCCTCAAGCTGTCAGACTTTCCCCTAACCTTTCCTCCTTTAAACACTCCATAAAGACCTTCTTGTTCAGGGAAACCTATCTCCAAATCAGTAACAAATTAATTCCACTTGCCTAATAGCTGCCCTCATCTAACTCCACACTAACATCATTCTCACCTTTGCAGTCCCCACCTCCCGTTTCTCACCCTCCTACCATGTAGATTGTAAGCTCCCACGGGAACAGAGTCCTCAATTCCCCCTGTATTTGTTTGTTAAAATTTGTCTGGTGTCTTTTATCTTGTATTGTACTGTACTTTTATCTTTGTACCCAGGGGCAGCGCTGCAGAATCGGTTGACGCTTTATATTTATATGAATATTTATTTAGAAATACTTAGAACATATTCTGCTATGTACAGAACATTGGAATGTCAAATATTAACAGTAAATACATAGTTAAAACCTTTATTAAAAAATTATATTGCATAAATATGTTTTAACATGTTTAAATCTACTTAACTGCAAAGGCCTCCGATGCACTTATGTATGTATATATATATATAACAACAATTAAAATTATGGGGAGGCGAATAGTGAGTTTAAAATCCTGCACTAAATACAAAATATAGTGAAAATAACTCATTGGGGCCTAGTTATCAAGCCGTCAACCTCAAATACGCTGGAATTCCGCAGCGTATTTGTGGCGAGGCTGATACGCCTTAGTTATCAAAGGCTCGAGACCGGCAAAAGTAGAATTTTGTGACGTAAGCATTGATCCGCCGGACTCAGTCCGACACAGATCGATTCTTACGTCACTCCAGATGTTCCGCACACAAGTGCGGCACATTCTCACTACTTTTGCTAGTTATCAAAAAACTAGCAGGTACGCTCGGCACTTTTACGGCCCAGCGTACCTGGTTTTCAATCCGCCACCCCTGGAGGCGGCGGATCCCATAGGAATCAATGGGAGTCTGACCATAGCGAAAGTACAAGTTCGCTGCTGACAGACATCCCATTGATTTCTATGGGAGCTGTCTACACCTAACACCCTAACATGTACCCCGAGTCTAAACACCACTAATCTGTCCCCCCTACACCGCCGCAACTAAATAAAGTTATTACCCCCTAAACCGCCGCTCCCGGAGCCCACCGCAAGCTACTCTATACATATTAACCCCTAAACCGCCGCTCCCTGAACCCGCCGCAACCTATATTAAATGTATTAACCCCTATCCTGCCCCCCCTACACCGTCGCCACCTATAATAAATTTATTAACCCCTAATCTGCCCCCCCTACACCGTCGCCACCTATAATAAATTTATTAACCCCTATCCTGCCCCCCACTACTCCGCCGCCACTGTAATAAAATTATTAACCCCTAAACCTAAGTCTAACCCTAACCCTAACGCCCCCCTTAATTAAATATTAATTAAATAAATCTAAATAAATTAACTCTTATTAACTAAATGAATCCTATTTAAAACTAAATACTTACCTTTAAAATAAACCCTAATATAGCTACAATATAAATAATAATTATATTCTAGCTATCTTAGGATGTATTTTTATTTTACAGGTACCTTTCAATTTATTTTAACCAGGTACAATAGCTATTAAATAGTTATTAACTATTTAATAGCTTACCTAGCTAAAATAAAGAGAAATGTACCTGTTAAATAAATCCTAACCTAAGTTACAATTACACCTAACACTACACTATACTTTAATAAATTATTCCTATTTAAAAATAAATACTTACCTGTAAAATAAACCCTAAGATAGCTACAATATAATTAATAATTATATTATAGCTATCTTAGGATTTATATTTATTTTACAGGTAACTTTGTATTTATTTTAGCTAGTTAGAATAGTTATTAAATAGTTATTAACTATTTAATAACTACCTAGCTAAAAGAAATACAAAATTACCTGTAAAATAAATCCTAACTTAAGTTACAATTAAACCTAATACTACACTATCATTAAATTAATTAAATAAACTACCTACAAATAACTACAATTAAATACAATTACATAAACTAACTAAAGTACAAAAAATAAAAAAAGCTAAGTTACAAAAAATAAAAAAATAAGTTACAAACATGTTAAAAATATTACAACAATTTTAAGCTACTTACACCTAATCTAAGCCCCCTAATAAAATAACAAACCCCCCCAAAATAAAAAAATGCCCTACCCTATTCTAAATTAAATAAATTTCAAAGCTCTTTTACCTTACCAGCCCTTAAAAGGGCCATTTGTGGGGGCATGCCCCAAAGAAAACAGCTCTTTTGCCTGTAAAAGAAAAATACAACCCCCCCCAACATTAAAACCCACCACCCACATACCCCTAATCTAACCCAAACCCCCCTTACAAAAACCTAACACTAATCCCCTGAAGATCATCCTACCTTTAGTTGTCTTCACTCAGCCGAGCCACCGATGGAACTGAAGAGGACATCTGGAGCGGAAGAAGTTAATCCTCCAAGCGGCGCTGAAGAAATCTTCCATCCGATGAAGTCATCATCCAGGCGGCGCTGAAGAAAAGTCTTCGATCCGGCCGATGTCATCTTCAAAGAGGCGCTGAAGAGGTCTTCTATCCGGGCGAAGTCATCTTCCAAGCTGGGTCTTGAATCTTCCTTCCGCCGACACGGAACCACCATCTTCACCGACAGACTACGACGAATGACGGCTCCTTTAAGGGACGTCATCCAAGATGGCGTCCCCTCAATTCCGATTGGCTGATAGGATTCTATCAGCCAATCGGAATTAAGGTAGGAAAAATCTGATTGGCTGATGGAATCAGCCAATCAGATTGAGCTCGCATTCTATTGGCTGTTCCGATCAGCCAATAGAATGCGAGCTCAATCTGATTGGCTGATTGGATCAGCCAATCGGATTGAACTTGAATCTGATTGGCTGATTCCATCAGCCAATCAGATTTTTCCTACCTTAATTCCGATTGGCTGATAGAATCCTATCAGCCAATCGGAATTGAGGGGACGCCATCTTGGATGACGTCCCTTAAAGGAGCCTTCATTCGTCGTAGTCCGTCGGTGAAGAAGGTGGTTCCGCGTCGGCGGAAGGAAGATTCAAAACCCGGCTTGGAAGATGACTTCGCCCGGATAGAAGACCTCTTCAGCGCCTCTTTGAAGATGACATCGGCCGGAACGAAGACTTTTCTTCAGCGCCGCCTGGATGATGACTTCATCGGATGGAAGATTTCTTCAGCGCCGCTTGGAGGATTAACTTCTTCCGCTCCGGATGTCCTCTTCAGTTCCATCGGTGGCTCGGCTGAGTGAAGACAACTAAAGGTAGGATGATCTTCAGGGGATTAGGGTTAGGTTTTTGTAAGGGGGGTTTGGGTTAGATTAGGGGTATGTGGGTGGTGGGTTTTAATGTTGGGGGGGTTGTATTTTTCTTTTACAGGCAAAAGAGCTGTTTTCTTTGGGGCATGCCCCCACAAATGGCCCTTTTAAGGGCTGGTAAGGTAAAAGAGCTTTGAAATGTATTTAATTTAGAATAGGGTAGGGCATTTTTTTATTTTGGGGGGGTTTGTTATTTTATTAGGGGGCTTAGATTAGGTGTAAGTAGCTTAAAATTGTTGTAATATTTTTAACATGTTTGTAACTTATTTTTTTATTTTTTGTAACTTAGCTTTTTTTATTTTTTGTACTTTAGTTAGTTTATGTAATTGTATTTAATTGTAGTTATTTGTAGGTAGTTTATTTAATTAATTTAATGATAGTGTAGTATTAGGTTTAATTGTAACTTAAGTTAGGATTTATTTTACAGGTAATTTTGTATTTCTTTTAGCTAGGTAGTTATTAAATAGTTAATAACTATTTAATAACTATTCTAACTAGCTAAAATAAATACAAAGTTACCTGTAAAATAAATATAAATCCTAAGATAGCTATAATATAATTATTAATTATATTGTAGCTATCTTAGGGTTTATTTTACAGGTAAGTATTTATTTTTAAATAGGAATAATTTATTAAAGTATAGTGTAGTGTTAGGTGTAATTGTAACTTAGGTTAGGATTTATTTAACAGGTACATTTCTCTTTATTTTAGCTAGGTAAGCTATTAAATAGTTAATAACTATTTAATAGCTATTGTACCTAGTTAAAATAAATTGAAAGTTACCTGTAAAATAAAAATAAATCCTAAGATAGCTAGAATATAATTATTATTTATATTGTAGCTATATTAGGGTTTATTTTAAAGGTAAGTATTTAGTTTTAAATAGGATTCATTTAGTTAATAAGGGTTAATTTATTTAGATTTATTTAATTAATATTTAAGTTAGGGGGGCGTTAGGGTTAGGGTTAGACTTAGGTTTAGGGGTTAATAATTTTATTACAGTGGCGGCGGTGTAGTGGGGGGCAGATTAGGGGTTAATAAATTTATTATAGGGGGCGACGGTGTAGGGGAGGCAGATTAGGGGTTAATAAATTTATTATAGGTGACGACGGTGTAGGGGGGGCAGGATAGGGGTTAATAGGTTTAATATAGTTTGCGGCGGGTTCAGGGAGCGGCGGTTTATGGGTTAAACTATTTATTTAGTTGCGGAGAGGTGCGGGATCAGCAGGATAGGGGTTAATAATTTTATAATAGAGGGCAACGGTGTAGGGGGGGCAGGATAGGGGTTACTAGGTACACTGTAGGTGGCAGCGGTGTCCGGGAGCGGCGGTTTAGGGGTTAATACATTTATAAGAGTTGCGGCAGGGTCTAGGAGCGGCGGTTTAGGGGTTAGTAACTTTATTGAGTTGCGGGAGGCTCCGGGGGCGCCGGTATAGGGGGTAGAACAGTGTAGTTTAGTGTGAGTGCTTAGTGACAGGCTAGCAATAAAGCTGGGAAAAAGCCGAAGGGCAGCGAGATCGGATGAGTGATAACTGTCACAGTCCGCTGCTCATCGCCCCGCGGCTTTTTGACAGCTTTATTTGATAACTTAGGCGTATTTTTTCAGGTCCGCGGCGGTGATGTGAGGCGAGCTTAGGCGGGCGTATTGGGCCGGCGAAGCCAGAAAAGTAGACGGCTTGATAACTACCCCCCCATTGTGTAAACCATTTACAAATCTAAACAAGTCAGAAGACTTGCTTTAAACCCAGACACTCTCTGACTACACTGTTTCCAATGCAGCAAAGGAATCTGGGTAAAATATGCAAAAGAGGTTCACAATGACTCACCTTTTTACTTTTAGCCTGCTTTTTAAGACAGACTTCCCTTTATGCCATAGCACTGCTGCATTACACAGCTTTTATGCTTAGCTAGGGTTAACAGTGATTTAGACCAATCCCAGGACAGCTGTTTCGTGATTATTGCCACTCATCAGCTGGGAGTAGGTTAAATCACTGCTTGGGAAAGTTCATTTCTGGGGGAAATTTAACAACAATTAAAATTATGGGGAGGCGAAAAGTGAGTTTAAAATCCTCCACTAAATACAAAATATAGAGAAAATAACTCATTGTGTAAACCATTTACAAATCTAAACAAGTCAGAAGACTTGCTTTAAACCCAGACACTCTCTGGCTACACTGTTTCCAATGCAGCAAAGGAATCTGGGTAAAATATGCAAAAGAGGTTCACAATGACTCACCTTTTTACATTTAGCCTGCTTTTTAAGACAGACTTCCCTTTATGCCATAGCACTGCTGCATTACACAGCTTGTATGCTTAGCTAGGGTTAGTACAGTGATTTAGACTAATCCCAGGACAGCTGTTTCGTGCTTATTGCCACTCATCAGCTGGGAGTAGGTTAAATCACTGCTTGGTAAATTTCATTTCTGGAGGAAATTCAACAACAATTAAAATTATGGGGAGGCGAAAAGTGAGTTTAAAATTATATATATATACATACATACAATATTTTAGGATTGCACTTCTGAAAAACATGTATATCAAAAGAGGTATCAATGGTGCATGGGACTAGGATGCACTCCAGAGCACCCCTAAAACATGAATATTTATATACAATATATAAGTGCCCGCAATCACATAAGTAAATAATGTACAAATGCATATAAGTGCAAAAAGTGAAAAAAGTTTAATTACATCATAATGCAACAATCAATGTACAATCAATGTACAATCACCCTAAAATATCAGAAGAAGATGCTAGGAATAAAATGTCCAGACTGGGCGTACCCAGTCAAAATTAAAAATACAGGCGTCAGTTAATGACCACAGCAGCTTGTATAAATCATGCAAATAAATGTATAGCTGAAAAAGCAGATGCAGGCTGAAGAGACAGCAGTTAAGCTGTGTGTGTAAGCGGATAGCGTGTCATATGCAGGGTTAATGCAAGATGAGTATGAAGGTTTGCAGGTTAATATAGCCAAAGATGACTAGTGGATTTCACCACTTCCAAGCACTTATGACCCAAGCAAAGAGACAAGCAAGTAGACACCAGCAGTCAAGGAAATAATCCGCCAGTTAAATAAGCAACAGTCATATGACTCAACTAGAACTCCGCTCAGTGAGCGGTCTCACCCAAACTTCAAAGGAATGGGTCCTCCTTGTGCCACATCGGCATCCAGTATGAAGGTATAGAGGCTCGCTTAGATCAATAGTAACCCGTCATAAAACTTTCAGTTGAGAGTTGCATCCACATCCATGCTGTACACACAAGGTCTGGCATCTGATGTCACACAGGTGACGCGCGTTTTGGGCTCTGCCCTTCCACTTGGCCTGATCTTTAAAGATGTATATGTATATATCTCTATGTTAAAGCCCTTTGGCTGCTCATATCTTGAAGCAGTTAACCAGAGCTCTGAAGTTGCAGTAATCATTCTAGTGTAAATAGCCATTGTGCTCAAGCGATTATCTTTACTTTCAACTCGTAATACGAGCAGTAAGCCCGATTATCACAAACCCCTGCGATAAACCCCTTATCGCTCTCATGGAATGTGAAATATGCATAATTTATGTCAGATCTAGCACTCTTAGTTTAAATGCGATTGGGTTAGCAAATGAATATAGATGTTAGGTTTTTAAATTTGCACACTCCATTGAAGTCTATGGGGAGAATACTTTTACACGATTGCAATATCCAAATTCCAATGCTTTAAGCGATTCGGGTTTCGCTCACACACAGACTTTAAACTTTCAACTTTTAAGACGCGCGCAAAAAGTTATCATCTAGCTAAGCTAATGCTCGAACTGTAGCACTAAATAGTACACCACAATGTGATGTGTTTCTATTGTATGCACTGCCAATATAGAGGAATTATGACTAGTTCCTGGCAGTTTCTTAGACTTTATTATTGGCGGGTAAACACTCCAAGGTGGAGTCGTATATGGTCCACAGGAGATGATAGGGTCAGTACAGGAGTAGTTACAGGTGTTCAATGGACAGTATTGAGGCAGGGGGAAGTAGAGTTGCAGGTATTTTGATGACAGAGCAAGCTAGTTTGGAGGTGTGGTTAGGCAGTTGTGGAATATAATGTGCCTAAAAGGACTGGGACAGGAAATAGTCATTTTTACAATTTTATCCTCTTCTCCAGCCCAATGGGGGTGCAAAATAGAAGAATTTAATGTGTGTATACAAAATAAAACCACAAAGAACCGAGACATACTGTATCTTCAGAGAATGTTGTAAGTACTCACTTTGAGGTCTTCTTGTAGCTTTCTGTAATTTGTAACAGCTATTCCCCGGGCAGCGTGGATTCCAAATATGCAAGCGACCTGCTCTATTTGACAGATCTTGTCAATCCGGTTGTCCATTGTGGATAATATATATCCATATGGCAAAGTCACACTGTCAGTTGTTATCTTACAGCTTGTATTCCTCGTGAGCGAACAAGTATTTCTCTTATCGGTCCAGATTTAATGTTGTTCGCACTAAAGGAGTAATAGTGCATAAGGGCATGCTGGATATTCTAGTCTCCAGCTGACTTGCTCCTTAGGTACACTATTCTGTTGGAGTTCCTGATTGCCGTCAAATTCCAAAATGGAAGGAGAAAATTATAAAGGAGTTATCAAAGTTTAAGGGACAGTAAAGTTCAAAATAAACTTTCATGATTCAAATAGGGCATGTAATTTTAAACAACTTTCCAATTTACTTTTATCACCAATTTTGTATTGTTCTCTTGGTATTCTTAGTTGAAAGCTAAACCTAGGTAGGCTCATATGCTAATTTCTTAGACCTTGAAGGCCACCTCTAATCTGAATCCATTTTGACAGTTTTTCACCACTAGAGGGCGTTAGTTTATGTGTGTTATATAGTTAACATTGAGTACATGCACGTGAAGTTACCTAGGAGTCAGCACTGATTGGCTAAAATGTAAGTCTGTCAAAAGAACTGAAATAAGGGGGCAGTCTACAGAAGCTTAGATACAAATTAATCAAAGAAGTGAAAAGTAAATTAATATAACAGTGTTGGTTATGCAAAACTGGGGAATGGGTAATAAAGGGATTATCTATCTTTTTAAACAACACAAATTCTGGTGTTGACTGTCCCTTTAAAGTTAACTAAACTTACAACTTTAATAAAAATTGCAATAACAACAAAAAGTATGTATTGTGTTTTTCATCTCTCAACAGGTTTTTTCAATAGGCAGGCTGATGAAAATATTTCTTCGCTCAGTATGGTTTCATTTTGTATACATACTTTGAACATCTGACTACCACTACTTTAGACATTTTTTCTGGACTTTTGAGTCCGATTTTTTGCTTTATGCTTCTTGGTCTATGCTTTCTCCAACATCCATTACTTGATACATAGGGGCCGATTTACCAATGTCTGGCGGACATGATACGCTGTAGCGTATCATGTCCGCCAGACATCGCTGAATGCCGACAGCACACACTGTCAGCATTTAACATTGGACAAGCAGTTCTGGTGAACTGCTTGTGCAATGCCGCCCCCTGCAGATTCACGGCCAATCGGCCGCTAGCAGGGGGTGTCAATCAAACCAATCGCATAGGATGGGGCGGATTGATGTCCGCAGCCTCAGAGGCAGCAGACCAATTAAGGAGCAGCGGTCTTAAGACCACTGCTTCATAACTGCTTTTTCCGGCGAGCCTGAAGGCTCACGTGGAAACATGGGCATCAGGGGCCATTCGATATTTGATATATAAAAGATTGGCCAATCTATTTGGTTCCTTTTTTAATGTTTTTAAATTATTTTTATTAAATTATATTCTGTACACTGTAAGTATTTCAACTTTTTAGTGGAGGTAAACTTATATATTGATTCCTTAAGGAATTGCATTTAAGCGCTCCCCTAGTGCTATTAACTTCCTGTATACAGCCATTAACAAACTCAAATTGTTAGTTTCCTTTGGCTCAGTTTCCATTGTGGTTGTAAACTGTGTAAACTGGTGGTAACATAAAACACCTCCATAGACCTTAACAGAGAAGCTTGTTGTTTCTACAGTTTAAAATAGCGGTAATAAAAAAACGAGGTCTTTACTAGGCATAAAGGGTCAAATTACATTTAACAACAAAAACTGCAAAAGATTTTTAAAAGTTAAAGGGCCAGATTAGGAGTGGAGCACTATTTATCACTCCAGCTTGCACATGAACTCCGCTAGAAGTAAGCTTTTTGCATGCATGGGATTGCACTCGTAATGCAAGGAGAAAGGCTAACCTGATGCACGTAAAAAGCCGTAGTTAGAGTATTGAGTCTGTGTTAATTATATTCCCTCATAGACTTCTAAAGAGCGTGAAAAGTGGGGGGAAACACACACTGCTCCCTCTCAAACCCGCTCACATTTTCTCAAGTGAGCTAACCAGCCATGAAAATATGAATATTTCACATTGCATTACTACTTCACATAGCAGAATATGTTCTATGTATTCATGTATATATATATATATATATATATATATATATATATATTTGTGTTTATATGTGTATACGTATATTTCAGAAAATAGATATATACACATACAAATACATAAATAAAAATGTACATATAAATAAAAAAAAATCAAACCACTGCACTCCCTTGCTGTGCAAATCTGCAGGTGCTCAGTCCACAGAAATAGACACACTGGCCCATATTTATCAAGGTCTGTCGGACCTGATCCGACAGTGCGGATCAGGTCCGACAGACCTCGCTGAATAAGGCGAGCAATACGCTCAACGTATTCAGCATTGCACCAATAGCTCACAAGAACTCCTGGTGCAACCCCGCCCCCTGCAGACTCGCAGCCAATAGGCCGCCAGCAGGGGGGTGTCAATCAACCCGATCATACTCGATCGGGTTGATTTCCGGCGATGTCTGTCCGCCTGCTCAGAGCAGGCGGACAGGTTATGGAACAGCGGTCTTTGTGACCGCTGCTTCATAACTGCTGTTTCTGGCGAGCCTGCAGGCTCGCCAGAAACACGGGGCATCAAGCTCCATACGGAGCTTGATAAATATGCCCCACTGTATGGTAAACCAGGCACTCTTGCTTAATTCAACCAAAATTCTTTATTATCCAGTACAATCCAATATTCCCAATGTTTCGGTGCTCACATTGGACATTTGTCAAGGGTACAAATCTGTCAAAACAGTACACAGGTAATCACAAAAAGTTCTACTTACATATTTACAATGTCACACATGGAAACTCCGGAACCGGAAGTGATGTCTTGTTGTTTGGCCTGGGGGCCTTAAAGCCTTTGGTTAATGAACGGGAAGTATGTGATAGCCGGACCCAGATCAGGTATGACATCACTTCCGGTTTGATGATTTGTTCTGTGTTTCCATGTGTGACATTGTAAATATGTAAGTAGAACTTTTTGTGATTACCTGTGTACTGTTTTGACAGATTTGTACCCTTGACAAAGGTCCAATGTGAGCACCGAAACATTGGGAATATCGGATTGTACTGGTTGAATTAAGCAAGAGTGCCTGGTTTACTATACAACTGTATGTATATATAAAGGCAGAGACATGTGCACACTCTCAAACTTGTTTCCTTGGCCAGGGTGCTGAGTGAAATTTCAAAGTGTATATATATATAAAGAAAGCAAAAATGGAAGGCACTCAAAGGGTCATGATAATCCAAGGTAATTTAATACTAACGTTTCAGGGTTTCCCCTGTTTTCAAAGTAACATGACAAACAGTGTAACAAACTCACCCTCTTTATTTGCAGCTCCCACCACCATTACGCCGTCTCTGGAGGCGTCCCGGAAGTTGTCGGCATCACGTGGTATGACGTCACAATCCCATGACAACCGGACGCCTCGCCAGGGACGGCTGCGTGAAATATAAAAACAACAATAAAAAAAACAACAGAACAAGTCAGATATGGAGCACTATGTTAAATCAGCTAATGATCATATCTATCAAAGGAAGGCTAAAGGTATATAGTCTAACAATCTGTATAAAACATCGCTAGTGTAAATAAATATACTGAACATCAATAAGGCGATAACTATAAGTATGCTATGCTACCCCTACGGTAATTAACACAGAGCATCCCAAGGCCATGCAGAAACATTGCAGACAGAGAATATATATTGTCACAGAGCAGACATACAGTCACTGAAATACGTAGGCAAATAAATACATCAGCCTACAATATACACAGGCTTAGTTCCCATCACATACCAGCCTCAAACAAAAACAAAAGGTAATATGATTGCAGTAGAAAAACATGCCACTCTGCTTAATAGATCTATGACAGTCTACTCTATACATACAGATAAGGAAACATCCATATAGTATACTGCGCCTATGCGAAAAAAACCTTCACAAGACCGTTACTACAAGAGACTAACCAAAAATGTACAACTACAACAGAATATAGACATAATCTGATGCACAAAGAATGCAATGCCATCAAAAGCCTCCAGAATAACAACACAATTGTCCTAAGAGAAGCGAACAAGGGGGGAGCCGTTGTTCTACAGAATTATGCAGATTATAAAAAAGAGTTTATGCGACAACTCCAAGATAAGGATACATACACATCCTTGAAAGGGGATCCTACAAAAAGCTTTAAGAATATACTGGACAATATGATTCAAGTCCTACTCTGCAACAACTACATAGACAAGGAAACCAGTGTATATATGACTACACAGTTCCCGAGGATCCCTGTCTTGTATATGCTACAGAAGGTGCACAAATGTTTGGAAGCACCTCCAGGGAGGCCTATAGTATCTGCTATAGGCTCCCTATTACAGCCTATTGCCACTTATGTGGATCACATCCTGCAACCCCTCGTCCGAAACATACCATCTTTCCTATTAGACTCATCAACAATGATCAGAGAACTTATACAACTACCACTTATGGAAGAAGATATGATTCTGGTCATACTTGATGTGACCAGCCTCTACACAGTGAGCCCCCATCAGGAAGGGTTAGCGGCCATCAGACGACAACTCAACAAATACCCCTACATAGGACCACCAGTTGAAGCAGTTCTGGAAATGCTTAGGATATGTCTGGAACTCAATAATTTTAGGTTCGATAGGGGATACTACCTACAAATAGCAGGTACAGCGATGGGGTCCAATGTGGCCCCATCCTATGCCTACCTATTTATGGCAGAACTTGATTCTGCCATAAATAGGTGTATGATATCAGACTACACCTCTTTAAGAGCTACATTGATGATCTGTTTCTCCTTTGGAGGGGAACAGAAGCTGGTCTATTAAGCTGGTTCGAGGAACTCAACAAGACTCATCCAACGGTCAAATTCAAGATGACTCACAGTCGAGAGGTCATGGACTTCTTGGACTTAAGAATCCTCAAATAAGAGAACAGACTAATCACTACATTATACAGTAAGCTGATGGACAAAAATTCCATCTTATATGCGGTGAGCTGCCATCCACCAAGCCTAAAAAAAGTGTTACCAACTTCCCAGTTCAAGAGAGTCACACAGAACAATACGGACATGAACCTAAGGACCAAACCGATGTCAGAAATGGAAGCCAGGTTCAGATGGAGAGGATACCAAAGGGAGACTCTGAAAAAAAGTAGAAAACTCTCTGAACAGGACACCCAACGTGAATTGCTGGAATCAACGAAAACGCAGGTGGAGGTGGATAGAATGACGTTTACCACGACGTTTACATTGGGCAAACATGATATTGCCAAGACTCTACACAACAACTGGCCTCTCCTGTCTTCTGACAAGGACCTACTTTTCAAAGACACTGAGCTGCCTAGAATTGGATTCTGCAGAGCTAGGTCCTTACTTGACCAACTGATAAAAATGGATCTTTTAAATTGCTATACCAACTCCACTTGGCTGAAAAACAAACCTGGCTGCTTTCGCTGCTTGGGATGCACTACCTGTGGGGGTCTCACAACCGGGAGCACATTTAGCCATCCTAATTCCACTCAGAAATTCCACATAAAGCACAGAGTTACCTGCACAACTAAGTACATTGTTTACTTATTACATTGCATTTGTGGAATGTTTTATGTTGGGAAAACAGTGGATGACCTAAGAACGAGGATGGCTAATCATCATTCTGCTATAAGAACAGCCTTGGAGAGGGGTACATCCGACCAACCTGTGGCCAGACATTTTGCAGAGGCAGGTCATAGGGTATCGGATTTAAGATACATCATAATCAATCATATCCCACCTTTACCTCATGGTGGTGATAGAGCAAGGATGCTCTTGCAGAGGGAGTTCAGATGGATATACAACCTGGGTACCATGGCCCCACAAGGACTTAACATACACTTAGATTGGCACTTTTGCCTTTAGCTTTTCTGATTATAGGTGTATATATATACTTGATTCCAGGGATGGCCATATGAATGATACTTATCTGCCCTTGAGTATTTTCTTATAGTATTTTATTATGTTATATTCCTATGCTCTGATTTCCCCTTCCTGCTCTTATTTTCTTTCTTCCTTTTATTTTTACACCTTCTTTTTTCCTACTCCCTCCCTCCATTCCTCCATGTCTTCCTTTCTCCCTCTCTCACCCCGCTCTTTCCTTGCCCCTTTCCCTGCCCCTCTACCCTCTTTTCTCCTTTCCCTACTGTTCTTGTGCATCTCCCAGCTGCCAGGCCTGTCAGAATATCTGTTTGTTAAGTATGGCCATTTTTGCATAGACGCAGTATACTATATGGATGTTCCCTGATCTGTATGTATTGAGTAGACTGTCATAGATCTATTAAGCAGAGTGGTATGTTTTTCTACTGCAACCATATTACCTTTTGTTTTTGCTCTGAGGCTGGTATGTGATGGGAACTAAGCCTGTGTAACTTGTAGGCTGATGTATTTACTTGCCTACGTATTTCAGTGACTGTATGTCTGCTCTGTGACAATATATATTCTCTGTCTGCAATTTTTCTGCATAGCCTTGGGATGCTCTGTGTTAATTACTGTAGGGGTAGCATAGCATACTTATAGTTATCGTCTTATTGATGTCAAGTATATTTATTTACACTAGCAGTGTTTTATACAGATTGTTAGACTATATGCCTTCAGCCTTCCTTTGATAGTTAATTAATTAATGTTCTGTTGTTTTTTTATTGTTGTTTTTATTTTTCACGCAGATGTCCCTGGCGAGGTGTCCAGCTGTCATGGGATCATGACGTCATACCACGTGACGCGGACAACTTACGGGACGTCTCCAGAGATGGCGTAATGGTGGTGGGAGCTGCAAATAAAGAGGGTGAGTTTGTTACACTGTTTGACATGTTACTTTGAAAACGGGGGAAATACCGAAACAGTATTAAATTACCTTGGATTATCAAGACCCTGTGAGTGCCTTCCTGTTTTGCTTTCTTTATATGTACTTTGAAGCGCACCTAGGGCACTTACTAGCAGTAACGCTGCCATATTACCTGGAGTGCTTTGACCCTGTTGGATATATATATATATATATATATATATATATATATATATTTATACACATATTTAGACATGTATATGTATGTATTTCTATGTTAAAGCCCTTTGTATGCCTTTTCTTTCTTACACTTGAGACCTAATATCCTTAGATATTTTTTTTTTTTTTTTAAAAAAGTTTTATTATTGCTTTACATTTACATCTTGACAATACAGAATATAAAAGAAAAGGGAAAAAAAAAAAGATAAAAATAAAGTGGTTACATGTTACTCTCATAAAGATACATTCGTGTTCCATTCCAATTGCAACCAAGTCTTTGTTATGTTCACCTCTGTACACCTCTATCGATAGTCTGTGTCACCATTATGTGGGGTGACATAAATATGTATGTGAAGATGAAGTTTTATCTAAATGTTGATTTTTCTCCTTTTCTTTCCCTCTCTTTAAACAGAAAGAGAGATAAATATAGCATAAAACACAAAAAGCAAAAATAACAATATAAAAAACTTACTTGAAAACAAAATAAACCGGAAATACAGTCCCCTTTTATTAAGGGACTCCGTCTGCTGCGCTCCACAGGGCGTTAAATAAGTTGGGCTGTTTATCCCCTTGTTCGGGGCTCTGTTGGTCTCTCGTCACTCTCTCTCTTTGCTATTTAGGTCTTGGTAGGGTCGTAATAAGACGTTAACACAAAGGTATATAAGTTTATGCCATTCTTTCTAAAACTCAGCTGTGTTGTTGAATTCGACAAATTTTATAATTATTCTAGTGCGCTTATTCTATATCTACCCTAGATCCTTCTATCATCTCATCCCACAAGAATCTAACCTCCGCCAGAAGATTTAGCTTGTTCCTTCTCTGATAACCATATTCTTCCATTACCAGTATATCAGTTACCCTTTCTTTCCATGCTCCTATCAAGGGTGGTGTCTGGCTCTTCCAATTCAGGGCGATTAATGCTTTTGCTCCTGACATTCCCAAATGTAAAAGAGTGCGTCTGAGAGTGCATGTGATCTTTGTTGTGTCATTCAGTAGTGCCAAGCTGGGTGTTAGTGTGAAATCGGTTGTTAATATGTGCCTGAAGTGTCTCTCTATGTCTGACCAGAAATCTTTAAGTTTTCCACAACTCCACCACATATGGAGGTAGCTACCCTTCTCCTCGCAACCTCTCCAACATCTGTCGCTAACACCTGGGTAAATAGAATGTGACCTTGAAGGGGTTAGATACCATCTCATGATGACTTTAAAATTAAATTCTAATAACTGTGGTGATGTCGAAATTTTCTTAGTATTTTTAAAAATCCTCCCCCATTCTTCCCCTGTTATGTTGTGGTCTAGCTCTTCTTGCCACTTAGATGTATATGTAGGCAGATTCCGAGTGTGTTCAGATTGTATTAGCCTTTTTGAGATAGAGAGTGTGTGTCTGATCTCCTCCGAGTTAGAACACAGTGTTTCGTAAGGAGTTAGTTCTCTTAAGAAATCTTGTTTATGTGGGGAGGTATGTATAAAATGTTCCAGTTGTGAATATTTTAACCAAGTAGAATATCTACCCTCTGCAATTGTCGTTAAGTTTTCCCTATTATCTAGTTTTCCATTTCGTATGAACCTCTTCAAAGGTGTGGAGTAACCCCATTCTTGGATCCTTTGTTTTCCTTTATCTAGGCCCCCCACTAACTCTGCGTTTATCGGGATAGGGAATAGAGGAGAGCGCACCCCCGAGATATGTTTCTTTCATGCGATTATGCTATCCCAGGTATCAAAAGTATGTTTATGTATTGCTAATCCTGTACATTGAGGGGGTCTCAATTCTCTTGGTACCCAGCAGAGCGCCCCAACCTCTGGGACCCTCAAGATATGGGAATCTATCGCCACCCACGCCTTTGTGTCCCTAGATCTATGCCAATCTAAAATCCTTTGTAAAGTGACTGCCTCATGATAGTCTGCTATGTGGGGGACCCCCAATCCTCCATATTCTGTCCTCCTATACATATTTTCTCTATTGATTCTAGGCTTGCTCTTGTTCCAGATGAATGAGTTGATGTGTCTCTGTAACTGGGGTATATACCATTTAGGGATAGGGATGGGGAGGGCCTGAATAATATATAATATTCTGGGTAATGTTGTCATTTTTATACTCTGTATGCGTCCCCACCATGTGATTGGTTTTGCCGCCCAAGAGCATAAGTCCTGTTGGATGTTTCGTGCCAGTGCAAGATAATTATCATTAAACAGCTGTGATGTGGTAGAGGAGAGTTGTACTCCAAGGTATTTTAGGGATTTCTTTTGTATTTTTAAGGGGCAAGTATCTGTTATTAGTTGAAAACTTTGTGGCGTCAGAGATACGTTCATGATCTCAGATTTTTGTGTATTAACCAGGAAACCCAAGAAACTTCCGAAATGTTTGATCTCCTTCAGGGTCTCTGGTACAGAGAGCTGAGGATTTGCGAGTGTGAACAGCACATCATCTGCGTATAACGCGATTTTAAAGTTATGTGGGCCGATGTTAATGCCATGGATCTCTTGGTTTTGTCGGATGTGTGCAGCAAATACCTCCATTGAGAGGATAAATAGGATTGGGGACAGAGGGCATCCCTGTCTTGTCCCATTTAGAATGTTAAAGGGGGTGGACAGCATGCCGTTCGCTTTTACTTTGGCACTTGGTTGTGTATACAATTGGAGGATACGTGTTATCATTTTCGGTCCGAATCCTAATGCTACTAGCGTCTCTTTTTAGGAATGTCCAATTAATGCGATCAAACGCTTTCTCCGCGTCTGTGGCTATCAGGACTGCGGGGATGTTGTGTGATTTAGCATATGTAGTTAATGTTAAGGCTCTAATAATGTTGTCTCTTGCTTCCCTTCCCGGGACAAATCCCACTTGGTCTGAATGAATAAGATGGAGTAATACTTTATTTATCCGGTTGGCTAATATTTTGCCTAATATCTTGATATCTGAGTTAAGGAGGGATATAGGTCTGTAGCTGCTTGGTTCGGTGAGTGGTTTGTTGGGCTTAGGGATGACTGATATATGCGCCAATAGCATTTCGCGTGGGAGGTGATGACTATCATCCAGTGCTTGGAACAATTTTAGGAGATGTGGGGCTAATATTTGTTTGAATGCTTTATAGTATGAATTAGTAAAACCATCTGGCCCAGGGCTTTTTCCCGACGGTAAGTGTTTGATTGCTGTTAGGATCTCTGCTATAGTAATGGGGGATTCCAGTTCTTCCCTGTTAACATTCGGCAGCTGTGGCAAGTTTGCCAGTCTAATGTATTCTTTCATGTGTTCTTGGTGTTCGGCAGTGTTGTTAGAGTCTAGGTTATAAAGCGCTTTGTAGTAAGAACCAAAATGGTTAGCTATATGTTTACTATCCACAATCTCGTCTCCCTCTGTTGTTACTAGTTTATGTATTTGTGACATAGTCTTTTGGTTTCGTAACATTTTAGCAAGTAGCGCCCCTGCCCTATTTCCTTCATAATAATACATCTTTTTAATTCCAAGGGCTTTCCTCTGTGCCTCTTTAGTTAAGACTGCATTTAGTTCCTTTCTGGTTTCTGTTAGTTGTTTGAAGGATACTGGATCCCTTGGGTTGTTTTTATGGGTTATCTCTAATTGTCTCATCTTTTCCGTCAACATGTTAGTCCTGTCATTGTAAGTTTTTCGTCTGTATGCTGTGTGTTTAATGCACTCTCCCCTTAATACCGCTTTGTGGGCTTCCCACAAAGTGGCAGGTGTTATGTCTTGCGTCGCATTATGGTGAAAATATTCTTTTAGTGATTTAGTCAGAGCTTCCAATGTGGCTGGGTGTCTCAGTAGTGAGTCATCCATCCTTCATATAAAAGGGGTGACTGGGTGGTGCGGCCACTGCAGGGTTACTAGGACGGCCGAATGGTCCGACCAAGGGGTCGGTTGTATATCTGAGTCCCTTACCAAGGACAAGTGGTTCCTATCTACCATTATGTAGTCAATTCGTGTATATATAGACCATGGGTGAGAGAAGAAGGTGTAGTTTTTTTGTCTTGGATGTTGTATACGCCATACATCAAGCGCATTTAGCTGTGTAAGGCAATTATATACTGCGTTAGGCGGTCTAGATCCTGGTGTAGCCCTGCCTGTAGAGGTGTCCAACGCTGTATCTAGCGTCACATTCAAATCGCCTCCTAATATTTACATTCCTTTCCTGTGTGTTGTGACTAACTTTGATAGATGTTGGTAAAATTTGTGTCTGCCACTGTTTGGTGCATATACATTTACTAAAGTCACCGGTCTATTAAACAGTATTCCTATGAGAATCATTATACGCCCTTCTTTGTCTGAGGCCTTATTCAGTAGAGTGAAATGTATGTTTCGGTGAAAAAGGATTCCCACCCCATTTCTTTTTGCCACAGTGTGTGAGTTGAAATACCCTACTGGATGGTCTCTGGATTTGAATGTTGGAGCTGCTGAAGCTAAAAAATGAGTTTCCTGTATGAATATAATAGAATCTTTATGTTTCCTGAAGGTTCTAAGGGCTATAGAGCGCTTGGTAGGTGAGTTGAGTCCCTTTGTGTTTTGTGTTATAATTGATATGACTGGATCAGCCATTTATGTATACTAGGTTATACTTGTGCTTCTGTTTAATGATATCATGTCTTACCCTATGTCGATAAACCATAATCAGAACCAGACCTTTGTGGTGTATCGGAATGAGAGAGAGTACCTGATCAGTATCCAGGTTATCCGTATGAAGAGAAGGTGAGTATTGCCCTGAGGAGTCACAGCAGACGAACTTAAAAAAGAAAAAAACAAGAACATTAACATTTATAAACATGTAGAAAAAAAATGTTAACTTTTTACTAATCATCAGTACTAGTTCCCAGTCTCTTGCCCCGCCACCCATCCCACAGCCTTCCACTAATGTTATCAGGTGCTAAAATTCCTTGTTATAGGGAAGTTCTGGGGGAAAGTAAGAAGAGGGAAAGGGAGGAACAAGAAAAGGTGGAGGGAGAAAAGTGGAGAAAAGGGGGTAAGGGGGTGAAAGGCAGTAAATTTGCCAGTAATCTGCCAGACGGCCAGCCCCCCGGGGGAGGGGGTAGTAATAAGGGCTTTGCTTGGGGGTGATGGAATATATCCCTTATATCTTTCCCTAAGTAGGCTGTGCTATACTATACCACAGAAGAATGTCCATTGGTTTTCATCTACAAAGAGTCCAGTTCTTATCAAGTGGTCTCAGCCTCTGCGTTCTCTTCGCTGTCACCTGTCACCGGGCCATTCTTCCTTTTCTTGGGTATTGTCACCCATTTTGGGCGTTGAGGGTGCGGTGAGAGAGTTGCTCTGTTGTCCCATAATTTTGGCAGGGAAGGTTGAGGGATTTCCAGATGCTTGCAGAATTGATCAATATCCTCAGGTTCCTTATAAACATACGTTTTATCTTCCTTGACCACTTTTATTGAAAAAGGGAAGCCCCATCTGTATGGAATCCCTAGCTCAGTCAGATGCAGAGTGAGGTATCGTGCCTCTTTGCGTTTCGCTAATGTCATTGGGCTTAGATCTGCGTATATTTGAAGCCTGTCCTCGCCGAATGTAATGGGTGACCTTTTCCGTGCTGCCTGTAGAATCCTCTCCTTGTCTGTAAACTTGTGGCAACAGAGAACAATGTCCCGTGGTGGTGCTGTATCTGACGGCTTTGCCCTAAGGGCTCTATGTATTCTGTCTATAGTAACTGTGTCATTATTTCCTGACTCCAACAAAAACCGGAATAAATTATGAGCATATGATTGCAGTTGTGCAGGGAGAATTTTTTCTGCCACCCCTCTGATACGGAGATTTTGGCGCCAACCCCTATTGTCAAAATCTTCAAGTTGTGTCTGTAAATGAAGAATGGTGGAATTTTGTTGCTGTAATTCTAAGGCCATTGTGTCTGTCGTCATAACAGTTTCCTCTGTTTGTTCCTCTAATTGTTGTACTCTATTTCCCAATGCATTTATGTCTCTCTTGATGTCTGCCAACCCATCTTTAATGGCTTTGTTAACCTGCAACATAAATGTGGTCAGATCTTGTTTAGTAGGGAGGGAGCAGAGGTCTGCTTTTGTTATGGGTGAATTACTTCCATCTGAAGACTGTGTTCTCTCTTGCATATCGGCTTCAGTGTGGGTATATGGTGATTCTAAGTCTCCCCCTGTGTCAGCTAATTTGAAGAATGAGTTAAGTTTCCCTGCTCCTGGGGTTGCCGGTTTTTGTTTGTCATTTTTGTTTTTATTTCTGGCAGCCATGATGGCGTGGCTGCAATTAGTTCGTGGTATAGCGTATTTGAGATTCCCTTTCGGCTTATTCTGTAGCCTTGTCAAGCTGTGATATGGTCGGTTAAAGTCTTAAGCCATACTTCAGGGGTTTTTATGTAAGGCGCTCTATTCTGTTTCAGCGCTATGTGTAAGTGACGTACCTTTTATGGCGTCTTTGCGGAAGCCATTATAATGCACTCTGTGTTTTATGCTTTGTGTGCTCGAGTTCTGTGAGCCTTTATGGCGTCTTGTGTCGCCTTGTTTAATGAAAGTGATCGCACACTGCTTACAGTCAGCTTAGCACCATGCGTTGTTCACCTGCAGCTCTGTTGTTCCAACTTTAGGTAGGCTTTTCTGTTCCCAGCTAGGCCCCGTTTTCTGCCGCTACAGACAAAAAGACATCTCTGCCCGATGACACGGCTATCACTGTGGTCGTCTGCCTCCTGTGCTAGTCAGGGTTTGTTTTGATGCCCTTTAGCTTAGTTACATTAGATTATCCCCCAGGTTGGGCTCCTATCTGGCTGATCACTATCGGAGCTCTAAAACTTTGCGACCATGCTCTTCCTTGGTCGGCTCCGCCCCCTTAGATATTTTTTAATGATTTGTATTATATAGTGCTGTCATGAGTGTAACTGTACTTTTACTTGTGATTTTGATGTGTTTTGTGAGACTTTTTACTCAAGCGTAACAGTTTACCAGAGCCCTGAGGTCGATATATCCTGATGTGCGTTAAACTGAATTGAGCTAGAGCGAAGGCATTTACTTTCAATTTGTAATATGCACGCTACTTCTAATGCAGGCAAACACCCGTGATAAATCTGATATCGCTCGCACATAACTGTTAGCGTGCCACTCCTAATCTGGGCCAAAGTAAGCATATAGGGATAGATTACAAGTGGTATACTAAACAATTTTTTCGCCCTTGCACAAACACAGTTAATAGTAAGTTTTAAAATGGGCAGGTTAGTGTGCAGTTTACAAGTTAAAAGTGAACTGTTTGTGGGTGAGAGAATCCCAATGCATGCAAACAGCTGGACTTCAGATATCACAACCGCGTTACATTCTTCTCCAATAGACTTCAATGGAGCACACTTTAAAAGAAAACTAACACTTATCACTTGCATGCTAACTTGACGCTGCTTTAGACTTACAGAGCTTAAAAGGATATTGCAGTCAAAATGTAAATGCGTATAGATGAATTACAGCTATGAATAAAAATACATTTGCAATATACATGTACTGGCAAAAATGTGTCTAGTAAAAGTTATCACTGTTTTAGTGTTAACATTTTTCACTGCACGTGCATGTGAAGCATAGCTAGATACTCTCAGAGTGCCACTATTTTGAATACTGCAGCCACTCAGAGCGCCAGTGGGGATTGTATAATGTCAGCAATTAACAAATTGATTCATTGGGGCATATTTATGATTGTGTGAGCGGACATGATACAATATAGTGGATCATGTCCACTCCACACTGATAAATGCCGACAGCATACGCTGTTGGCATTTATCATTGCACCAGCAGTTCTTGTGAACTGCTGGTGCAGTACCGCCCCCTGCAGATTCGCGGCCGCTAGCAGGGGGTGTCAATCAACCCGATCGCAGGCGGACAGGTTATGGAGCAGAGGTCCTTAGACCGCTGCTTCATAACTTCTGTTTCCGTTGATACATTTACTTTTAACTTGAAATATGCGCACAAATTAGCATAGTCACAATATTGCGCGTCAATTTAGCCCATGTTAAATTAAATCATATCACAGTATAACAATTAGGTTGACTCATATACAAAGGTTACAAAAAGAAGAATGTTCAAATGTAACACTATTAAAACCAAAACGCGTTAGTCTGTAGTATTTAAGGGTATCTAGCCTCCATGTTTTAGTGTATTATTACAATAAAAGTACATTTTTACTTATATCAGCTACTGACAACTTCTTTTTTTTCATATACAAAGGTACCAAAACATATATAAGACATATTAAATCCAGAAATGTTAGATATTAAACTAATAAAGAATTTATGTTCATATATATTATTATTACTGTTATATAAATATGATTGTTTATAAAACAAGAAGAAAAACATTAGAATCTGAGAAGGATGTAAATAATCTCTCAAATATTCTCTTTGTATAGTGGAGTCAATCTAAGTGAATGTGTCAAGGGCAAAACATTTCATACCATGACATTTGAGTTGCTTGACAACATACTCTATACTCTGAGATGTTATTTCTCTTGTAAAAACTACTAAGTTTATGAAAGTTACATGGAAAAGGAGGTAGGGTTATGCTTTGAACCTCTTTATGTAAAAAAAAAATATTTTACCTAAAAATATCTTCACTAGCCATATTTCATTGTAAAGAGACTTTAAAAGGGACATGAAATCAAAAATGTTTCTTTCATGATTCAGATAGAGAATACAATTTTAAACAACATTCCATTTTACTTCTATTATCTAATTTGCCTCATTCTTTAGATATCCTTTGTTGAAGAAATAGTAATGCACATGGGTGAGCCAATCAAACGAGGCATCTATGTGCAGCCACCATACAGCAGCTACTGAGCCTATCTAGATATGCTTTTCAACAAAGGATATCAAGAGAATGAAGCAAATTTGATAATAGAAATGAAAAGTTGTTCGAAATTGCATGCTCTTTCTAAATCATGAAAGAAAAAATTGTCGGTTTCATGTCCCTTTAACCCCTTAATGACCACAGCACTTTTCCATTTTCTGTCCGTTTGGGACCAAGGCTATTTTTACATTTTTGCGGTGTTTGTGTTTAGCTGTAATTTTCCACTTACTCATTTACTGTACCCACACATATTATATACCGTTTTTCTCGCCATTAAATGGACTTTCTAAAGATACCATTATTTTCATCATATCTTATAATTTGCTATAATTTTTTTTATAAAATATGAGGAAAAAATGGAAAACAACACACTTTTTTTAACTTTGACCCCCAAAATCTGTTACACATCTAAAACCACCAAAAAACACACACCTAGATTACGAGTTGTGCATTAGGCTTAAAAAGCAGCGTTAAGAGGTCCCAATGCTGCTTTTTAACGCCCGCTGGTATTACGGTCTTGCAGGTACAGGTTACCGCTCACTTTTTTGGCCAGACTTGGAAATACCGCAAATCCACTTACGTAAATTGCGTATCCTATATTTTCATTGGAACTTGCATAGCGCCGGTATTACGAGTCTGACAAAGAGTGAGCAGTAGACCCTCTCCTGTCAAGACAGGTACCACATTTTAAAGTCAGTATTTAAGAGTTTTACACTACAATGCCGTAGCATAAAACTCTTAACTAAAGTGCTAAAAAGTACACTAACACCCATAAACGACCTATTAACCCCTAAACCGAGGCCCTCCCCACATCGCAAACAGTATAATAAATATTTTAACCCCTAATCTGCCGAACCGGACATTGCCACCACTATAATAAACATATTAACCCCTAAACCGCTGAACTCCCGTTTCGCAAACATTATTTAAAAATTAAAAATTATTAACCCCTAATCTGCCACCCCTAATATCGCCGCCACCTACCTACATTTATTAACCCCTAATCTGCCGCCCCCAACGTCACTGCCACTATAATAAAGTTATTAACCCCTAAACCTAAGTCTAACCCTAACACCCCCTAACTTAAATATAATTAAAATTAATCTAAATAAAATTACTACAATTAACTAAATTATTCCTATTTAAAACTAAATACTTACCTATAAATTAAACCCTAAGCTAGCTACAATATAGTTACATTGCAACTAGCTTAGGGTTTATTTTTATTTTACAGGCAAGTTTGTATTTATTTTAACTAGGTACAATAGTTATTAAATAGTTATTAACTATTTAATAACTACCTAGTTAAAATAAAGACAAATTTACGTATAAAATAAAACCTAACCTAAGTTACAATTACTCCTAACACTACACTACAATTAAATTAATTACCTAAATTAAATACAAGTAAATATAATTAAATAAAATTATCTAAAGTACAGAAACCCCCCCCCCCACACTAAATTACAGAAAATAATAAAATAATTACAAGATTTAAAAACTAATTACACCTACTCTAATCCCCCTAACAAAATAAAAAAGCCAGGAAGGCTGGGTGGCAAGCACTACTTAAACAAACAGGCGCAAGATCAAAATATAAAAAGAAAAAATACTTTAATGAAAAATAGGTAAATATATAAAATACATGATAGGCATGACAACAAGACCAGGGAGGGAAAAAAATTAGTGGCCTGACGCATTTTGCGCCCCCTAGTGGCACTTATTCATAGGCTAAGGTGCGAGGTGAGTGAGACCTATTTAAAGAAAAAAACATTTACCCTTCCAGTGCAAACAAAAATTGTTAAAATCACTAAAGTGTTAAAAACATACACAAATTGACAACGAGATCTATATACAAAAACATACTTTCTCTGCTACAAAAGCACAAGCTAGATATGGGGGACAACAACGCCTTTGATATGTTACTAAAATTATGGAAAAATGTATTTATAATTATATATATGTATAATGAATGATGATTGAATAAATTAATATGTAAATGGACATATATATATATATATATGTATGTATGTATAATGAGTAATGATAGAATGAATGAATATATTAATTATTATTATTATTATTATCGGTTATTTGTAGAGCGCCAACAGATTCCGCAGCGCTAATTAATGGACTAATATAGACCACCCGAATAAACAATATATATTAAAATATATTAAAACTACTAAGTGCTACAGTCCAATAAATATAAATAAGTATAACTTGATTATTGCACCCAAGATTTAATTGTCTATTAGGTAGTTAATGTTGCATTCTTTATTCATACCTAAGGGGTAACGTGTATTTAATTTGATTATCCAAAAAAATATTTTTATCAAGAATTTGATGTCTATTATCTCCTCTGGGTGGAATAATAGCAATGTCTATAATCTGAACTGACGTCTGCCACATGTGTAAAATGATTCGCTACTGCTGATTCCTTACAATCATTTTTGACGTCTCTTACATGTTCTCCAAACCTGGTTCTGACTTCACGTGAGGTTTTACCCAGGTATTGACATTTGCAGATATTGTAAGTCAGAAGATAGATGGCACATTTGGTTTTACAATTAGCATAAAAATGTATGCCATATTGTTTGTTATCTACACTACAGGAGAACTGATCACCTCTGATAAGATGGAGACAAGTGGTACATTCTCTACTTCCACATTTAAAAAGACCTTTTTTAGATAGCCAATCCCCTGATCTAAAACTCTTATTGTCTGGTACTAAGCTTGGGGTGAGTACTCTCCCTAATGTTTTTGGTCTTTTGGGGACAAACCTAAAGTTTTTTACAAGTGGTTTTAAGATTTCATCTCCTAGCAATATATGTGAATGTTTTTTTAAAATTTTAACCACAGCATTATAATGTAAGGAATACTCAGTAGTGAAGACTATAGTATCGTTCGTGTGTGGTTTGTGTTTGTCCTCTGTGTTTTTAGGTTCGCTCCTATAATCCTTCACTGTAAGTCTACATTGTTCAAGCTTTTTAGGATTATATCCTCTCTTAATAAGCCTCTCTTTCAACTCTAACGACAGCTGGTCATATGTGGAATCACATTTAATGTTTCTGCGAAGCCTGATAAACTGCCCTCTCGGTATGGCCTTCGCAACATGTTCAGGGTGTTGAGATGCTGCATGCAAGATGGTATTGCCTGCTATTGGTTTTCCATAAATTTGGGTAACTATTTGATTGTCAAGAATCTTCAAAGTTAGATCTAAATAGTTAATTTGCTGTCTGCTGTGTTCCCCTGTGAATTCTAAACCCATCAGATTATTACTCAAATAAGCTAATAAATCCTCAAGGATAACTTCTTTCCTTTCATCTTTGACTATCAACAACAAATCATCTATGTAACGAACAAAAAGTACTACTTGTTCCATCCAAGGGTTGTTGGTTGAAAAAATGTATGACAACTCCCACCATGCAACATAGATGTTTGCCAAGGCTGGGGCAAATTTAGCCCCCATGGCGGTCCCTCTTATCTGCAAGTAGTACTCATTGTTAAACATAAAATAATTATGTGAAAGTAAGAATTGTAAAACTTCACATATATAATTCCTTTCTTGATCAGTCAAACCTGTTCCTCTCTCCAAAAAGTATTCAACAGCTCTAATACCTGAATTTTGTGGTATACTGGTATAGAATGAAATAATGTCTGCAGTAATCCAACTGTAATTGGACTGCCATTGAATAGTATCCAATGTAGACAACAAATGAGATGTATCCCTCAAATAGCTTAGCTGTCTTTGTGCTATGGGCTGCAATATGGTATCTATTCATTCTCCTAAGGGTTCCAATAAAGAGCCAATACCCGCAACTATGGGTCTGCCTGGTGGGCATTTTTTAATCCTTATGTATTTTTGGTACATGATGGAATAATGGTGTAATTGGATGCTAAGGAACCAGTATTTCCAAATCTTCAGTTTTGAAGATACCCACAATTATACCATCTTCAACAAGCTTACCCATCTCCTTTTTTAAAACATGTACTGGATTATGTGGCAACAACTTATATACACTAGTATCTGACAATTGTCTCTGTGCCTCGCCAAAGTAGTAAGATTTATCCATGACAATGATGCTGCCACCCTTATCTGAATTTCTGATCACAATATCACTATTATTTTTCAGACTATTTATTGCAATACGTTCCTGATATTTTAGATTGCAGGTGACAGCATCATTGCCAAGGCTAACTTCGGCTTCAAGCTTAAGTATGTCAGCTTGAACCAATCTCTGGTAGGCATTGACCATAGGGCCCCTAAAATTAATAGGATAAAACTTTGACCCATATTTCTTAGGTCTCCCAAGTTTTTCCTTGGAGCTCTCATGATCATCGCCCTCCATATTATACAGCTCATTAAGTGTTGCAACTGAACATGCATCAATAAATGATAAATGTGGGGATACGTTGTCAACATTAGATTTAACAAATTCATTACATTCCTGTTCACTTCCTTTATCAGTTAGGACAAAAAACCTTTTCAAAGACAGTTTACGAATAAACTTATTAACGTCCAAAAGTGTGTTGAAACCTGAGAGTCTATTTGTGGGGGCAAAACCCAAACCTTTGGACAACACTAATTTTTCATTTTCATTTAGCTCATATTGGGAAATATTGATAACATTAAGTCCTTCTGCCAAAGGTGTGGTTGGTGATATTGGACTTATTGCTTCTGTCCCTTTTTCATCTTGCTCTTTGTTTTTTCTTCCTTTTCGCCATCTTCTTCTGTATTTTTTCCTTTTTCTGCATTTTTCCTTGTTTTCAAGCGTGTTACCGGTTGGTCCTCCGCCTCTTCCCCGACTGCACCTGTAAAAAAGCACATGAGGGTGGAAAAGAAGTAGAGGAAGAAGGAGAAGAAGAAGAAGAAGAAGCTGTAGATGAACAAAAGGATGAAATAGAAGATGCCACTGAGGAGTTTGCTTCTGAATCTGTGGACTCTCCTTCTGATGCGCTAAATGCCACTTTCCTAGCATTTTTCTTTTTAAGAATGGATTTGGGAACTTGTTTGGTTTGATCTTTCTCTTTATCCAATTTTTGTGACTGTTGTTTCTTTTTCCAAGATTTATTTTTATACTCACGCTGTTGTTGGCACACCTCTGCCCAGTTATATACTTTGTCTTGGTCATAATCTTCTTTGTCATGTATAAATTTAGTCCCCTTTCTTGAAGCCTGTTCCTGATCAAATTTCTTCAGTGTCTCATCCATTTTCCTCTTGTGCTCTAAATATTTAGAGCTTGCTTCTAAGGGTTTGAGATCCTGTTTAATATTTTCTACTTTAATTTTTAGCCTCATACTCTTCTTTTCTTTTACTCTGATCAAAATGTTGATGAGTTTAAAAGAGCACTCTGTGAGGGCTGCATTCCATTCCTCCATATCAGGTGGATCATCAAACTCAAACGAAGAATATTTTTTAATCCAAAGTCCCCTAGGGATCCTATCAGCCTCCACATATTTATTGAATGCCACTATATCCTACATCAAACGTAGATCAGAGATCAGTATTTTGTAGGGCTTTAAAATTGGCTTTTAAACTTGAATCCTCAATATCACTCTCAGCTTTGGAAAATATTTTATTGAAAAATTCCTCTCGATTATGTATATCAAACATGTCATTTGTCTCCTCAGTGCTTATGTTAGTGTCAGAGTCCAGTACATGTTGGGTTAAATCAGATCCCAAAACCTCCCTGTCTGTGTCAGCCATACTCTCAAATTTTGTATCAATCTAATGCGCCTGGGTTAATATGCCTGCTAAATATCAAAGGACAATTCCGGTGCACAAATGTAAAATCCTAACCATTCAGTCTAAGGACAGGTCAAAGCATCCCTTAGTCAGTGCCCCAACAATAAACGTGTCACGCTAAAAATAAAATGAGAGCAAAAAAACATTGACTTACTTGTTTTAGCTGTAGACTGTTGTCCGGATGAATCTAAAGTTGATAGGATTTTTAGTGGTCGGACGGCTTGCCAAGCGTGATGAGACGGATTGATAGCTGCTTGCAAACAAAGTGTGTAGACGCGGTATAGCTGCGTCCGGAACCGGTAAATCCTGTGAAATCCTCCAATGACAGGAGCTGGCAGAGTGCCGTAGCCTGTGATTTGATCCAAGACCGCACAGTGCTGCGCAAACTAGGAAGGCTGGGTGGCAAGCACTACTTAAACAAACAGGTGCAAGATCAAAATATAAAAAGAAAAAATACTTTAATGAAAAATAGGTAAATATATAAAATACATGATAGGCATGACAACAAGACCAGGGAGGGAAGAAAAACAGTGGCCTGACGTGTTTCGCACCCCCTAGTGGCGTTTTTCATAGGGTAAGGTGCGAGGTGAGTGAGACCTATTTAAAGAAAAAACATTAACCCTTCCAGTGCAAACAAAAATTGTTAAAATCACTAAAGTGTTAAAAACATACACAAATTGACAACGAGATCTATATACAAAAACATACTTTCTCTGCTACAAAAGCACAAGCTAGATATGGGGACAACAACGCCTTTGATATGTTACTAAAATTATGGAAAAATGTATTTATAATTATATATATGTATAATGAATGATGATTGAATAAATTAATATGTAAATGGATATATATATATATATATATATATATATATATATATGTGTGTGTGTGTAATGATTAATGATAGAATGAATGAATATATTAATTATTATTATTATTATTATCGGTTATTTGTAGAGCGCCAACAGATTCCGCAGCGCTAATTAATGGACTAATATAGACCACCCGAATAAACAATATATATTAAAATATATTAAAACTACTAAGTGCTACAGTCCAATAAATATAAATAAGTATAACTTGATTATTGCACCCAAGATTTAATTGTCTATTAGGTAGTTAATGTTGCATTCTTTATTCATACCTAAGGGGTAACGTGTATTTAATTTGATTATCCAAAAAATTATTTTTATCAAGAATTTGATGTCTATTATCTCCTCTGGGTGGAATAATAGCAATGTCTATAATCTGAACTGACGTCTGCCACATGTGTAAAATGATTCGCTACTGCTGATTCCTTACAATAATTTTTGACGTCTCTTACATGTTCTCCAAACCTGGTTCTGACTTCACGTGAGGTTTTACCCAGGTATTGACATTTGCAAATGTTGCAAGTCAGAAGATAGATGGCAAATTTGGTTTTACAATTAGCATAAAAATTTATGCCATATTGTTTGTTATCTACACTACAGGAGAACTGATCACCTTTGATAAGATGGAGACAAGTGGTACATTCTCTACTTCCACATTTAAAAATACCTTTTTTAGATAGCCAATCCCCTGATCTAAAACTCTTATTGTCTGGTACTAAGCTTGGGGTGAGTACTCTCCCTAATGTTTTTGGTCTTTTGGGGACAAACCTAAAGTCCCCCCAAAATAAAAAATAGCCCTAGCCTACACTAAATTATAAATAGCCCTTAAAAGGGCCTTTTGCAGGGCATTACCCCAAAGTAATCAGCTCTTTTACTTCTAAAAAAAATTACAAATCCCCCCAACATTAAAACCCACCACCCACACAACCAACCCTACTCTAAAACACACCCAATACCCCCTTAAAAAAACCTAACACTAACCCCTTGAAGATCACCTTACTGGGAGACGTCTTCACCCAACCGGGCCAAAGTCCTCAACGAAGCCGGGAGAAGTCTTCATCCAACCGGGCAGAAGTGGCCCTCCAGACAGGCAGAAGTCTTCATCCGGATGGCATCTTCTATCTTCATCCATCCGGCGCTGAGTGACTCCATCTTCAAGACATCTGGCGCGGAGCATCCTCTTCATCCGACGTCTTCTTCAACAATGACGGTTCCTTTAAGTGACGTCATCCAAAATGGCGTCCCTTCAATTCTGATTGGTTGATAGAATTCTATCAGCCAATCGGAATTAAGGTAGTAAAATCCTATTGGCTGTTCCAATCAGCCAATAGAATGCCAGCTCAATCCTATTGGCTGATTGCATCAGCCTATAGGATTTTTTCTACCGTAATTCCTATTGGCTGATAGATTTCTATCAGCCAATAGGAATTGAAGGGATGCCATCTTGGATGACATCACTTAAAGGAACCGTCATTGTTCAAGAAGACGTCGGATGAAGAGGATGCTCCATCCCGGATGTCTTGAAGATGGAGCCGCTCCGCGACGGATGGATGAAGATAGAAGATGCCATCTGGATGAAGACTTCTGCCCGTCTGGAGGACCACTTCTGCCCGGTTGGATAAAGACTTCTCCAGGCTTCATTGAGGGTTGGGTGAAGACGTCTCCCAGTAAGGTGATCTTCAAGGGGTTAGTGTTAGTTTTTTTTAAAGGGGGTATTGGGTGGGTTTTAGAGTAGGGTTGGTTGTGTGGGTGGTGGGTTTTAATGTTGGGGTGATTTGTAATTTTTTTTACAGGTAAAAGAGCTGATTACTTTGGGGCAATGCCCCGCAAAAGGCCCTTTTAAGGGCTATTTGAAATTTAGTGTAGGCTAGGGCTATTTTTTATTTTTGGGAGCTTTTTTATTTTGTTAGGGAGATTAGAGTAGGTGTAATTAGTTTTTAAATATTGTAATTATTTTATTATTTTCTGTAATTTAGTGTTTTTTTTCGTACTTTAGATAATTTTATTTAATTGTAATTAATTGTATTTTAATTAGGTAATTAATTTAATTGTAGTGTAGTGCTAGGTGTAATTGTAACTTAGGTTAGGTTTTATTTTACAAGTAAATGTGTCTTTATTTTAACTAGGTAGTTAGTAAATAGTTAATAACTATTTAGTAACTATTCTACCTAGTTAAAATAAATACAAACTTACCTGTAAAATAAAAATAAACCCTAAGCTAGCTACAATGTAACTATTAGTTATATTGTAGCTAGCTTAGGGTTTATTTTATAGGTAAGTATTAAGTTTTAAATAGGAATAATTTAGTTAATTGTAGTAATTTTATTTAGATTTATTTTAATTATATTTAAGTTAGGGGGTGTTAGGGTTAGGGTTAGACTTAGGTTTAGGGGTTAATAACTTTATTATAGTGGCGGCAACTTTGGGGGCGGCAGATTAGAGGTTAATAAATGTTGGTAGGTTGCGGCGACATTGGGTGCGGCAGAGTAGGGGTTAATAAATATAATGTAGGTATCGACGATGTTGGGGGCAGCAGATTAGTGGTTCATAAGTATAATGTAGGTGGCGGCAGTGTCCGGAGCGGCAGATTAGGGGTTAATAATATAATGCAGGTGTCAGCGATGTTGGGGGTGGCAGATTAGGTGTTAATAAATGTAATATTAGGGGTGTTTAGACTCGGGGTTCATGTTAGGGTGTTAGGTGTAGACATAAAATGTATTTTCCATAGGAATCAATGGGGCTGCGTTAGGAGCTGAACGCTGCTTTTTTGTAGGTGTTAGGGGTTTTTTCAGCCGGCTCTCCCCCATTGATTCCTATGGGGAAATCGTGCACAAGCACGTTCAACCAGCTCACCGCTAACGTAAGCAGCGCTGGAATTGGAGTGAGATGTGGAGCTAAATTTTGCTCTACGCTCACTTTTTTGCAGCTAACGCTGGGTTTGTAAAAACCCGTAATACCAGCGATGTCTGTAAGTGAGCGGTGAGCAGAAACTGCTTGTTAGCACCGCATAGCCTCTAACGCAAAACTCGTAATGAAGGCGATTTTTTCTAAATTTTGCCCTGAGTTTAGAAATACCCAATGTTTACATGTTCTTTACTTTTTTGCAAGTTATAGGGCAATAAATACAAGTAGCTCTTTGCTATTTCCAAACCACTTTTTCAAAATTAGCACTAGTTACATTGTAACACTGGTATCTGTCAGGAATCCCTGAATAACCCTTGACATGTATATAAATTTCTTTCATGTAATTGGCAAGAGTCCATGAGCTAGTGAGGTAGGGGATATACAATCCTACCAGCAGGGGCAAAGTTTCCCAAACCTCCAAATGCCTATAAATACACCCCTCACCACACCCACAATTCAGTTTTACAAACTTTGCCTCCTATGGAGGTAGTGAAGTAAGTTTGTGCTAAGATTTCTACGTTGACATGCGCTTCTCAGCATTTTGAAGCCCGATTCCTCTCAGAGTACAGCGAATGCCAGAGGGATGTGAAGGGAGTATCACCTATTGAATGCAATGGTTTTCCTCACGGGAGATCTATTTCATAGGTTCTCTGTTATCGGTCGTAGAGATTCATCTCCTACCTCCCTTTTCAGATCGACGATATACTCTCATATACCATTACCTATACTGATAACTGTTTAAGTACTGGTTTGTCTATCTGCTATATGTGGATGGGTGTCTTTCGGTAAGTATGTTTTTTATTACTTAAGACATCCCAGCTATGGTTTGGCACTTTATGCATTTATATAAAGTTCTAAATATATGTATTGTACTTATATTTGCCATGAGTCATGTTCATGTATTTCCTTATGCAGACTGTCAGTTTCATATTTGGGGAAAATAAACATATTAAGAAATATTTTTTCTTACATGGGGTTTAGTATTTTTTTTCAGATTGACTACTTTTTTCTTGCAAATTTCGGGCAGTACTAGGCCTGCGGGTGTGCCAAATGCTAGACTTTATTGCGTCCTTCTTGGTGCGAGAATTTTTTGGCGCGAAAGTACGTCCGTTGACACAAGTTCATCATTTCCGGCATTGTAGTTGACGCCGAGTCCTTACACAGGGTTGCGCAAGTGTGTCATTTCCGGATGTTGTTGGCGCCAAAATTTTTTTAGTTAAGTTGTGCGTCATATTTTTCATTAATTTATTACCCCATTGCTATTTGCCTCTTGCCTTTTTCTATGTCAGAGGGCTATGCTATTTGCATTTTTTTCCCATTCCTGAAACTGTCATATAAGGAAATTGATAATTTTATATGTTGTTTTTTCTTTTACATTTTGCAAGATGTCTCAATCTGATCCTGTCTCAGAAGTATCTGTTGGAACTTTGCTGCCTGACATCGGATCTACCAAAGCTAAGTGCATTTGTTTTAAGATTGTGGAAATTATATCTACGAATGTCATTTGTAATAGTTGTCATGATAAACTTTTACATGCAGAGAATGTATCCATCAGTAATAGTACATTGCCAGTTGCAGTTCCTTCAACTTCTAATGTACATGATATACCTATGAATTTTAAAGAATTTGTTACTGATTCTATTCAGAAGGCTTTGTCTGCATTTCCGCCTTCTAATAAACGTAACAGGTCTTTTAAAACTTCTTATAAAGTTGATGAAATTTCAAATGACAGCCAACATAATGATGTATCATCCTCTGATGAGTATCTATTTGATTCAGAAGATCCTTCCTCAGATATTGACACTGACAAATCTACTTATTTATTTAAAATAGAGTATATTTGTTCTTTGTTAAAAGAAGTGTTAATTACTTTGGATATTGAGGAAGCCAGTCCTCTTGACGTTAAAACTAGTAAACATTTAAATGCTGTTTTTAAACCTCCTGTGGTTACTCCTATACCTGATGCTATTTCTGATATGATTTATAAGGAATGGAATAAGCCAGGTACTCCTTTTATTCCTTCTCCTTCTTCAAGGTTTAAAAAAATTGTATCATTTACCAGCAATTTCTATAGAGTTTTGGGAAAAGATCCCCAAAGTTGATGGGGCTATTTCTACTCTTGCTAAACGTACCACTATTCCTATGGAAGATAGTACATCTTTTAAAGATCCTTTAGATAGGAAGCTTGAATCTTATCTAAGGGAAGCCTATTTTTATTCAGGTCATCTTCTCAGGCCTGCAATTTCTTTGGCTGATGTTGCGGCTGCATCAACTTTTTGGTTGGAGAATTTAGCGCAACAAGAATTGGATTCTGACATATCTAGCATTGTTCGCTTACTGCAACATGCTAATCATTTTATTTGTGATGATATTTTTGATATTATCAAAATTAATGTTAGATCCATGTCTTTAGCTATTTTAGCTAGAAGAGCTTTGTGGCTTAAATCTTGAAATGCTGATATGACATCTAAGTCTAGATTATTATCTCTTTCTTTCCAAGGTAATAATTTATTTGGTTCTCAGTTGGATTCTATTATTTCAACTGTTACTGGGGGAAAGGGAGTTTTTCTGCCTCAGGATAAAAAACCTAAGGGCAAATCTAAGGCTTCTAACCGTTTTTGTTCCTTTAGTCAAAATAAGGAACAAAAATCTAATCCTTCCCCCAAGGAATCTGTTTCCAATTGGAAGCCTTCCTCAAAATGGAATAAATCCAAGCCTTTTAAAAAACCAAAGTCAACCCCTAAGTCCGCATGAAGGTGCGGCCCTCATTCCAGCTCAGCTGGTAGGGGGCAGATTATGGTTTTTCAATGATATTTGGATAAATTCTGTCCAAAATCAATGGATTCAGAGCATTGTCTCTCAAGGGTATCGAATAGGATTCAGAGTAAGACCTCCTGTGAGAAGATTTTTTATCTCACGTATCCCAGCAAATCCAGTAAAAGCTCAGGCTTTCCTGAAGTGTGTTTCAGACCTGGAGTCTTCAGGGGTAATCATGCCAGTTCCTTTTCAGGAACAAGGTCTGGGGTTTTATTCAAATCTATTCATTGTCCCAAAGAAGGAAAATTCATTCAGACCAGTTCTGGATCTGAAAATTTTGAATCGTTATGTAACAGTACCAACTTTCAAGATGGTCACTATAAGGGCTATTCTGCCTTTTGTTCAGCAAGGAAATTATATGTCTACAATAGACTTGCAGGATGCATACCTTCATATTCTGATTCATCCAGAACATTATCAGTTCCTGAGATTCTCTTTTCTAGACAAGAATTACCAATTTGTTGCTCTTCCATTTGGCCTATCAACAGCTCCAATAATCTTTTCAAAGGTTCTAATTGCCCTACTCTCTGTAATCAGAGAGCAGGGTATTGTGGTGTTTCCTTATTTGGACGATATCTTGGTACTAGCTCAGTCTTTACGTTCTGCAGATTCTCACACAAATCAACTAGTGTTTTTTCTTCAAAAACATGGTTGGAGGATCAATTTACCAAAGAGTTTCTTGATTCCTCAGACAAGGGTCACCTTTTTAGGTTTCCAGATAGATTCAGTGTCCATGACTCTGTCTCTAACAGACAAGAGATGTTTGAAATTGGTTGCAGCCTGTTGGCACCTTCAGTCTCAGTCATTCCCTTCAGTGGCTATGTGCGTAGAAGTTTTAGGCCTCATGACTGCAGCATCGGATGCAATTCTTTTTGCTTGTTTTCACATAAGACCTCTCCAGGTTTGTATGCTGAATTAATGGTGCAGGGATTATACAAAGATATCACAATTAATATCCTTAAATCCCAATGTTTGACACTCTCTGACGTGGTGGTTAAATTACCAGCGTTTAGTTCAAGGGGCTTCCATTGTTCGGCCAACCTGGACTGTGATTATTACAGATGCAAGTCTTTCCGGTTGGGGAACTGTTTGGGGATTTCTGACAGCGCAAGGGGTTTGAAAATCTCAAGAGGCGAGATTACCAATAAATATTTTAGAACTCCGTGCAATTCTCAGAGCCCTTCCGTTTTGGCCTCTGTTGAAGAACTGTTCATTTGCTTTCAGACAGACAATATCATAACTGTGGCATATGTCAATCATCAGGGTGGCTTATATCCAATGTAGCGTAAAAAACGGAGCACCAGGTACTTATAGTGGTTTCAATAAAAATTAACTTTTATTCTGCTTGTAGGCAGTTTTGCAACAATAGCAATAAAATAAGTTCATCCAGTTAAACATACAGCATGGTAAGACACAGGCAGTGTCCCAGCTTACGCGTTTCGGCTACTGCCGTAATCATAGCTTGTGGGAACTGTATCTGTGAATACCATTTAAAATACATGCAAGTTTCTTATTGGTTAATTAACCTTCTACACACCTCTCGAACTGCCCTATCTTTCACCTGCTGTGTACTGACACATACGCCCCTTTACAACCTACTCATTGTATTGAGTTCTTTCTTTCTAGTATATATGTGTTCTATTAACCCTTTACTTTTCCGTTGAGTGTCAATTATTCATTAAATTCTGTGTAATCTAGAAAAGTTTTTTATTTTATTATTTTTTTAAAACATTTTGTTTGTTATGTTGTCATTCTTTATAGCTCATTTCCTTAATTGTTTTTTGCTTATATTGTTTTTGATAGTTATTTTGGACATTATATAACCCTTTTTCCTCAACAGTATGTCTATATTTAACTAGCGACATTGTATCTTTTTAATGATTCGTGTTTCCAGATCTTATAACACTCTTTTTTCTCTATAGGGTATTTACATTCAATTTGTAACACTATATTTTTTTTAAAAATTTAGTATTTATAGATTTATCTACGAATTTTGTGTATACTGTAAATGGTGTTAATCATATTTGTTGTATATTTGCCTAAAGACTACTTATACTTCTATGAGTAATCAGATTTTGTTAAGTATTATTTTGATTCTTCAAATAATATTTTGGTATGTACACAATATCCTGTCATTTTTCCACAGATCCTTTACTTCACTTCCTTGAAATATTAATTTATTTCCCCACTTGGAGACACGTTTAAATTCTAAGTATACAAATTACTCATGGTCATAAGTATATTGGGAGGCACACAATTTTGTATGATTTAGCCCTGTGGCCAATAATTTATTATATCGTATTCTGAATTCATACCTAAGGGCCATCTTGTTTTTAATTTGTGGATCCAAAAAACCTCCCTTTGTGCCAGTTTTTCATCTTTATTCAAATCCCTTGAACCTTTAAACACTTTCTCAATTATGGTCCATTTCAAGGAATTTGGACTGCTGTTATGATGTTGTTTAAAATGTTGTACTAATGGTGTGGAGAGGGCTGAGTGTTTGATATTATTAACATGCTCTCTTATTCTTTCTCGTGTCTCCCTTGTTGTGAGACCTACATATTGCAGGTCACACAAAGTACAGGTTAATACATATACAACATATGTTTCTCTACAGTTAAGACAAGATTTATGAAAAAATCTTTCGCCTGTAACTGAGCTTCTAAATTAATTACCTTCTGATATGTATTCTCAAGCCTTGCAACTGGTATTGCTGCAATGATATGTCCCCTTAAACGTCAGCCAAGAACTTTGTGGGCTACTGCTTTTTCTTAATTTAGTAGGAACTATTTTATTTCCTACAGACATTCCCTTTTTAAAGGAGAATCTGCAGCCTTTTTTGGAAATGTTTATGAGTTTCTCATCTGCCTGTAGTAAAGGCAAATGTTTTTTAATAATGGAACAGATTTGGTGATATTGGTTACTATATTGAGTTACAAAAGTTACTCTATCATCCTTTCCTCTGTTTGTGCCCATTTTTGGCTTGTCCTTTAATAAATCTCTTCTGTCAATAGATGCTACCGAGTTCTTAGCACTTTCAATTGTTTTATGTGTGTAACCTCGTTCTTTTAGTTTTTTACTTAATATCTCTGTATGTTTTTGGTATGTAACTTCAGTGTTCACTTCTTAGTCTTATGTTTTGGTCTTTTGCTACAGAGTTGAATACTCGTTTAGGATGTTTACTACATGCGTGCAAAAGTGTGTTGCCTGAAATTGGTTTAGTGTAGACTTCTGTTAATATTTGTCCATTTTTATTTCCACTCAATTCTACATCTAAGTAGTGCATTTTATTTTGTTCAAATTCACTGGTAAATTTAATACCTACATTGTTTTTGTTCAGTAGTGCAACAAACTCCATGGCACTTTCTCTGTCCCCTTTCCAAATACATATAAGATCATCTATAAATCTTTTATAATAGATGATATTGTTTTTGAGGGGGCTTTCACATCCATAGATGTGGGACAGCTCCCACCACCCCATAAAGAGGTTGGCGTACGAGGGGGCACACTTCGCCCCCATAGCTGTCCCACATCTCTGGAGGTAAAAACCCCCCTCAAAAGTAAAAATATTGTGAGTTAATAGATATTTTGTCACCCGTATAACAAATTTACAGAATTCTTCACTGTAGCCTTCAATTTTAGTTATAAAATACTCAATTGCTTTTAAGCCCATGTCATGGGGAATAGAAGAGTACAATGATTGCATGTCTATGGTTAACCAACCAAAATTCTTATCCCATTTAACCATTTCAATTTCTTTTAGTAACTGTTTAGTATCGTGTAAGTAGCTGTTTAAACTTTTGACTATTGGTTGTAATACTTCATCGAGCCACTGTGAAAGATGTTCATTCAGTGACCCGATACCACTTATTATTGGTCTGCCAGTCAAGTTTTCAATGCCGTTATGTACTTTTGGAAGTATATTAAATACTGGCATGACTGGCTGACCAACAATAAGGTACTCCTTTGTGTTTAAATAAAAAAATCCCTCCTCATAACTTTCATCAATTAGATGTAACAGTTCTCTTTTGTATTTAGGGGTAGGGTCTGTTAATAATCTGATATATTGTTTATCATCCAACAGTTGTCTATTTGCTTCTTGGATAAATTGTAATTTATCCATTACAACAATAGATCCGCCCTTATCCGCATTTCTTATTACAATCTGATTATTTTCACTTAAATTTTTAAGGGCTATTTTCAGTTCTTTGTTTAGATTTTTATTCATTTTATAATCATTAGTGCAAGTGTATGCTAGTGTATTTAGATCTTTTTCTATCCTTTTTTGAAAAGTTTCCAGGATAGTACCCCTACTCTGTATAGGATAAAATCTAGAGGGATTGTGAAACTTAGGTAACTGAGTTTGAAATGTTTGTTGGGTCTGATCTATACTTCCTTCTCTTTGTAATTCTTCTAGAGCAATTAGATCACATGTTTCACCAAAGTCTAGTTCTGTTAAATTGTCACCAATATTTTCCAAACCTGTGCAATTGTCTATTGTAGTTTCTTGCTCATTTAAAAAGTGTTTCTTTAGGGTTATATTTCTTATTAATTTGTTTACATCAATTAATGTCTGGAATAAATAAAAATTTTCACAAGGTACAAAATTTAGGCCCAATTCCAACACTTTTGTTTCATCTCTTGTTAATTCATTAGTAGATACATTAATCACTGGACTTAATTGTACTTGTTGTATCCTCGACCTCTCCTGGTCTGATACCTGTTTTGTCTTACAAATCCTCTGCCTCTTTCCCCCCCTTCAAAAACATGGTTGGAGGATCAATTTACCAAAGAGTTTCTTGATTCCTCAGACAAGGGTCACCTTTTTAGGTTTCCAGATAGATTCAGTGTCCATGACTCTGTCTCTAACAGACAAGAGACGTTTGAAATTGGTTGCAGCCTGTTGGCACCTTCAGTCTCAGTCATTCCCTTCAGTGGCTATGTGCGTAGAAGTTTTAGGCCTCATGACTGCAGCATTGGATGCAATTCTTTTTGCTTGTTTTCACATAAGACCTCTCCAGGTTTGTATGCTGAATTAATGGTGCAGGGATTATACAAAGATATCACAATTAATATCCTTAAATCCCAATGTTTGACACTCTCTGACGTGGTGGTTAAATTACCAGCGTTTAGTTCAAGGGGCTTCCATTGTTCGGCCAACCTGGACTGTGATCATTACAGATGCAAGTCTTTCAGGTTGGGGAACTGTTTGGGGATCTCTGACAGCGCAAGGGGTTTGGAAATCTCAAGAGGTGAGATTACCAATAAATATTTTAGAACTCCGTGCAATTCTCAGAGCCCTTCCGTTTTGGCCTCTGTTGAAGAACTGTTCATTTGCTTTCAGACAGACAATATCATAACTGTGGCATATGTCAATCATCAGGGTGGGACTCACAGTCCCCAAGCTATGAAATAAGTATCTTGTATACTTGCTTGGGCGGAATCCAGCTCCTGTCTAATCTCTGCGGTGCATATCCCAGGTGTAGACAATTGGGAGGCGGATTATCTAAGCCGTCAGACTTTACATCCAGGGGAGTGGTCCCTCCCTCCAGATGTGTTTTCTCAGATTGTTCAGATGGGGGTTCTTCCAGAGATAAATCTGATGGCCACTCATCTAAACAAGAAACTTCCCAGATACCTTTCCAGGTCCAGGGATGTTCAGGTGGAATCAGTGGATGCCCTGACACTTCCTTGGTGTTATCATCCTGCTTACATTTTCCCGCCTCTAGTTCTTCTTCCAAGAGTGATCTCCAAAATCATCATGGAACATTCGTTTGTGTTGCTGGTGACTCCAGCATGGCCACACAGGTTTTGGTATGAGGATCTTGTTCAGATGTCCAGTTGCCAACCTTGGCCACTTACGTTAAGGCCGGACCTACTGTCTCAAGGTCTGTTTTTCCATCAGGATCTCAAATCATTAAATTTGAAAGTATGGAAATTGAATGCTTAGTGCTAAGTCATAGAGGTTTCTCTGACCCAGTGATTAATACTATGTTACAAGCTCGTAAATCTGTCTCTAGAAAGATTTATTATCAAGTTTGGAAGACCTACATTTCATGGTGTTCCTCTCATAAATTCTCTTGGCATTCTTTTAGAATCCTTAGAATTTTACAGTTTCTTCAGGATGGTTTGGATAAGGGTTTGTCTGTAAGTTCCTTGAAGGGACACATCTCTGCTCTTTCTGTTTTATTTCACAGAAAGATTGCTAAACTTCCTGATATTCACTGTTTTGTACAGGCTTTAGTTCGTATTAAGCCTGTCATTAAATCAATTTCTCCTCCTTGGAGTCTTAATTTGGTTTTAAAGGCGTTACAGACTCCTCCATTTGAGCCTATGCATTCTTTGGACATTAAACTTCTTTCTTGGAAAGTATTGTTTCTTTTGGCTTTCTCTTCTGCTAGACGAGTTTCTGAGCTATCTGCTCTTTCTTGTGAATCTCCTTTTCTGTTTTTTTCATCAGGATAAGGCGGTTTTGCGGACTTCATTTAAATATTTACCTAAGGTTGTGAATTCTAACAACATTAGTAGAGAAATTGTTGCCCCTTCCTTGTGTCCTAATCCTAAGAATTCTTTGGAAAGATCCTTACATTCTTTGGATGTGGTGAGAGTTTTGAAATATTATGTTGAAGCTACTAAAGATATCAGGAAGACTTCTAGTCTATTTGTTATATTTTCTGGTCCTAGGAAAGGTCAGAAGGCTTCTGCTATTTCCTTGGCTACTTGGTTAAAGCTTTTGATTCATCAAGCTTATTTGGAGTCAGGTCAGACCCCGCCTCAGAGAATTACAGCTCATTCTACTAGATCAGTCTCCACTTCGTGGGCTTTTAAGAATGAAGCTTCAGTTGATCAGATTTGCAAAGCGGCAACTTGGTCCTCTTTGCATACATTTACTAAACTAAACTGTTTTGATGTATTTGCTTCTTTAGAAGCAGTTTTTGGTAGAAAAGTTCTTCAGGCAGCTGTTTCAGTTTGATTCTTCTGATGATGTTTTAAGTTTTTCTTGTCATTAAAGAATAAACTTATAATTTGGGTTGTGGATTATTTTTTCAGCGGAAAATGGCTGTTTTTTATTTTATCCCTTCCTCTCTAGTGACTCTTGCGTGGAGTTCCACATCTTGGGTATTGATATCCCATACGTCACTAGTTCATGGACTCTTGCCAATTACATGAAAGAAAGCATAATTTATGTAAGAATTTACCTGATAAATTAATTTCTTTCATATTGGCAAAAGTCCATGAGGCCCACCCTTTTTTATGGTGGTTATGATTTTTTGTATAAAGCACAATTATTTCCAAATTCCTTTGTTGATGCTTTTTACTCCTTTCTTTATCACCCCACTACTTGGCTATTCATTAAACTGAATTGTGGGTATGGTGAGGGGTGTATTTATAGGCATTTTGAGGTTTGGGAAACTTTGCCCCTCCTGGTAGGATTGTATATCCCATACGTCACTAGCTCATGGACTCTTGCCAATATGAAAGAAATGAATTTATCAGGTAAATTCTTACATAAATTATGTTTTTTTAGAAGACATCCAAAAGTATTGATCTAGGCCCATTTTGGTATATTTCATGCCACTATTTCACCGCCAAATGCAATCAAATAAATAAAATCGTTCACTTTTTCACAAATTTTTTCACAAACTTTAGGTTTCTCACTAAAATTATTTACAAACAACTTCTGCAATTTTAGCATAAATGGTTGTAAATGCTTCTCTGGGATCCCCATTGTTCAGAAATAGCAGACATATATGGCTTTGTGTTGCTTTTTTGGAATTAGAAGGCCGCTAAATGTCACTGCTCACCACAAGTGTATTAAGCCTAGCAGTGAAGGGGTAAATTAGGGCACATGTAGGGAGCTTCTAGGGTTAATTTTATGTTTAGTGTAGTGTAGTAGACAACCACAAGTATTGATCTATGCCCATCTTGGTATATTTCATGCTACCATTTCACCGCCAAATACGATCAAATAAAAAAAAGAAATTTTTTTTTCACAATTTTAGGTTTCTCACTGAAATTATTTACAAACAGCTTGTGCAATTATTGCACAAATGGTTGTAAATGCTTCTCTAGGATCCCCTTTGTTCAGAAATAGCAGACATATATGGCTTTGGCGTTGCTTTTTGGTAATTAGAAGGCCGCTAAATGCTGCTGTGCACCACACGTGTATTATGCCCAGCAGTGCAGAGGTTAATTAGGGAGCTAGTAGGGAGCTAGTAGGGTTAATTTTAGCTTTACTGTAGTGTAGTAGACAACCCAAAGTATTGATCTAGACCTGTTTTGGTATATTTCATGCCGCCATTTCACCGCCAAATGCGATCAAATAAAAAAAAATCGTTCACTTTTTCACAAACTTTTTCACAAACTTTAGTTTTCTCACTGAAATTATTTACAAACAGCTTGTGCAATTATGGCAAAAATGGTTGTAAATGCTTCTCTGGGATCCCTTTTGTTCAGAAATAGCAGACATATATGGCTTTGGTGTTGCTTTTTGATCATTAGAAGGCCGCTAAATGCCGCTGCGAAGTGCGCATCACACATGTTTTATGGCTTGCAGGGTTAATTTTAGCTTTAGTGTAGAGATCAGCCTCCCTCCTGACACATCACACCCCCTGATCCCTCCCAAACAGCTCTCTTCCCTCCCCCGCCCCACAATTGTCCCCGCCATCTTAAGTACTGACAAAAAGTCTGCCAGCACTAAAATAAAAGGTATCTTTTTTATAGCATATTTACATATGCTGCTGTGTAGGATCCCCCTTTAGCCCCTAACCTCCCTGATCCCCCCCAAACAGATCTCTAACTCTCCCCTTCTACCTTATTGGGAGCCATCTTGAGTACTGGCAGCTGTCTGCCATTACCTAGTTTACAATAAAAATAGATTTTTTTTTTTTTCTGTAGTGTAACTCCCCCCCCCCCAAGACCAATCTCCCACCCCCTCCCAGATCTCTAGATCCATTTATACCCATTCCCTCCCCCTTTCTCCCACTTTTTAACATAATATTTTTCTGTAGTGTAGCGGTTCCCACCCGCTTCCTCCCCCGTGCACGCACCCGCCGCCCCCCGTGCACGCGCGTCCATGCGTGCGTCCGACACCCCCGCCCCCCTCTTCAGCTAGGAATCCATTGATGGCCGCCCACCCGCCTCCCACATCAGCTCCCACCCACCAATGATTGCGGCCATCAATATCCGGTGCAGAGAGGGCCACAGAGTGGCTCTCTCTGCATCGGAGGGGTAACATTTTTTATTGCAGGATGCCTCGATATCGAGGCATCACTGCAATAACTGCAAAGCGGCTGGAAGCGATTAGGATCGCTTCCACCGCTTTCCAAGACCGACGACGTATGGCGTACGTCCTCGGTCATTAAGGGGTTAAGGATCCAATCAGGACCCTTGTCTAGGGACTTTCAAAGGAGAGTACATCTAGCATGTGGGGCACAGATGCTTCATTTCCCTCCTTTGTTTAAGAAATGTTACTATGAAATATCATGAGATTGTGGCAAAGTCCAACAAGATCACATTAAAGGAAAGTGTAAGCTAAGCACTGATAATGTTGATTGGCTGTTTCTTTTTTACCATACAGATGGCAGAAAACAGAATGGTTAAAGTATAACTGCTCAAAGAGTGCTTAATTTGGTGAGCTGAAAAAAAAACCTGAGGTAAAATATATTATTATTTTTTACACAGAGGTGGCTATGTCATATTTTCTGGTCAGCTTTTTACAAATATTCAAAATAATATTTCCTAATAAATAAAAACATTCAGCTAGGGGGCGGAGCCTGGCCGTGCGGGTGAATGGCCGCTTGTGAGTGAAGCTCCGGCGCCAGTGTTACTCCATTTGACCCATAATAAAGGGATATAGAACTATATAGAGGATTCACAGTGCAGATCGGATGTGAAGACCACACAGCTACTGCCCGGGTGGCGGACAATGACAGGACCAACATAGGAACGGACACCGAGCTGCTGCGCCGTAAAACAGGTGATTCACTTCACCGGGGAGTCTGCAAAGGCCAACACAGAAACAGACCCCAGCGGCAACCGAAGCTATATTAATCATTGCTGCCCAGTAGTGACGATTATACTAACAATCTCCAGCTATTCCTCACTGTGGAAGAATGCGACGCCATTGCGGCCTAAACAGCATGGGACAGATGAAAAGTACACGCTGAAACAAGCGTGTTCCCAGCTCTGAGGTACAGTCTCTACTCGTGACACCTAATGCCTTGATAAGTAGTATCATATACCCTCTGCAACCTGCAAATTACTCAACGGACAATTTATTAAATTATGTCAGCTGTGCAGTAAAGCAGAGGGATATTTCATCATCACTATAATGGCTTTGTGGAGGGTTCAATAACTGAATATCATAATAATTTGATACAAGGGGGATGAAAAGAAAGACTTATAGGGAACAATAAATTCCCCCCCTCTCCCCTCTCACATATTCCACTTAAGCTCTTTTGCAAAACATACATGGCTTCGAAATCTAAGGCTAAAGGGGACAGAGCAGCAAAAAATCAGGCTCAGCTACCCACTTCGGTGAGCAACTTCTTCCAGAGTACTGCAAACAATCAAAGTGAAGCAGAAACACTAAACCAGGGGCCAACTAACTCAGAGACTCCAACCACACCAACTATGGCTATCTCAGGGGCCTATGCATCACAGATTAAAGCTGACATAGCTAACCTCCCTACCAAAGCCGACTTTGATGCACTCAAAGACCTCATTACAACAGATTTGGCTAATATGAAAAGGAACATAAATGAAATAGGGCAGATAATTGAATGTGTTGAGGAAACACAGGAGACCATGAATGCCTTATTTGATGGAGTTACAACCCAAGCCAATGTACACCAAGCCCAGATGGAGTCCTTACAGGAAAAAAAGATTTAGACAACAGGGGGCGTCACAATAATCTGAGGATTAGGGGTATACCCGAATCTGTCTCACATGTGGACATCCTTAACTATCTTCAAGGCCTTTTCAAATTTCTTGTCAAAGACCAGGCAATACATGATATAGAGCTTGATAGAGCACATAGGGCCTTGAGACCCCCACCCCCACCAAATGCACCGCCAAGAGATATAATCATACGGTTTCTATGTTACACAGACAAAGACAAGATCTGGCAGGCCGCACGATCAACTCCTAACATTCAATATGTGGACCATAGCCTTCAAATCTACCTAGACCTCAGTCCTTCTTCAATACAAAGAAGACGGGAAGTACGGTTCATTACTAAAGTACTACAAGAGCATCAAATCAAGTATAGATGGGGCTTCCCTTTTAGCCTGATTGTGACACATGAAGGGCGCACAACTATTTGCAAGAGCGAGCAGGATTTACCAACCCTGGTGGAAGAACTAAAACTCTCCTTTCGGGAACGGAGGACCCTAGACCCACTAAACAGTATCCATACATGCAGGACTCAATGCAGAAATGGACAAAGTTTTCACCAAAAAGAAAAGACTAAAGACCTGAATAATCTGGCTGCACCTAGCACGGAAGCGGAGACCTGAGCTGACATCTGGTGGAAATCGGAATGGGTGAGATCTTTCTTAAATGTTAAACTAGCCTAGATATGGGAACTTTTGTTATCTCTATTGATATGATAACTGTTACGGACAGAGCAGTATCTATGGCGCCTTAATAGTATGGCTCAGCTGTTTAAAGCCCTATCACGGCTTGGTAGTGAGCTATATTGAACATTACTTGAGACTTAAATGCACAGGGAGCACATTTTGAGACTCCTTCCAAGTGAGAAATGTACTGTTAATATGTCAATCTATATGCAAATGTATTATATTGCTGTATCCTTAACATTGAAGAATTTTAGATATTTAAACTGAAAAGGGAGTAGCACTGGACACATTCCCCATTCTTATATATGCCCCAAAGGTTTGTTCCTTCCAGGGGGCAATGTTTATTGTTATAGTTTGTTATTTTTTATGTTCTAGTTTTAGTTTTAGTCTTAGGATTAGTATAACGTTTTTGTCGGAATGTGAGCACACAGGTAAAGACCTCATGATCCACATAAAGCCCTGCCCAGAACCTTCTCAATATTATATAGTTGTATTTTTGTACTGGTGTTATTCATCTGCGAAAAGGAGATACCCTATCGTATAGCCACAATCATACTATTAGCAGTGGGTGGGAGGGGAAGTTTTAGATGAGATGATACATACAGCAAGTAACCTACATTTCCTTACAGACAATGCCAAGGGACTTAATAGTCAATACAAAAGAAATCTAGCTCGGAGAGACTTTAAACCGAAGAAAGGTGAGGTGATATACGTGCAAGAGACGCACTTCACCAGGGGAAGGGAACCTAAAACTTTCGCTCATAAATTTGGGGAGGCATATTATGCCTCAAATAGTGATGTCGCGAATAGTTCGCCGGCAAATAGTTCCCAGCGAACATAGCATGTACGCGTTCGCCACGGCGGGCGAACATATGCAATGTTTGATCCGCCCCTATTCGTCATCATTGAGTAAACTTTGACCCTCTACCTCACAGTCAGCAGACACATTACAGCCAATCAGCGGCAGACACTCCCTCCCAGACCCTCGCACCTCCTGGACAGCATCCATTTTAGATTCATTTGGAAGCTGCATTCTTAGGGAGAGGAGGGACAGTGTAGCTGCTGCTGATTTAATAGGGAAATTGATAGCTAGGCTAGTGTATTCAGTGTCCACTACAGTCCTGAAGGACTCATCTGATCTCTGCTGTAAGAACAGCACCCCAAAAAGCCCTTTTTAGGGCTAGAACATCAGTCTGTTTTTTTTTTTTTTCCTGTGTAATCTAATTGCAGTTGCCTGCTTGCCAAGCCACTTGCCCAGTGCCACCACTCATATCTGGTGTAACAGTAGTGTAAATTATAAAAAAAAAAACTTTTTTGACTGTGAAACATCAGTCTGCTAGTGTAATCTAATTGCAGTTGCCTGCCTGCCAGCATGTGTGCCAGGCTCACAGCATAAACTGTGCCCACTTGCACAGTGCCACCACTCATATCTGGTGTAACAGTAGTGTAAATTTAAAAAAAAAACTTTTTTGACTGTGAAACATCAGTCTGCTTGTGTAATCTAATTGCAGTTGCCTGCCTGCCAGCGTGTGTGCCAGGCCCACTTGCCCAGTGCCATCACTCATATCTGGTGTAACAGTAGTGTAAATTTAAAAAAAAAAACTTTTTTGACTGTGAAACATCAGTCTGCTAGTGTAATCTAATTGCAGTTGCCTGTCTGCCAGCGTGTGTGCCAGGCTCACAGCGTAAACTGTGCCCACTTGCACAGTGCCACCACTCATATTTGGTGTAACAGTAGTGTAAATTTAAAAAAAAAAAACTTTTTGACTGTGAAACATCAGTCTGCTTGTGTAATCTAATTGCAGTTGCCTGTCTGCCAGCGTGTGTGCCAGGCTCACAGCGTAAACTGTGCCCACTTGCACAGTGCCACCACTCATATTTGGTGTAACAGTAGTGTAAATTAAAAAAAAATAAAAAAATTTGACTATGAAACATCAGTCTGCTTGTGTAATCTAATTGCAGTTGCCTGCCTGCCAGCGTGTGTGCCAGGCCCACTGGCCCAGTGCCACCACTCATATCTGGTGTAACAGTAGTGTAAATTTAAAAAAAAAAAACTTTTTGGACTGTGAAACATCAGTCTGCTTGTGTAATCTAATTGCAGTTGGCTGTCTGCCAGCGTGTGTGCTAGGCCCACTTGCCCAGTGCCACCACTCATATCTGGTGTAACAGTAGTGTAAATTAAAAAAAACAAAACTTTTTTTGACTGTGAAACATCAGTCTGCTAGTGTAATCTAATTGCAGTTGCCTGCCTGCCTGCCAGCATGTGTGCCAGGCCCACTTGCCCAGTGCCACCACTCATATCTGGTGTAACAGTAGTGTAAATTTTTTTAAAAAATTTTTTTGACTGTGAAACATCAGTCTGCTAGTGTAATCTAATTGCAGTTGCCTGTCTGCCAGCATGTGTGCCAGGCTCACAGCATATACTGTGCCCACTTGCCCAGTGCCACCACTCATATCTGGTGTAACAGTAGTGTAAATTTAAAAAAAAAAAAACTTTTTGACTGTGAAACATCAGTCTGCTTGTGTAATCTAATTGCAATTGCCTGCCTGCCAGCGTGTGTGCCAGGCCCACTTGCCCAGTGCCACCACTCATATCTGGTTTAACAGTAGTGTAAATGTAAAAAAAAAATAAAACTTTTTTGACTGTGAAACATCAGTCTGCTTGTGTAATCTAATTGCAGTTGCCTGTCTGCCAGCCTGTGTGCAAGGCCCACTTGCCCAGTGCCACCACTCATACTTGGTGTAACAGTAGTGTAAATTTAAAAAAAAAAATTTTTGACTGTGAAACATCAGTCTGCTAGTGTAATCTAATTGCAGTTGCCTGCCTGCCAGCGTGTGTGTCAGGCTCACAGCGTATACTGTGCCCACTTGCCCAGTGCCACCACTCATATCTGGTGTAACAGTAGTGTAAATTTAAAAAAAAAACTTTTTTGACTGTTAAACATGTCTGCTTGTGTAATCTAATTGCAGTTGCCTGCCTGCCAGCATGTGTGCCAGGCTCACAGTGTATACTGTGCCCACTTGCCCAGTGCCACCACTCATATCTTGTTTAATAGTAGTGTAAGTGTACATTTTAAAAAAAAAACTTTTTTGGATTGTGAAACATCAGTCTGCTTTTTTGTGTCAGGCTCACAGAGTATACTGTGCCCACTTGCCCAGTGGCACCACTCATATCTTGTTTAATAGTAGTGTAAGTGTACATTTAAAAAAAAAAAAACTTTTTGGACTGTGAAACATCAGTCTGCTTTTTTGTGTCAGACTCACAGCGTATACTGTGCCCACTTGCCCAGTGCCACCACTCATATCTTGTTTAATAGTAGTGTAAGTGTACAATTAAAAAAAAAAAAACTTTTTGGACTGTGAAACATCAGTCTGCTTTTTTGTGTCAGGCTCACAGCCTATACTGTGCCCACTTGCCCAGTGCCACCACTCATATCTTGTTTAATAGTAGTGTAAGTGTACATTAAAAAAAAAAAAAAAATTTGGACTGTGAAACATCAGTCTGCTTTTTTGTGTAAGGCTCACAGCTTATACTGTGCCCACTTGCCCAGTGCCACCACTCATATCTTGTTTAATAGTAGTGTAAGTGTACATTTAAAAAAATAATAATTTTTGGACTGTGAAACATCAGTCTGCTTTTTTGTGTCAGACTCACAGCATATACTGTGCCCACTTGCCCAGTGCCACTACTCATATCTTGTTTAATAGTAGTGTAAGTGTACATTTAAAAAAAAAAAAAATTTTGGACTGTGAAACATCAGTCTGCTTTTTTGTGTCAGGCTCACAGCGTATACTGTGCCCACATGCCCAGTGCCACCACTCATATCTTGTTTAATAGTAGTGTAAGTGTACATTTAAAAAAAAATGACAGGCAGAGGCAGGCCACCCCGCAGGTGCCGTCGTGGTCGTGGTGCTGTGATTCCCTTTGGCCCTAGAATAATGCCCAGTGTTCAGAGGCCACGTACCATGAACTCGAAAAGTTCTGAGGAGGACATAGTTGACTTTTTAACACAGGACACCCAATCTTCTATAGCTTCCGCTCCGAACCTTGACGCACCATCCTCCTCCAGATTATCTTTTGGCAGCACCTCTCAAGTTACCACTCGCCTGCCTGCCGCCACCACCAACACTAGCACCACATCCGCTTCACTTGATCTGTCATAGGAGTTATTTATACATCAGTTGGAAGAAATGAGTGATGCACAAACATTATTGCTTGAGGATGTAGATAACAGGGATATGTCTCAGTCAGGCAGCATTACACACATGGACGTATGTTGTGATGATGATGATGTTGTACCTGCTGCGGGAGTTTGGTCTGTCACTGTGAAGCGGTGTAACCCTTACACTACCTGATCGATACAACATCATACCTGATGTTTTAAAGCACGTTATTCCAAACAATTTAGGAATGTTAGGTGATTTATGCCCTTTATGGATTAAAACCAGACTCTGCATCAACTATGTAATTTTCCATGGGAGTTTTGCCATGGATCCCCCTCCGGCATGCTGCAGTCCAGGTGTTAGTCCCCTTGAAACAACTTTCCCATCACTATTGTGGCCAGAAAGAGTCCCTGTGGGTTTTAAAATTCGCCAGCCCATTGAGGTCAATGGGGGTTCGCCCGGTTCGCCGGTTCGCAAACTTTTGCGGGAGTTCACGTTCGCAGTTCGCGAACCCAAATTTTTAGGTTCACGACATCACTAGCCTCAAACACTACCAAAACAAATGGAGTGGGCATCCTCATTAATAGAGGCATCCCATTTAGCCTAATTAAGAAACATGCAGATAAGCAAGGGCGATACCTTATCTTGATAGGGAAACTTTATAATTCAATGGTCACCATGGTGAATGTTTACACCCCTAACTTAAAGCAGGACATGTTTTTTAAACAAGTGTCTAACTTACTTTTAGAGGTATCTAGGGGTGCAGTGATTATAGGAGGGGATTTTAACCTAACAATGAACCCTATATTGGATAACTCTAACCACACTTCCTCTACACCACACCAAGTGAATAACTCAGTTAAGTCATATCTGAAAGATCTTACCTTGCATGATGCATGGAGAGTGATGTATCCAGACAAGAAGGAATACACTTTTTATTCTAATCCACACCATAGACACTCCCGTATTGATTATTTTATGGTAGATGTTACCAACTTAACTAGGGTCACACGGTTGAAGATCCTTTCCTACTCCTGGTCTGACCATTCTATAGTTAGTTGTGAATTTAAGTGGCCACACATCCCCTGTAAACAACATGTTTGGAGATTGAAAGAGGGCCTCTTGGATGACCCGGTTAATTTCCAACGAATCGAAAAGATTATGATGGAATATTTTAATATTAACACAAATACAAACCCCAACATAGATATTAGATCCATATGGGAAGTGCATAAGACCGTAATAAGGGGAGAAATTATTAGTATACAGTCCTACCATGCCAAACAAGCCAATAAAGCTCTTAATGACTCATTGCTCTCACTGGAGACCCTAGAAAAACAGAGGAAAACATGCACTTCATATTCAGTCATTCAGCAGAAAATAGCAGATTGCAGAGCTAAGATCAATCTAATGATGGGGAAGGAATGCAAACTACGCGCATTTAAACTAAGACAGAAATATTACGAGGGGGACAATAAATGCGGTTCAATATTAGCTAGGAAGTTGAAAAGGAAAATCCATAGGAACTATATCCTCACACTCCGTAATAGCCAAAACAAAGAGATACATACCTCAGACCAAATAGCAGAAGCTTTCAGGGTATATTATGAACAGCTATATAATTTAAAAAGTGACCTAGATAATCCTTTAGATCAAAGTAGATACATTCAAGATTACTTGAACTCTATTTCCCTACCTCATCTAACTTTAGACCAGAACAACGCCCTCAAAGCCCCCATAACATTTAAAGAGGTTAAAGACATAATTGCCCAACTCCCGGCAAATAAAGCCCCGGGGCCAGATGGCTTTACTAATTATTACTTTAAAAAACTATAAAGAAATCTTGATTCCCTACATGTTGACCCTTTTCAATGACATCACGGAAGAATCTCCCTTCCCAGGGTTCAGTCTGGAAGCTTATATAACTGTTCTTCCGAAACAGGGCAAACCTCCGGATACACCTGAAAACTTTCGTCCAATTTCATTATTGAACTCGGATCTGAAAATGTATTCAAAAGTACTAGCGAATAGGCTAGGTTTGGTGTTGCCGACCCTAATATGTAATGATCAGGTGGGATTTATTCAAACACGTGAGGCAAAGGACAATACAGTTAGGGCCATCCATCTTATCAATCATAAACAAATCAACAAATTGACAACAGTGGTGGTCTCCACTGACACGGAGAAAGCTTTCGACCACGTCAGTTGGCCATTCCTGCGCAAGACACTTCTTTGGGGTGTGCGATACATTCATATCTAAAGTCATGGCCCTATATACACACCCAACAGCTAAAGTTAGAGTGAACGGCATTTTTTCAGATGCGCTTCGCATTTCTAATGGGACTAGACAGGGGTGTCCGCTGTCACCTCTACTGTTCGCCTGTGTAATAGAAACATTGGCAGCGAAAAATAAGGTCAAATAGAAAGATAACAGGCATCAAAATAGCAGAGACAGAACACAAGACACTATTGTACGCAGACGATAACTTGTTTTTCTTAGCATCCCCAGTAGAGTCGGTCCCCCAGTTATTAGAGGAATTGGACAATTTTCACACTGCATCCAACTTTCTGATCAATAAAAACAAATCGGAAATGCTCCCCATGCAATGTGAAGGGCTCCTTATGGAGCAAATACAGGACATTTGCCCGTTTCGAATTCAGAAAAATAGCTTAAAATACGTAGGGATCATGTTGTCATCCTCCACTCAGGAAATGTTCACGCTCAATTATAAAACTCTACAGAAATCTTTAAAGGGACAGTAAACCTAAAAAATAATGTTATATAATTCTGCACATAGTGCAGAATTATATAACATTATTTTAGTGCTATCGTTATATAACCTTTTTTTCCATTTGAATTTTTAAAAAATATGCCCGTTTTACAGACCCGCTCTCTGCTCTCTGCTGAGCGGGTCTGTTTTTTTTACACAGCGCATTGGGCCAGCTGTATAGTCACAGCCCGGACAGACAGAGCAGGAGTGAGCTGCACTTAATGTTATGGCGCGGTCGGGCCGGGCTGTGACTATACAGCTGGCCCGATGCGCTGTGTAAAAAAAACAGACCCGCTCAGCAGAGAGCAGAGAGTGGGTCTGTAAAACGGGCATATTTTTTAAAAATTCAAATGGAAAAAAAGGTTATATAACGATAGCACTAAAATAATGTTATATAATTCTGCACTATGTGCAGAATTATATAACATTATTTTTTAGGTTTACTGACACTTTAACAACAGACATGTCCTCATGGCGCTCCCGACATATTACATGGTTAGGCAGAATTAATACCATAAAGATGAACATCTTGCCACGTATCTTGTATATACTTCAGACCCTGCCCATCCCCCTACCTTTAAACTTCCTATCTAACTTGCAAAATACCATGTTTGACTTCATCTGGGACAGACACAAAGCAAAAATTAATAAAAAAAAACTCATGTGCCTACGCATCAAGGATGGAGGATTGGGGGTCCCCAATTTAAAAAAATACAGACAAGCAGTCTTCCTGCAAAGGGTGGTGGATTGGTTCACAAATTATAAACACAAGGCCTGGGTAAAACTAGAACATGACATTACAGAACAGAGACATTCAGGGGCATTGTGTTGGCAGAGGCGCTCAACGCTACCAAAAAAGATCACTCAAAGTGCACTCATCCTAGAAACCATTAAAATATGGGACAAGAGCCTAATAGAATATCCACATATCTCGTCCAGGTCCTCTCCGCTGACTCCTCTATCTGATAACGTAGATTTTGCCCCAGGAGCTGGCTTACTTAGAAAGTCCCACAATACACAAAATCATAGAGTCCTTATGATGGCACACCTGGGAAATGAGCAGCACCTCCGCACAAGCAAAGAATTGGAAGAGGATGGGTTTTCTATATTTAATAACTGGTATGTTCTAAGACATATATAAACATAAAGAGAGAAATAATTTCTTACGTTCACTAACTCCCTTTGAAGAACTATGCATATCTACTTCTCCCATTAGAAGGACCCTTACTCTTACATACTCCATTATACAAGCTTCGTCCAGCATACCACACTACATAGATAGCTGGGAGAGAGAACTTGAGATAGAACTGACACACAAAGATAGATCGCACATGTTCTCATCTGTAACTAAGGTGTCAACCTCTAGTAAACTAATTGAGTTGAACCTCAAAATAATTCAGAGGTGGTATCTTACCCCTGTCAGAATTCATGTTATTTCCATCCTGTAGTGAGAAATGTTGGAGGTGTGGAGGACAGCTGGGGAACATGTCACACATTTGGTGGACTTGTCCTCAATTGCAAAACTTTGGGAAGAGATAGTACGAGAAATGTCAATAATGTTGGAAATTATATTGCCATTGGACCCGCTCATATGGCTATTTAATATTAACTCTAATAAAGTCTCTATAGACAAAAGGAATTTAATTTTTATAGGTAGCAATAGCATTAAAAAGTGGATGGCTGGGGGCAGAGCCAGCTTTACACATGAATGGACGCGTATTTACATTGCTCCGGCTAGGACCTTATTAAAATCATCTTTGCTAGCGATCTATGCTGGACCTAAGCCACTGGATTTATTTGAGAATGTGTGTTGGAATGAGCCTTTGCATTTGATGCTCTTTATACACACTTATGGACACTATAACACTAATTTGTAACTGACATCTATGTTGATACACGGAGGCCATTTTCACACCCACGTGGCTGTTGGTATAAAATCCTTCTTGGGGGCTAATTCTGAGAAAATCTGGCAGTAGCTATGGAGTCCTGGGAAGAATGGGAATGTAAAACCCAATCACTTTTACAGAAACACTTTGCTTCACTGGAAATGGGATTGTACAAAATCCTAACTAAGCGGATTTCTCTAGAGAAGATGGAGGTACACGAGCCACCACTTACAGCGCTGGAGCCTCATCTAATTACAACAAGTGGAAGGCCACTTGATTTGGGTAATGCCTGGGGTGCAGGCTGCTCTGAAGTGCGACTACATTTTTCTGCGTCAGCTCAGAGTCTGTCGTTATCTGAACGCTCAGAAGGTGTGATCCCACAACTCTCAGATGGAGCTGGATCACAGTTGATTGAAGGGATGGTACTGAATGCTCTGATTTGCGGTCCATCAGAGGTGATCGTCTGGAGGAATGCTCAGGATATTATACCTAGATGGGCTTCTGAGATAGCGCAATCCCCGACAATGCCTGGATTAATCAGAGGTTTGAAAAACACAGTGTGGGACCTCAGCATTGGTGATTCTCAACGGGCTATAAGATTACTACTTGCTAACTTTGCTTGGGGGGCCTTATGTTTATTCCAACACTACATGCACCACAAGTATGAAGACCTTATACCTGGCTCTTTTGTAAGCTTGTCCTACTATGAAGTACGATAATCTTAACACTAGTTGGTTCTGTGCCCAGAGACATTGCGTAATATATAGTGGACATTCACATTTCATCTTGCTGTCCTCTATACGCAATTGCCCCTATCTTTGAGTTCAATCCTGATGGAATTGATTTTGAAAGCTAATAGTGACTATGTTTTCCATTTTGTGTTTGAAAGTTGTTGTTTTTTTATTCTTTTTGTGTTCAGGGACTCACTTTTCCTTTTGCATAGCTCCATAAGTGTATGTGTTTTATTCAGTTATATAGAGTTATAAGGCATGATATATCCTTAAGAAGAAAAAAAAAAAAGGAAAAAAATAATAAAAATATATAGATGATTTACCTCTTCAAGTCCTTTACAACCAGAATGGGGACCCTTATCTTGAGTTTTCAGTACATATTCTGATAAACTAAGTGGGTTAAACACTTCTCTGCTTAGGTGTCTCTGCTAGTCCTACAAGACTGTTGCCACGATAAATGCAGGCATGATATTTCATTTTTGTGGGACACTTATGGATTGTAGTCAGCTTCCTAGCCAGAGACATTTACAATTATACATCTGCTGAGCTGTTATGGACAAGATTTTTACTGGTTACAAGGGTCTCCATCATAGTGTAGTATGATGTCTTTCTATCCACAGTTACTTTATTAATGTGTTTAATTTTATATAGATAGACAGTTCAAACTATATACAACAGTTGTCTTATATGTTTATATGGCGATGAGAGGAGAGTTTACATTGAATGTACTGATGATGTTTTACAATATTTATCAACATATGACATATGCCCGATTGGAGTTCCCCAAATGCACTATACACTTATGTGTCACATTTCATTAGTTTTGTTTCCACAGCATTTTTACATACAGTATATGAGGGTGTATGGTTGTTAGATGATAGGTGCATGCTTCCAAGATGGATAAAAATGAAACCCTTGTGAGACTCATATGAGTAATTTCAGATGTCTGTAATAGTGCATGTGCCCTAATAAGCAATTTATCTAATGATCTAGCCTAACCCTTAATGGATAGGAATGTACAGAAGTTGGCTCGCTGACATGTAAGCTCACTTTTTAGGATTCTGAGCTACTGTCCCCTATCCCTGTGCGTATGGGAAACCTTAGCCTAAAATATGCACTTTATTTCACTTGAAACGCCCCAGCCATATCACATGTAGGGTCATGTTCTTACTGTAGTTTTCCTACACAAGCTTGCTGCCTCATCTCCTGTTATTATATTGTTGTACTACCCTACTCTCTTGGCGGGTCACAGTGTCTCCTGTTAGATACTTCTGTTTTGCAGTTTGCTGAGATATAATGCCTTGGTGACAGAAATGCTTTTGATTTCATGAAGGCTATAAACCTGATCTTCCTGCTAAAGACTTCTCTGCATACTCAATATACATAGTTTATAATGGTACCTGATATTGACTAGCTGCCAGATACGTATACAACAGATCTCCCTGTATTGGGTATTGGTATTGAGCCCGTGCCCACGCGTAACCCGAAGCTCCACAAAGAACAGGTTTTAAAACTCCCCAGAATCGGAATGGGCTAAGTAACTCTATCTTCAGTTTGCAAGAGAACTTTGCATAAAGTTTATTTATGCTTGCTCATACTAGCACATTATGTGTAAATATATAAATGTTTTTTATATATATATATATATATATATATACTGCAATTTTGCATGATATTAGGGTAGTAGGCTCTTTCTTTTCTTATATAAAGATGTGAGTTTGTTTGTTGCAACACGTTTTGTTGGATAGCTGGCCTAATATATACAATATGCCACTTGCATTGTTGGACCTTCCTTGCCAGATAGCATGCTAACAGCTTTGATATCTATTTAAATTGCTTGATGATCCTCTCTATATATATATATATATATTTATGTGAATCTTGATGGGTTCGCAATATGTTGTTGATTTGTCATCTTCTGTCACATTATATAGCTCTTCCAGGTCAGCAGCTACTTGTACTATCTTACAAACATAGATAACCCTAACATAAGACCATTAAAATAGACATGCTAGAGACATGGAACAGTTTACTATTTGGACCTATCTAACTCTTAATTTAACTGATTTAGCTGCTAATGGGCATAGGGCCCATGCCCAGGTGCAGGATCTCATCATAAAACACTGTCTTATACAAGCTAACTTTGAAGGTCCAGCTATTTTCTATTTTGGATGTTTTCTGTGTCCCTATATATCCTTGTTGAAGGTTGCTGCAAAAGTTTAATTTTTTATTCTATTTATCTCATTAAGAGCTTAGAGAATTTTTACTGTGCATGTATAACCCTAGCTTCTTTAAATCTCTAGCAATAAGAATACACAGTGCATACTCTGTGACAGTTAATGAGTAGCTTTTCTAATATATTATTAAGTGAAGAAGGGAATGGTAAATTGAGAAAAAGAGGAGATAAGGAAAAGAAAAGAGGGAAAAAAAAAGGGAAAAAGGTCTGTTCACTGTTCTGTTCAATTGTATGTAATGTGTATAGTGTTTACTTCCCTTAAATTAAAAGTATAGCTAATTTCTATTTATATTTCTAACCCCTATAATAATCTACACAAATTCTGTGTCTATAGAATCAAACTTAATATTTATGTTGCTCCAATAATAACATATGTTTTTGCATATTCCCCATCCCACTCGTCAACACACCCTGGCTTCTGTAATTATGCCCTGAGGGTTTCAGTATGAGCATATTAGATAAAAGTACTAGAAGTGGATGGCCCTATACTAGTGCTATTATGTATAGTCTCCCTCATTATATTTTTGTAAACGAGCTACTTAACCGACGACAGGGTTGCTACCATAGATTTCTTGATCTTCTCATGCAGGGTGCAGCATTGGCCCTTCTGTTAACGAGCTCGTTCCAATATATTTTCAGATTATCCAGGTGTCCTCAAAACTTTCCAAATAGATATGGCGTTTTGACTACTAATTTGCTTGCCACCCACTAAATATCACCCCCCCCCCATTATAATGAACCTCCTATACCAGGAGGGTTAAATATGCGGTTTGTCTCGTCTATACCGCACCCTAGCTCCTTTTCTTATGAGTATATCTTAAAGAGCAAAATAACATTGACCCTATCCTTCTCCACCAAGCTCAACAAGATTGTTTATCATTCTAGTTACCTATACAAATTTAGACTGTTAATAAAGCTTGAGTTAAAAATGGAAACAATGAGGTTTGATAATAGAGATCCAAAAGTGATCTGCTAAACAGATACACCTTCCATACCCTGATTAATCTTGCTTGAGGTCCAAGAGTGGCCTCCTATATTCACAGGGAGGTATACCGTATATTAGGCAGATAACATGAACACTAATATATTGTATTTTGTCAGTGTTAAGTAATATATTGTTAATTTCCAATTGATCCTATAGTGACATTTCAATGTATACTTTTTCTTTTTGTATGCCTTTCCTTTTTCAACCTCAATAAAAAAAAAATAAAAAAAAAGTGGATGGCTAAGAACTGGAAGAGCAGATGCGTGCCCAGTATAGCGCAGTGGCTATACACCTTTAGTCAGACACTGGATCTCGAAGAATATACATATGTAGTCAACAAAAGATTAGACACATACACCCAGATGAAGATGCTATGGGAGGCTTATATAAATTCAAGAGCTCAAGATCCACAAATAGAAAGTGGGGCCCTAGTATAACGGTTGGTAGGGGGGATAATGGGGTTAGAAGGCTAGGAAAAAAAAAATGGGCGTCGAGCACATATTAAACTCAGTCAATGTTGGGAAGTGGTTTTGAACTTGTTCTCGGCATTCTGACATTGTTATTGTGTATTTTAGTTGATGTTCTTATCAAAATGTTACAATGATGACAGCGATGTTTGCAGACTATCACCTAGATTAGAGTCTTGCGTTAGCCTTAAAAAGCAGCATTGAGAGGTCCCAACGCTGCTTTTTAACGCCCACTGGTATTAGGAGTCTGGCAGGTACAGGTGTACCGCTCACTTTTTTTCCGCGAGTCAAGCATACCGCAAATCCTATTACGTCAATTGCGTATCCTATCTTTTCTACAGGATTTTCCTAACGCCGGTATTACGAGTCATGGAGAAAGTGAGCGGTACACCCTCTCCTGTCAAGACTCCTACGGCATTTAAAAGTCAGTATTTAAGAGTTTTACGCTACAAAGCTGTAGCATAAAACTCTTAACTAAAGTTCTAAAAAGTACATAAACACCCATAAACTACCTATTAACCCCTAAACCAAGCCCCCCCCCCCCCACATCGCAAACACTTAAATAAAGTTTTTAACCCTAATCTGTCGACTGGACATTGCCGCCACATAAATAAATGTATTAACCCCTAAACCGCCACACTCCCGCCTCGAAAACACTAGTTAAATATTATTAACCCCTAATCTGCCGTCCCTAACATCGCCAACACCTACCTACATATATTAACCCCTAATCTGACGCCCCAACTTCGCCGCCACTATACTAAATTTTTTAACCCCTAAATCTAAGTCTAACCCTAAAACTAACCCCCCCTAACTTAAATATAATTTAAATAAAATTAAATAAAATTACCACAATTAAATAAATTAATACTATTTAAAACTAAATACTTACCTATAAAATAAACCATAAGATAGCTACAATATAACTAATAATTACATTGTAGCCAGCTTAGGGTTTATTTTTATTTTACAGGCAACTTTGTATTTATTTTAACTAGGTAGAATAGTTATTAAATAGTTATTAACTATTTACTAACTACCTAGCTAAAATAAATACAAACCTATCTGTAAAATAAACCCTAACCTAAGTTACAATTACACCTAACACTAATTAAATTAATTACCTAAACTAACTACAATTAATTACAATTAAATTAAATAAACTAAATTACGAAAAAAACAAGCACTAAATTACAGAAAATAAAAGAGAAATTACAAATTTTTAAACTAATTACACCTAATCTAATCCCCCTAATAAAATAAAAAAGCCCCCCAAAATAAAAAAAATCCCTACCCTATACTAAATTACAAATAGCCCTTAAAAGGGCCTTTTGCAGGGCATTGCCCCAAAGTAATAAGCTATTTTACCTTTAAAATAAAAATACAATACCCCCAACATTAAAACCCACCACACACACACCCAACCCTACTCTAAAACCCACCCAATCCCCCCTTAATAAAACCTAACACTACACCCTTGAAGATCACCCTACCTTAAGACGTATTCACCCAGCCGGGCAAAAGTGGTCCTCCAGACGGTCCGAAGTCTTCATCCTATCCGGGCAGAAGAGGACATCCAGATGGGCAGAAGTCTTCATCCAGGCGGCATCTTCTATCTTCTTCCACCCGGAGCGGAGCGGGTCCATCTTGAAGACATCCGACGCGGAGCATACTCTTACATCCGACGGCGACTGAAGAATGAAGGTTCCTTTAAGTGACGTCATCCAAGATGGCATCCCTTCAATTCCGATTGGCTGATAGAATCCTATCAGCCAATCGGAATTAAGGTAGAAAAAATCCTATTGGCTGATGCAATCAACCAATAGAATTGAAGTTCAATCCTATTGGCTGATCCAATCAGCCAATAGGATTGAGCTCGCATTCTATTGGCTGTTCCAATCAGCCAGTGGAATGCAAGCTCAATTCTATTGGCTGATTGCATCAGCCAATAGGATTTTTCCTACCTTAATTCCGATTGGCTGATAGGATTCTATCAGCCAATCGGAATTGAAGGGACGCCATCTTGGATGACGTCACTTAAAGGAACCTTCATTTTTCGGTCGCCATCGGATGGAAGAGGATGCTCCGCGTCAGATGTCTTCAAGATGGACCCGCTCCGGATGGAAGAATATAGAAGATGCCACCTGGATGAAGACTTTTGCCCGTCTGGATGTCCTCTTCTGCCCGGATAGGATGAAGACTTTGGACCGTCTGGAGGACCACTTGTGCCCGGCTGGCTGAAGACGTCTCAAGGTAGGGTGATCTTCAAGGGGGTAGTGTTAGGTTTATTAAGGGGGGATTGGGTGGGTTTTAGAGTAGGGTTGGGTGTGTGGGTGGTGGGTTTTAATGTTGTGGGGGGTATTGTATTTTTTTTTACAGGTAAAAGAGCTGATTACTTTGGGGCAATGCCCCGCAAAAGGCCCTTTTAAGGGCTATTTGTAATTTAATATAGGGTAGGGAATTTTTTTTATTTTGAGGGGCTTTTTTATGTTATTAGGGGATTAGATTAGGTGTAATTAGTTTAAAAAAAAATTATTTATTTTTTTATTTTCTGTAATTTAGTGTTTGTTGTTTTTCGTACTTTAATTTATTTAATTTAATTGTATTTAATTGTAGCTAGTTTAGGCAATTAATTTAATTATAGAGTAGTGTTAGGTGTAATTGTAACTTAGATTAGGTTTTATTTTACAGGTATTTTACAGGTAAGTTTTTAGTTTTAAATAGGAATCATTTATTTAATGATAGTAATATTTATTTAGATTTATTTAAATGATATTTAAGTTAGGGGGTGTTAGGGTTATGGTTAGACTTAGGTTTAGGGGTTATTAACTTTATTATAGTGGCGGCGACGTTGGGGGCAGCAGATTAGGGGTTAATAATTGTAGTTAGGTTGCGGCGACATTGGGGGTGGCAGAGTAGGGGCTGATAAATATAATGTAGGTGGCGGCGATGTTGGGGGCAGCAGATTAGGGGTTTATAGGTATAATGTAGGTGGCGGCGGTGTCTGTAGCAGCAGAATAGGGGTTAATAAGATAATATAGGTGTCAGCGATGTCAGGGTCAGCAGATTAGGGGTTAATAAGTGTAAGATTAGGGGTATTTAGACTCGGGTTCATGTTAGGGTGTTAGGTGTAGACGTAAAATGTATTTTCCCATAGGAAACAATGGGGCTGCACTAGGAGCTGAACGCTGCTTTTTGCAGGTGTTAGGTTTTTTTCAGCCGTCTCAACCCCATTGTTTCCTATGGGGAAATCATGCATGAGCACGTTTAGCCAGCTCACCGCTACCGTAAGCAGCGCTGGTATTGAGGTGAAATGTGGAGCTAAATTTTGCTCAACCCTCACTTATCTGAGGCTAAAGCCGGCTTGCAGAAAACTCATAATTATTATTATTATTATTATACTTTATTTATTAAGCGCCAACATATTCCGCAGCGCTGTCCATGGATACAATTCATTTAAATAAAACAATACAAGACTTGTAAGATACAGGACAAAATTTACAAACACATACAGGAGGGATTGAGGGCCCTATTCCCGTGGGAATTTACAATCTAGAAGAATAATACCAGCGCTGTCTTAAGTGAGCAATGAGAAAAAAAGGCTCGTTAGCACCGCACACCATTACCGACAGAAATTTGTAATCTAGCCGTATGTATGTCATGTATGGCAATTTTTATTTACAATTGAGCAAACTGTAACTTGATTTCTCTTTTTCAATAAAGCTGTTTTTAAAAAAAAACAAAAAAACATTCAGCAGGATTACGAGTACAAAAGTTGCGTTATTTAACCCTCTATAGTGCATCCATTACAAATTTTGAAACAGCCGGCTTGTGCGTGCAATATAAGGTTTTTAAGCTACATACCGCAGAAAATACAAGCGCTGTTTTGACGTGCTCGTGCACGCTTTCCCCATAGACATCAATGGGGAAGGCGGTTCAGAAAAAAGTCTAACACCAGCAATCGCGGAATAAAAAGCTCCATAATGCAGCCCCATTGACGTCTATGGGGAAAAAAACAAAAACCGCACGTCTAAACATCCCTAATCTGCTTCCCACCGACATAGCCGCTACCTACCTACAGTTATTAACACCTAATCTCCCGCCCCGATATCGCCGCCACCTAAATAAAACTATTAACCCCTAATATACAGGGAGTGCAGAATTATTAGGCAAGTTGTATTTTTGAGGATTAATTTTATTATTGAACAACAACCATGTTCTCAATGAACCCAAAAAACTAATTAATATCAAAGCTGAATAGTTTTGGAAGTAGTTTTTAGTTTGTTTTTAGTTATAGCTATTTTAGGGGGATATCTGTGTGTGCAGGTGACTATTACTGTGCATAATTATTAGGCAACTTAACAAAAAACAAATATATACCCATTTCAATTATTTATTTTTACCAGTGAAACCAATATAACATCTCAACATTCACAAATATACATTTCTGACATTCAAAAACAAAACAAAAACAAATCAGTGACCAATATAGCCACCTTTCTTTGCAAGGACACTCAAAAGCCTGCCATCCATGGATTCTGTCAGTGTTTTGATCTGTTCACCATCAACATTGCGTGCAGCAGCAACCACAGCCTCCCAGACACTGTTCAGAGAAGTGTACTGTTTTCCCTCCTTGTAAATCTCACATTTGATGATGGACCACAGGTTCTCAATGGAGTTCAGATCAGGTGAACAAGGAGGCCATGTCATTAGATTTTCTTCTTTTATACCCTTTCTTGCCAGCCACGCTGTGGAGTACTTGGACGCGTGTGATGGAGCATTGTCCTGCATGAAAATCATGTTTTTCTTGAAGGATGCAGACTTCTTCCTGTACCACTGCTTGAAGAAGGTGTCTTCCAGAAACTGGCAGTAGGACTGGGAGTTGAGCTTGACTCCATCCTCAACCCGAAAAGGCCCCACAAGCTCATCTTTGATGATACCAGCCCAAACCAGTACTCCACCTCCACCTTGCTGGCGTCTGAGTCGGACTGGAGCTCTCTGCCCTTTACCAATCCAGCCACGGGCCCATCCATCTGGCCCATCAAGACTCACTCTCATTTCATCAGTCCATAAAACCTTAGAAAAATCAGTCTTGAGATATTTCTTGGCCCAGTCTTGACTTTTCAGCTTGTGTGTCTTGTTCAGTGGTGGTCGTCTTTCAGCCTTTCTTACCTTGGCCATGTCTCTGAGTATTGCACACCTTTTGCTTTTGGGCACTCCAGTGATGTTGCAGCTCTGAAATATGGCCAAACTGGTGGCAAGTGGCATCTTGGCAGCTGCACGCTTGACTTTTCTCAGTTCATGGGCAGTTATTTTGCGCCTTGGTTTTTCCACACGCTTCTTGCGACCCTGTTGACTATTTTGAATGAAACGCTTGATTGTTCGATGATCACGCTTCAGAAGCTTTGCAATTTTAAGAGTGCTGCATCCCTCTGCAAGATATCTCACTATTTTTGACTTTTCTGAGCCTGTCAAGTCCTTCTTTTGACCCATTTTGCCAAAGGAAAGGAAGTTGCCTAATAATTATGCACACCTGATATAGGGTGTTGATGTCATTAGACCACACCCCTTCTCATTACAGAGATGCACATCACCTAATATGCTTAATTGGTAGTAGGCTTTCGAGCCTATACAGCTTGGAGTAAGACAACATGCATAAAGAGGATGATGTGGTCAAAATACTAATTTGCCTAATAATTCTGCACTCCCTGTACTGCTCCCGATATCGCTGCCACTATACTAAAGTTATTAACCCCTATTCCCTGCACCCCAACATCGCCCACACTATACTAAATCTATTAACCCCTATTCCGCCGCTCCCGGACATTACCGCAACTAACTAAAGCTATTAACCCCTAAACCTCTGGCCTCCCACTTCACTACCACTAAATAAACCTATTAACCCCTAAACCGCCAGCCCCCCACATCGCAACAACCTAAATTAAACTATTAACCCCTAAACCTAACCCTAACGTAACCATAAACCTAATACCCCCTAACTTTAACATATTTAAAATATAGCTAAATTAATGTTACAATTATTAACTAAATAATTCCTATTTAAAACTAATTACATACTTACCTGTGAAATAAAACCTAAGCTAGCTACAATATAACTAATAGTTATATTGTAGCTAGCTTTAGTTTTATTTTTATTTCACAGGTAAGTTTGTATTTATTTTAACTGGTAGACTAGTTAGTAAATAGTTATTAACTATTTACTAACTACCTAGTTAAAATAAATACAAACTTACCTGTCAAATAAAAGCTAAGCTTCCTTAAACTAAAACCTAACATTACAAAAAATAAAAAAACACTAAAATTACAAAAAATAACAAACGACATTATACAAAAAAATTAAAATTATTCCTATTCTAATACCCTTTAAAAAAAAAAAAAAAAAAAACACCCGAAAAAAAAAAAAAAAAAAACTAATCTATAATTAACTGCCAAGGACCCTTAAAAGGGCATTTTGTTTTTTTTTAAAAGGGCCTTTTGTAGGGCATTGCCCTAAAGTTAACAGCTTTTTTGCTAAAAAAACAAAACAAACACCCCCTAACAGTATACAAACCCTCACCCCCAAACCCAAAAAATAAAAATAAAGTAAAACCTAATCTTCCCATTGCCTTAAAAAGGGCATTTGTATGGGCATTGCCCTTAAAAGGGCATTTAGCTCTTTTGCTGCCCAAGCCCTAATCTAAAAATAAAAACTCACCCAAAACGAAAAAAATAAATACATTACACAAAATTACAAATTATCAAAAATAATACAAATTATTCCTAAATAATACCCATTTTAAAAAAAACACCCCAAAATAAAGAACCTAATCTAGAATAAACTACCAATAGCCCTTAAAAAGGCCTTTTGTAGGGCATAGCCCTAAGTTAAACAGCTTTTCTACCTTAAAAAAAATGACAAAGACCCACTAACATTCCAAACCCCCACAAAATAAAAAAACGATCTAAAAACCTAATCTACCCATTGCCCTGAAAAGGCATTTGTATGGGCATTGCCCTTAAAAGGGCATTTAGCTCTTTTGCTGCTCAAACCCTAATCTAAAATAAAAACCCACCCAAAAAACCTTAAAAAAAAAACTAACACTAACCCCTGACGATCCACTCACAGTTTTAGAAGTCCTGCTTGAACGATCTTCATCAAGGCGGACTCTTCTATCTTCATCCAGGCGGCGAGAAGACAGCCAATAGGATTTAAGCAGCTCTTGTTCTATTGGATGATTTATCATTCAATAGAATGAGAGCTGCTTAAATCATATTTGCTGATTTGAACAGCCAATAGGATTTAAGCAGCTCTAATTCCTATTGGCTGATTTAAATTTTTCAGCCAATAGGAAAGCAAAGGACGCCATCTTGGATCGCGTACCTTGCTTTGAAGATTCAGTGTACGACGGCGACTGTATGAAGAGTATGCTTCATGCCGGATGTCTTCAGGATGGACCCGCTCTGCGCCACCAGGATCAAGATAGAAGATGCCGCCTGGATAAAGATAGAAGAGGCCGTCTGGATGAAGACTTCTCACTGCCAGGATGAAGATCGTTCAAGCGGGACTGTAAGTGGATCGTCGGGGTTAGTGTTAGTTTTTTTTTTTAAGGGTTTTTTGGGTGGGTCTTTATTTTAGATTAGGGTTTGGGCAGCAAAATAGCTAAATGCCCTTTTAAGGGCAATGCCCATACAAATGCCCTTTTCAGGGCAATGGGTAGATTAGATTTTTTAGATAGTTTTATTTATTTTGGGGGGTTGGGGGTTTGTAATGTTAGTGGGTCTTTGTAATTATTTTTCAGGTAAAAAAACTGTTTAACTTAGGGCAATGCCCTACAAAAGGCCATTTTAAGGGCTATTGGTAGTTTATTCTAGATTAGGTTTTTTATTTAGGGGTGTTTTTTTAAGGGTATTAGAATAGGAATAATTTTTATTGTTTTGTTTAATTTTGTTTGTTATTTTTTGTAATGGTAGGTTTTTTATTTTTTGTAATGTAAGGTTTTAGTGTAAGACAGCTTAGGTTTTATTTCACAGGTAAGTTTGTATTTATTTTAATTAGGTAGTTAGTAAATAGTTAATAACTATTTACTAACTAGTCTACCTAGTTAACCCCTTAACGACTCATGTCGTACAGGGTACGTCTTGCACAAACTGGTCTTTAAAGACCAGCGACGTACCCTGTACGACATTAGGGGTTTAAAGCGGCTGGAAGCAATCCTGAAGCGATTGAGGCATCCTGCAATAACACCCCTTGGCCATCCAATGCAGAGAGAGCCACTCTGTGGCCTTCTCTGCACCGGACATGGGAGCTGACATGGGAGGCGGGTGGGCAGCCATCGATGTGCCCTATTACGTCGAGGGGGGCGGGATCATAGGCGGGATAGCCGGGGGGTGCGCACAGAGGCGCGCACATGCACGGGGGCGGTGGCAGTCGCGTGCATGGGGTGGAAGCGGGTGGGAACGGCTACACTACAGAATTCAAGTGGGGTAAAATTCAATAAAAAGTGGGGTAAAATTCAATAAAAAAAAAGCATCTAAGGGATCTGGTAGGGGGTGGGGGGTTTGTCTTTTGGGGGGGAAGCTACACTACAGAAAAAATAAAAATATAAATAAAAAAAAAACATTTTTTTAGTAAACTGGGTACTGGCAGACAGCTGCCAGGACCCAAGATGGCTACCAATAAGGTAGAGGGGGAGGGTTAGAGAGCTGTTTGGGGGGGATCATGGAGGTTGGGTGCTAAGGGGGGATCCTACACATCAGCATATGTGAATATGCTTATTTTTTATTTTTTTTAAATACCTTTTATTTTAGTACTGGCAGGCTTTCTGCCAGTACTTAAGATGGCGGGGACAATTGTGGGGTGGGGGAGGGAAGAGAGCTGTTTTGGAAGGATCAGGGGGTGTGATGTGTCAGGTGGGAGGCTGATCTCTACATTAAAGCTAAAATTAACCCTGTAAGCTCCCTACAAGCTACCTAATTAACCCCTTCACTGCTAGACATAATACACGTTTGATGCGCAGAGGTATTTAGTGGCCTTCTAATTACCAAAAAGCAACGCCAGAGCCATATATGTCTGCTATTTCTGAACAAAGGGGATCCAAGAGAAGCATTTACAACCATTTGTGCCATAATTGCACAAGCTGTTTGTAAATAATTTTAGTGAAAAAACGAAAGTTTGTGAAAAAGTTTGTGCAAAAGTGAAAGTTTTTTTTTTTATTTGATCGCATTTGGCGGGGAAATAGTGGCATGAAATATACCAAAATGGGCCTAGATCAATGCTTTGGGTTGTCTACTACACTAAACTAAAGCTAAAATTAACCCTACAAGCTCCCTACATAGGCTTACCAGAAGTCCCACTTTTACTGGGATTGTCCCGGTTTGGAGGCGCTGTCCCAGTGTCCCACCCGGTTGTTCATTCTGTCCCAGTAGGGTTGCCTCCTCCAGGTTTCAAATCATGTGTCCGGGTTTCAGACCGCCTGAAACCCGGACACATTATTCAAAATGACTGGACTGTGACTCTCCAGTATAGTTAGATGCTGGTACTTTGTTACATACAGCCCTGCTTAACTTAATGTTCGTGTCCTTCAAAGTTTACATTTAGTAATACAGGCTGAGTGAGCAGCGTAGGTTTTTTTTATTTTGTAGTACTACTTGGTTTATTTTTCTAAGAATTTAACAACCCCCCTGACCCCTGGTGACATCACCGATGATACACGTTTAGGGGAATCATATGGGTATGACTAGGAAGTACAGACAGGCAGGATTTTTGGCCTGGATCTTGCTTTACTTCATGCAGGATGGCATTTTGGCTGTAATCTTCCTGCATTATGGTATAGAGTAGCCTCTTAAACAGCTTTAGCAGGTACTTGTTTCTTTTTTACTTTCATTCAATGTTGTATTTATGCCTTATCAGTATTTGGCTCTGTTCCTTAATTAGACACATAAAACACATATTACACTGCAGATATTAAATTGTGAAATTGATAATTATGAAAGTGATAATTATGCTTGATGTTTGGCATTATTTAGAATCTGAGATTTAGATTAATGATTTATTTGCCATTACAACGTAATGGTGCCTTTTTCACTAGGGGGTGGTGTTATGGTATATTTAAACTGTGTGATTCACTTGTTTGACTGAGGAAGGGTAGAGTATCCACGAATCATTACACACATAAAAACTAATACTTTAAAAGGACCGGTAATTGCCACGCCCCCTTGACCACGCTCCTGACCACACCCCCCTGGCACTGCACCAGGTGGTCCCAGTTTCACCTCTAAAAATTATGGTAAGCCTATCCCTACAAGCTCCCTAATTAACCCCTTCACTGCTGGGGATAATACATGTGTGGTGCGCAGCTGCATTTAGAAGCCTTCTAATTACCAAGAAGCAATGCCAAAGCCATATATGTCTGCTATTTCTGAACAAAGGGGATCCCAGAAAAGCGTTTACAACCATGTATGCCATAATTGCACAAGCTGTTTGTAAATAATTTCAGTGAGAAACCTAAAATTGTGAAAAAATTTACGTTTTTTTTCATTTGATCGCATTTGGCTGTGAAATGGTGGCATGAAATATACCAAGATGGGCCTAGATCAATACTTGGGCTTGTCTACTACACTATACTAAAGCTAAAATTAACCCTAGAAGCTCCCTACATGCTCCCTAATTAACCCCTTCACTGCTGGGCATAATACACGTGTAGTGTGCAGTTGCATTTAGCTGCCTTCTAATTACCAAAAAGCAACACCAAAGCCATATATGTCTGCTATTTCTGAACAAAGGGGATCCCAGAGAAGTGTTTACAACCATTTATGCCATAATTGTTTTTTGCAAATAATTTCAGTGAGAAACCTAAAGTTTGTGAAAAAGTGAACACATTTTTTTATTTGATTTCATTTGGCGGTGAAATGGTGGCATGAAATATACCAAAATGGTCCTAGATCAATATTTTGGGATGTCTTCTAAAAAAAAATATATACATGTCAAGGGATATTCAGGGATTCCTGAAAGATATCAGTGTCCCAATGTAACTAGCGCTAATTTTGAAAAAAGTGGTTTGGAAATAGCAAAGTGAAGTGCTACTTGTACTTATTGCCCTATAACTTGCAAAAAAAGCGAAGAACATGTAAACATTTGGTATTTTTAAACTCAGGACAAAATTTAGAAACTATTTAGCATGGTTGTTTTTTGGTGGTTGTAGATGTGTAACAGATTTTTGGGGTCAAAGTTAGAAAAAGTGTGTTTTCTTCCATTTTTTACTCACATTTTATAATTTTTTTATAGTAAATTATAAGATATGATGAAAATAATGGTATCTTTTGAAAGTCCATTTAATGGAACAGTATATAATATGTGTGGGTACAGTAAATGAGTAAGAGGAAAATTACAGCTTAACACAAACAGCGTAGAAATGTAAAAAATAGCCCTGGTCCTTAAGGGAAAGAAATTGAAAAATGGCCTTGTCCTTAAGGGGTTAAAATAAATACAAACTTACCTGTGAAATAAAAATAAAACCTAAGTTAGCTACAATGTAACTATTAGTTATATTGTAGCTAGCTTCGGTTTTATTTCACAGGTAAGTATTTAGTTTTAAATAGGAATTATAGCTAAATTAATCTTACAATTATTAACGAAATATATTAATTATGTTGAAGTTAGTGGGTGTTACGGTAGGTTTAGGGTTAGGGTTACATTAGGGTTAGGTTTAGGGGTTACTAGTTTAATTTAGTTTATTGAGATGTAGGGGGCTTTAGGTTTAGGGATTAATAGTTTACTTTAGTATATTTTGTTGTGGGGGGCTTGCGGTTTAGGGGTTATTAGGTTTATTATAGTGGCGGCGGTGTAGGGCTTAATAACTTTAGGACAGTGGGGGTGATGTGGGTGGACGACAGATTAGGGGTTAATAATATTTAAATAGTGTTTGCGATGCGGGAGGGTGGCGGTTTAGGGGTTAATAACTTTTGTATAGTGGCGACGATGTTGGGGAGCGGCGGAATATGTGTTAATAATTATTTTTACTGGCGGCGATGTCAGGAGCGTCAGATTAGGGGTTAATAAATTTAATATAGTGTTTGCGATGTGGGAGGGCCTCGGATTAGGGGTTAATAGGTAGTTTATAGGTGTTTAGTGTACTTTGTAGCAGTTTAGTTATGAGTTTTATGTTACAGTTTTGTAGCGAAAAATTCATAACTACTGCTTTTAGATTACGGAACGGATCTTGTCGGTATAGGCTGGAACGCAAGCTTTTTAGCCTCACCGCAAAACTCGTAATGGCAGCACTTTTAGAAGTCCCATGAAAAAACGTCATTTTTATGTGTGCGGGACTGACGTTGCGTTACAGGCTAAAAGGCTTGCGCTACAGCTATACCTATAAGACTTGTAATGGCTGCGGTGCTGTTGTAACGCTGAAATGGCAATTTTTCCAGTGTTAAAACACAAATGCAAAACTCGTAATCTAGGTAGATAGTTATGAAAACTACCCTTTAGCTTTTCTTGTAATGTATAGGAATATACCTATAGTAGCAGGTCATTGTGATTACTGCTATATAAAGATACAACTTACAACGATTCCATTAAGCTATGAAACATTACATAGTATGTCATTTAGCATATACAGAGAGGGGTTATTAATTAAGAGGAGTTGATTACTTCATTGTCATATTTCTGCCTTTCTCTTATTGTTTTACCTTTTTTTTAACTTCAAGGTCAAGAATTGCAATTGAGATTTTGAAAACTGTTGAGTTTGTGAACGTACTGCAGTGTCAGGGTAAGTATTGTACAAGAGTTTTTCTATTTCTTTCAGAAATAAATACTTGGATTAATTGAGGCAACTGTCACTAGGTATCATGTTTAGAATGTTCTCATTATTTATTTGCTACCAATGAAAGTAATTTTAAAAATACATTGTACTAAATATGTTTGATCACCTATAAAAAAGTAGCAAGAAGCAATCATCTTAAAGCATGGAAAAATATTTGCACCTCTGTTTTGTTATAAAAAAAGTAGTCTTGCTGTATAGGACAAAAGGGCCTAATCACAATCATTCTAATATCTAAAATGGCCAGATTACAATTGGAGCGGAATTTCATGCTCCCGCTTAAGAGTTAACTGCTTTTTGTGAGTGTCTGGTAGCTTTCATATTACATGCTGAAAGTACAGGTAGCCCCAGTTTACGCCGGGGTTAGGTTCCAGAAGGAATGGTTGTAAATCGAAACCGTTGTAAATTGAAACCCAGTTTATAATGTAAGTCAATGGGAAAGTGAGGGAGTTAGGTTCCAGGCCCCTCTCAAAATTGTCATAAGTAACACCTAATACATTATTTTTAAAGCTTTGAAATGAAGACTTTAAATGCTAACAGCATTATAAACCGAATAAAATAGATTGTATCATCATCAAGCTAAGTTTAATGAACAAAACCATTTGCTAAACCGCACCTAATAAAATTATCACACAAACACAGACTGTATCATCATCAATCTAAGTTTAATGAACAAAACCATTTGCTAAACCGCACCTAATAAAATTATCACACAAACACAGACTGTATCATCATCAATCTAAGTTTAATGAACAAAACCATTTGCTAAACAGCACCTAATAAAATTATCACACAAACACAGACTGTATCATCATCAATCTAAGTTTAATGAACAAAACCATTTGCTAAACCGCACCTAATAAAATTATCACACAAACACAGACTGTATCATCATCAATCTAAGTTTAATGAACAAAAACATTTACTAAACAGCACCTTATAAAATAATCACACAACAGACTGCATTATCATCAATCTAAGTTTAATGAACAAAAACATTTTTTTCTTGCCTTTTTATGCAAACAGTTCTCTGCATTGAGTCTGCAGCTAAGGGAAGTGGCTGCAAGATCTTGTTTCTTTGAAAGCTTATCCATTGATCACGTCTGGCTTGCTTGGCTTTGCATATCTTTGCTGCAACACAAGCGGACAGCTCCACCTACTGGCTATTTTAATGAATGCACTGCTTCTCAATGCTTTTCAATAGCAGTCAATGCTTTTTCAATAGCAGTCACATGACAAAAAAAAGGGCGTTATTCTGAAACGGCGCAATTTGAACCATCGTAAACCGAGGGACACCTGTAAACCGTTTTTGCTTGTGCGCTAACCTGATGTACTTAAAAGCCAAACTTGATATTGCATGTGTGATAACCAATTCCCAATAATAGTCAATGGAGCAAAAAAGTGGAAAAAAACACCCTACTCGTGCGCAAACTTGATTAAATATTCTCATGTTTGCTAACCTCTAACATAGGATATAAATATCTCACATTCCAATGTTCTTCATGTAAAAGAATATGTTCTATTTATTCATAAATATATGAAGATATATACTTTATTAAAAAGTTTTTACATATTTTCATCTACTTAACTGCAAAAGGGCTCCAGTGCCCTTAGATGTGTATGTCTTATGTATGCACATATGTAGTTATGTGCTTATATGTAAATACATATATACACATATTAATACATATGTACACATATAAACACACACATATATATATATATATATATATATATATACACAAAAACACATATTTAGACATATGTACACATATAAACACACACACATATATATATATATATATATATATATACACACAAACACATATTAATACATATCTACACATATAAACACACATATATATATATATATACACACAAACACATATTAATACATATGTACACATATAAACACTAGTGATGTCGCAAACTTAAAATTTTCCGTTCGCGAATGGCGGACTCGAACTTCCGCAACTGTTCGCGAACGGTTAACCGGGCGAACCACCATTGACTTCAATAGGCAGGCGAATTTTAAAACCCACAGGGACTCTTTCTGGCCACAATAGTGATGGAAAAGTTGTTTCAAGGGGACTAACACCTGGACTGTGGCATGCCGGAGGGGGATCCATGGCAAAACTCCCACGGAAAATTACATAGTTGATGCAGAGTCTGGTTTTAAGCCATAAAGGGCCTAAATCACCTAACATTCCTAAATTGTTTGGAATAACGTGCTTTAAAACATCAGGTATGATGTTGTATCGATCAGGTAGTGTAAGGGTTACGCCCGCTTCACAGTGACAGACCAAACTCCCCATTTAACGCACCGCAAACAACCGCAAACAGTCCATTTGCACAACCATGAGATAGATAGATTTGATAGATACATAGATACATAGATTAGATAGATAGATCAATAGATGCAATATACATTTGATAGATACGATTGATAGTTAGATAGATTTGATAGATAAATAGATAGATTTGATAGATATATAATTTCCCAGACAGAGAATTACAAGACGTGCGGTCTGGGACCCATGGTAAGGTTCCCAGAGGCAGTTGCGGCGCCAGGGGACGTGTATATGGCATGGATTTTAGGAACCAGGAGATGGAAAAAGATGCTTGGTCGGTCCTCCTACTTCAAATTTGGGGCACTGCGCATGCAATCTACTGTGCCACCAGATATGAGTGGTGTGTTAAGTAGTACTATTTTGATCAGTTTAATACCTGTTACTCCCCCTATCGGGGGAGGTGTATATGGCATGGATTTTAGGAACCGGGAGTTGGAAAAAGATGCTTGGTCGGTCCTCCTACTTCAAATTTGGGGCACTGCGAGTGCAATCGTGGCCAGACTTTTAGCCGACGGCCATTTGTCCGACGGCCATTTGTCCGACGGACATTTGTCCGACGGACATTTGTTCGAAACACAATTGGCTGTCACAAAACAGTCCGGCCACGAGATAGATAGATTTGATATATAGATACATAGATTACATAGATCAATAGATGCAATATACATTTGATAGATACGATAGTTAGATAGATTTGATAGATAAATAGATAGATTTGATAGATATATAATTTCCCAGACAGAAAATTACAAGACGTGTGGTCTGGGACCCATGGTAAGGTTCCCAGAGGCAGTTGCGGCGCCAGGGGACGTGTATATGGCATGGATTTTAGGAACCGGAAGATGGAAAAAGATGCTTGGTCGGTCCTCCTACTTCAAATTTGGGGCACTGCGCGTGCAGTCTACTGTGGCACCAGATATGAGTGGTGTGTTAAGTAGTACTATTCTGATCAGTTTAATACCTGTTACTCCCCCTATTGGGGGAGGTGTATATGGCATGGATTTTAGGAACCGGGAGATGGAAAAAGATGCTTGGTCGGTCCTCCTTCTTCAAATTTGGGGCACTGCGCGTGCAATCGTGGCCGGACTTTTAGCCGACGGACATTTGGCCGACGGACATTTGGCCGAAACACAAGTGGCTGTCACAAAATAGTCCGGCCTCGAGATAGATAGATTTGATAGATAGATACATAGATTACATAGATCAATAGATGCAATATACATTTGATAGATACGATTGATAGTTAGATAGATTTGATAGATAAATAGATAGATTTGATAGATATATAATTTCCCAGACAGAGAATTACAAGACGTGTGGTCTGGGACCCATGGTAAGGTTCCCCGAGGCAGTTGCAGCACCAGGGGACGTGTATATGGCATAGATTTTAGGAACCGGGAGATGGAAAAAGATGCTTGGTCGGTCCTCCTACTTCAAATTTGGGGCACTGCGCATGCAATCGTGGCCGGACTTTTAGCCGACGGACATTTGGCTGACGGACATTTGGCCGAAACACAAGTGGCTGTCACAAAACCGTCCGGCCACGAGATAGATAGATTTGATAGATAGATAGATACATAGATTACACAGATCAATCGATGCAATATACATTTGATAGATATGATAGATAGATAGATAGATAGATTTGATAGATAAATAGATAGATTTGATAGATATATAATTTCCTAGACAGAGAATTACAAGACGTGCAGTCTGGGACCCATGGTAAGATTACTTCCTTTTGCACAATCGAGTACAGGTTGGGGATTGCCTTTTGTGCAAAGAAATTTCGGACGGGTACCTTCCACTGCGGTGTCCCCTATCAGTGGATGTGTATATGGCATGGATTTTAGGAACCGGGAGATGGAAAAAGATGCTTGGTCGGTCCTCCTACTTCAAATTTGGGGCACTGCACGTGCAATCTAATGTGCCACCAGATTGGAGTGGTGTGTTAAGTAGTACTATTCCTATCAGTTTAATCCTGTTAAGTGTCTTTTTTTTGTTTTGTTTTTGAAGCCACAGTGCAGCACCAGAGGCCAGAAAAATTTTGCATGTACACATGCCTGAAAAATTAGGTATTGTTGCAGCCGCTGCTGTAGCAGCGGCCAGAAAAATTGATGTTTGTTTCCCAGGCAGAAAGTGCCCTAAAACATTGCGGCTTGAACCCTAGTTGGTGGCGGATAAGTCACGCAAGTCATCCGGCATTTGAAGATAAAATACAGCAGCGTGTGGACCATTTTTAGCCCAAGGCAGCTCATCTCATCAGGCCTTTTTTACTCGAATGTATCGCCCAATGTCATTCCCTTCGGGATCCATCCCTTATTCATCTTAATTAAGGTGAGGTAATCGAGACTTTTTTGACCTAGGCGACATCTCTTCTCAGTGACAATACCTCCTGCTGCACTGAAGGTCCTTTCTGACAGGACACTTGAAGCGGGGCAGGCCAGAATTTCTATTGCAAATTGGGATAGCTCAGGCCACAGGTCAAGCCTGCACACCCAGTAGTCGAGGGGTTTATCGCTCCTCAGAGTGTCGAGATCTGCAGTGAAGGGAAGGTAGTCTGCTACCTGTCGGTCGAGTCATTCTCTGAGGGTGGAACCCGAAGGGCTGTGGCGATGCATAGGAGTTTAAAAGCTCTAGATGTCCTCCATCAACAACACGTCTGTAAAGCGTCCTGTCCTTGCCGGTGTGGTCGTGGGAGTCGGAGGATTACTTTCAGCTCTTCCCCTGTTAGATTCACGTTGGGTTGTGACATCATCCTTATACGCTGTGTAAAGCATACTTTTTAATTTATTTTGGAAATGCTGCATCCTTTCCGACTTGTTGTAATTCAGTAACATTTCTGGCACTTTATGCTTATACCGGGGGTCTAGTAGCGTGGACACCCAGTACAGGTCGTTCTCCTTCAGCTTTTTTATACAAGGGTCCCTCAACAGGCACGACAGCATGAAAGACCCCATTTGCACAAGGTTGGATGCCGATCTAGTCATGTCCCGTTCCTCGTCCTCAGTGATGTCACTGAAGGTATCTTCTTCCCCCCAGCAACGTACAACACCACGGGTAGCAGATAGGTGACAACGAGCACCCTGGGATGCCTGTTGTGGTTGGTCTTCCTCCTCCTCCTCAAAGCCACATTCCTCCTCTGACTCCTCTTCCTCACAATCCTCATCCAGTGTTGCCGCAGGTCCAGCAAGCGATACTGATAAGACTGTTTCTGGTGGTGATGGAGACCACAACTCTTCCTCTTCCTCTTCACGCTCAACTACGGCCTGATCCAGCACTCTTCGCAGGGCACGCTCCAGGAAGAAAACAAATGGTATGATGTCGCTGATGGTGCCTTCAGTGCGACTGACTAGGTTTGTCACCTCCTCAAAAGGACGCATGAGCCTACAGGCATTGCGCATGAGCGCCCAGTAACGTGGCAAAAAAATTCCCAGCTCCGCCGGTCATACAAATACTCGTTAACGGCTTTTTCTTGTTGGAGCAGGCGGTCGAACATTAGGAGTGTTGAATTCCTAACGTGTCGGGCTGTTGCAAATCAAGCGCCTCACTGGCATGTTGTTTCACCGCTGGATATCGGAAAAGTGCGCCATAGCCGTGTAGGAACGCCTCAAATGGCCACACTCCTTCCTGGCCTGCTTCAGGACGTCCTGTAAGCCTGGGTACTTATGCACAAAGCATTTTACGATCAGATTACACACATGTGCCATGCATGGCACATGTGTCAACTTGACCAATTTCAATGCCGCCAACAAATTACTTCCGTTGTCAGAAACCACTTTGCCGATCTCCAGTTGGTGCGGAGTCAGCCACTGATCCACCTGTGCGTTCAGGGTGGACAGGAGTGCTGGTCAGGTGTGAATCTCTGCTTTCAGGCAAGTCAACCCCAAGACGGCGTGACACTTCCGTATCCGGGATGTGGAATAGTACCTGTGGAGCTGGGGGGGTGCCGTTGATGTGGAGCAAGACGCAGCAGCAGAAGAGGACTCAGCCGAGGAGGTTATGGAAGAGGATGGAGTAGGAGGAGTAGAGGAGGTGGCAGCAGGCCTGCCTGCAAGTCGTGGCGGTGTCACCAACTCCTCCTCTGCAGAGCCACGCATTCCATGCTTGGCAGCCGTCAGCAGGTTTACCCAATGCGCAGTGTAGGTGATATACCTGCCCTGACCATGCTTTGCAGACCAGCTATCAGTGGTCATATGGACCCTTGCCCCAACACTGTGTGCCAGACATGCCATTACTTCCTTTCGCACAATCGAGTACAGGTTGGGGATAGCCTTTTGTGAAAAGAAATTTCGGCCGGGTACCTTCCACTGCGGTGTCCCAATAGCTACAAAGTTTTTTGAACGCCTCAGACTCCACCAGCTTATATGGTAAAAGCTGGTGGGCTAAGAGTTCAGACAAGCCAGCTGTCAGACGCGGGGCAAGGGGGTGACTTTGTGACAATGGCTTCTTACGCTCAAACATGTCCTTGACAGACACCTGACTGTGGGCAGATGAGCAGGAACTGCTCCGGAACAGAGACGGAGTGGTGGATGGTTGAGAGGGGGCAAGGAGGACAGCAGTGGTTGACGTGGTTGAAGATGCTGGACCAGGAGGAGGATGGTGGCTTTGAGTTTGTGAGCTGCTACTACTCATGTGTTGATCCCATAGGCATTTGTGATGTGCGATCATGTGCCCTTCGCAAAGCAGTTGTACCTAGGTAAGTGTTGCACATCCAACGACTCAGTTTCTTTTGGCACAGGTTGCAAATGGCATCACTGTTGTCAGAGGCAAACACACAAAAAAAATGCCACACTGTTGAGCTCTGCGATGACGGCATTCTGGTGGTGGCAACAGCATGCGTTGATTGTCGTGCTGTCTTGCTGACCCCGGGTGCTGATGCATGCTGTCTGACTGTGCCACTAGCTCCTTGCGACGACCTCCCCCTGCTTCCAACTCGTCTCCTCCTCCTCCTCTCTGTCTCCCCATCTGAACTTTCCCCATGTTCTTCTTCTCTTCTAGCGGGCACCCACGTGACATCCACGGACGCATCATCAATATCAACCACTTCACTTGTATCTGACAAATCAACAAAGGAAGCAGCAGCGGGTACAACATAATCATCATCACACCGTACGTCCATGTCTGTAATGCTGCCTGACTGAGACATATCACTGTTATCTACATCCTCTGTCAATGATGGTTGTGCATCACTCATTTCTTCCAACTGATGTGTAAAAAAATCCTCTGACACATCAAGTGAAGCGGCTGTGTTGCTTTTGTTGGTGGTGGCGGCAGGCGGGCAAGTGGTGGTAACGAGAGGTGCCTGAAGATAAGCTGGAGGAGGATGGAGCGTCAAGGTTCGGAGCGGAAGCTATAGCAGATTGGGTGTCCTGTGTTAAAAAGTCAACTATGTCCTCCTCAGAAATTTTCGAGTTCATGGGACGTGGCCTCTGAACACTGGGCATTATTCTACGGCCAAAGGTAATCACAGCACCATGACCACGACGGCACCTGCGGGGTGGCCTGCCTCTGCCTGTCATTTTTTTTTAAATGTACACTTACACTACTATTAAACAAGATATGAGTGGTGGCACTGGGCAAGTGGGCACAGTATACGCTGTGAGCCTGACACGAAAAAGCAGACTGATGTTTCACAGTAGAAAAAGTTTTTATTTTTTTAAATGTACACTTACACTACTATTAAACAAGATATGAGTGGTGCCACTGGGCAAGTGGGCACAGTATACGCTGTAAGCCTGGCACACACGCTGGCAGGCAGGCAACTGCTATTAGATTACACTAGCAGACTGATGTTTCACAGTCAAAAAAGTTTTTTTTTTTAAATTTACACTACTGTTACAACAGATATGAGTGATGGCACTAGTTGGCAAGTGGGCCTGGCAAACACGCTGGCAGGCAGGCAACTGCAATTAGATTACACTAGCAGATTGATGTTTCACAGTCAAAAAGTATTTTTTAAAAATGTACACTACTGTTACAACAGATATGAGTGGTGGCACTAGTTGGCAAGTGGGACTGGCACACACGCTGGCAGGCAGGCAACTGCAATTAGATTACACTAGCAGACTGATGTTTCACAGTCAAAAAAGTTTTTTTTTTTTTTAAATTTACACTACTGTTACAACAGATATGAGTGGTGGCACTAGTTGGCAAGTGGGACTGGAACACACGCTGGCAGGCAGGCAACTGCAATTAGATTACACTAGCAGACTGATGTTTCACAGTCAAAAAAAGTTTTTTTATTTTAAATTTACACTACTGTTACAACAGATATGAGTGGTGGCACTAGTTGGCAAGTGGGCCTGGCACACACGCTGGCAGGCAGGAAACTGCTATTAGATTACACTAGCAGACTGATGTTTCACAGCCAAAAAAGTTTTTTTTTTTTTAAATTTACACTACTGTTACAACAGATATGAGTGGTGGCACTAGTTGGCAAGTGGGCCTGGCACACACGCTGGCAGGCAGGCAACTGCAATTAGATTACACTAGCAGACTGATGTTTCACAGTCAAAAAAGTTTTTTTCTTTTAAATTTACACTACTGTTACAACAGATATGAGTGATAGAATGATTACTTAAGCGCCAGTGAACACCTATAAGCCTGGAAAAGGTGATCCCTAGCTATCACCAATGGGTTACAATATAAGAATAAGAGTGAACCAGGCGCCAGCTAACGGAGGCTAGGTGAAATAGTTTAAAATACAATAATTTATTACATTCAATGTATAACAGCAATATACAGATAATTTAAAAATCATGGATCCATGACAGTTTAAAACAATGTGCTTATACAACTATTAAAAACAGTGTTAAACACAAATGACAATGTGTTTGCAGAAAATTACACTTCTTACAGAACAAATGCAGATAGTATATTAAAATAAATATTAAATGTCTTAGGATAAGACTCTGTTAGAATCTGGTAGGCTTGATCCACTACTAAAATATGATCTTAAAAATACATCCAATTGTCTTCTACGATTAAGTGTTGTATCCAAATAAAAAATGTGAATTAGGTGACCCAAAAAACAATGGCTTCAGAAACTTGTCCCAAAAACAATGCTGTTTATAAATCAAGTTGATCCAATCAATAGTCAAAAAATAGTGGAAAAATTAAATAGAAAAATTGTGGAGCATGGTTGACAAATCCAATAGTGTGTCAGTAATTCCAAAAGACAAAAATATGTGTAGATTAATGAAGTGATCAATAGTGATCTTTCAACAAAAGTGCATAGAGATCAATGAAAGCAAAAAGACAAAAATAAAAATAAAAGTTCAAAAGTAAATGAACCAGTGATCTTTCAACAAAGGTGCATAAAGAACAATAAAAACAAAAAAATCAAAAGATATATAGAGATTCAAAAATAGATAAACCAGTGGTGTTCACTATGTGCCAATAACTCTTTATCCGGTAAAGGAAGTGTGAGACTGGTGGTCTCCTGGGATTTAGAGAGTTTATTCACCAACGAAATACATAAAAATTAACCTGTGGAAAGAAAAATAGATCCAATGTGTAGTACATAAAACAATAATGGAATTCAATGAAATCAGGCTTACCAATGCTGGTCTACGCGTTTCGGCCCTGCTAGATACTCTTGATAAAGGCCTAGCAGGGCCGAAACGCGTAGACCAGCATTGGTAAGCCTGATTTCATTGAATTCCATTATTGTTTTATGTACTACACATTGGATCTATTTTTCTTTCCACAGGTTAATTTTTATGTATTTCGTTGGTGAATAAACTCTCTAAATCCCAGGAGACCACCAGTCTCACACTTCCTTTACCGGATAAAGAGTTATTGGCACATAGTGAACACCACTGGTTTATCTATTTTTGAATCTCTATATATCTTTTGATTTTTTTGTTTTTATTGTTCTTTATGCACCTTTGTTGAAAGATCACTGGTTCATTTACTTTTGAACTTTTATTTTTATTTTTGACTTTTTGCTTTCATTGATCTCTACGCACTTTTGTTGAAAGATCACTATTGATCACTTCATTAATCTACACATATTTTTGTCTTTTGGAATTACTGACACACTATTGGATTTGTCAACCATGCTCCACAATTTTTCTATTTAATTTTTCCACTATTTTTTGACTATTGATTGGATCAACTTGATTTATAAACAGCATTGTTTTTGGGACAAGTTTCTGAAGCCATTGTTTTTTGGGTCACCTAATTCACATTTTTTATTTGGATACAACACTTAATCGTAGAAGACAATTGGATGTATTTTTAAGATCATATTTTAGTAGTGGATCAATCCTACCAGATTCTAACAGAGTCTTATCCTAAGACATTTAATATTTATTTTAATATACTATCTGCATTTGTTCTGTAAGAAGTGTAATTTTCTGCAAACACATTGTCATTTGTGTTTAACACTGTTTTTAATAGTTGTATAAGCACATTGTTTTAAACTGTCATGGATCCATGATTTTTAAATTATCTGTATATTGCTGTTATACATTGAATGTAATAAATTATTGTATTTTAAACTATTTCACCTAGCCTCCGTTAGCTGGCGCCTGGTTCACTCTTATCCTTATATTGTAACACAACAGATATGAGTGGTGGCACTTAGCAAGTGGGCCTGGCACACACGCTGGCAGGCAGGCAACTGCAATTAGATTACACTAGCAGACTGATGTTTCACAGTCAAAAAAGTTTTTTTTTTTTTTTAAATTTACACTACTGTTACAACATATATGAGTGGTGGCACTAGTTGGCAAGTGGGCCTGGCACACACGCTGGCAGGCAGGCAACTGCTATTAGATTACACTAGCAGACTGTTGTTTCACAGTCAAAAAAGTTTTTTTTTTTAATTTACACTACTGTTACAACAGATATGAGTGGTGGCACTAGATGGCAAGTGAGCCTGGCACACACGCTGGCAGGCAGGCAACTGCTATTAGATTACACTAGCAGACTGATGTTTCACAGTCAAAAAAGTTTTTTTTAAAAAATGTACACTACTGTTACAACAGATATGAGTGGTGGCACTAGTTGGCAAGTGGGCCTGGCACACACGCTGGCAGGCAGACAACTGCTGTTAGATTACACTAGCAGACTGATGTTTCACATTCAAAAAAGTTTTTTTTTTTTTTTATTTACACTTTTGTTACAACAGATATGAGTGATGGCACTAGTTGGCAAGTGGGCCTGGCACACACGCTGGCAGGCAGGCAACTGCAATTAGATTACACTAGCAGACTGATGTTTCACAGTCAAAAAAGTTTTTTTTTTTTTAAATGTACACTACTGTTACAACAGATATGAGTGGTGGCACTAGTTGGCAAGTGGGACTGGCACACACGCTGGCAGGCAGGCAACTGCAATTAGATTACACTAGCAGACTGATGTTTCACAGTCAAAACATTTTTTTTTTTTTAAATTTACACTACTGTTACAACAGATATGAGTGGTGGCACTAGTTGGCAAGTGGGCCTGGCACACACGCTGGCATGCAGGCAACTGCAATTAGATTACACTAGCAGACTGATGTTTCACAGTCAAAAAAGTTTTTTTTTTAAAAATTACACTACTGTTACAACAGATATGAGTGGTGGCACTAGTTGGCAAGTGGGCCTGGCACACACGCTGGCAGGCAGGCAACTGCTATTAGATTACACTAGCAGACTGATGTTTCACAGTCAAAAACGTTTTTTCTTAAAAAATTTACACTACTGTTACAACAGATATGAGTGGTGGCACTTAGCAAGTGGGCCTGGCACACACGTTGGCAGGCAGGCAGGCAACTGCAATTAGATTACACTAGCAGACTGATGTTTCAAAGTCAAAAAAGGTTTTTTTTACAAAATTTACACTACTGTTACAACAGATATGAGTGTTGGCACTTAGCAAGTGGGCCTGGCACACACGCTGGCAGGCAGGCAACTGCAATTAGATTACACTAGCAGACTGATGTTTCACAGTCAAAAAAGTTTTTTTTTTTTTTTTTAAATTTACACTACTGTTACAACAGATATGAGTGGTGGCACTAGTTGGCAAGTGGGCCTGGCACACACGCTGGCAGACAGGCAACTGCTATTAGATTACACTAGCAGACTGATGTTTCACAGTCAAAAAAGTTTTTTTTTTTTATTTACACTTTCGTTACAACAGATATGAGTGGTAGCACTAGTTGGCAAGTGGGCCTGGCACACAAGCTGGCAGGCAGGCAACTGCAATTAGATTACACTAGCAGACTGATGTTTCACAGTCAAAAAAGTTTTTTTTAAAAAATGTACACTACTGTTACAACAGATATGAGTGGTGGCACAAGTTGGCAAGTGGGACTGGCACACACGCTGGCAGGCAGGCAACTGCAATTAGATTACACTAGCAGACTGATGTTTCACAGTCAAAAAAGTTTTTTTTTTAAAATTTACACTACTGTTACAACAGATATGAGTGGTGGCACTAGTTGGCAAGTGGGACTGGCACACACGCTGGCAGGCAGGCAACTGCAATTAGATTACACTAGCAGACTGGTGTTTCACAGTCAAAGTTTTTTTTAAAAAATGTACACTACTGTTACAACAGATATGAGTGGTGGCACTAGTTGGCAAGTGGGACTGGCACACACGCTGGCAGGCAGGCAACTGCAATTAGATAACACTAGCAGACTGATATTTCACAGTCAAAAAAGTTTTTTTTTTTAAATTTACACTATTGTTACAAAAGATATGAGTGGTGGCACTAGTTGGCAAGTGGGCCTGGCACACATGCTGGCAGGCAGGCAACTGCAATTAGATTACCCTAGCAGACTGATGTTTCACAGTCAAAAAAGGTTTTTTTTTTTTTTTACACTTTTGTTACAACAGATATGAGTGGTGGCACTAGTTGGCAAGTGGGCCTGGCACACACGCTGGCAGGCAGGCAACTGCTATTAGATTACACTAGCAGACTGATGTTTCACAGTCAAAAAAGTATTTTTTTTAAAATGTACACTACTGTTACAACAGATATGAGTGGTGGCACTAGTTGGCAAGTGGGAACTGGCACACATGCTGGCAGGCAGGCAGGCAACTGCAATTAGATTACACTAGCAGACTGATGTTTCACAGTCAAAAAAGTATTTTTTTTAAAATGTACACTACTGTTACAACAGATATGAGTGGTGGCACTAGTTGGCAAGTGGGCCTGGCACACACGCTGGCAGGCAGGCAACTGCTATTAGATTACTCTAGCAGACTGATATTTCACAGTCAAAAAAGTTTTTTTTTTAAATTTACACTACTGTTACAACAGATATGAGTGGTGGCATTAGTTGGCAAGTGGGACTGGCACACACGCTGGCAGGCAGGCAACTGCAATTAGATTACACTAGCAGACTGATGTTTCACAGTCAAAAAAGTTTTGTTTTTTTTTAAATTACACTACTGTTACAACAGATATGAGTGTTGGCACTTAGCAAGTGGGCCTGGCACACACGCTGGCAGGCAGGCAACTGCAATTAGATTACACTAGCAGACTGATGTTTCACAGTCAAAAAAGTTTTTTTTTTTTTTTTTAAATTTACACTACTGTTACAACAGATATGAGTGGTGGCACTAGTTGGCAAGTGGGCCTGGCACACACGCTGGCAGGCAGGCAACTGCTATTAGATTACACTAGCAGACTGATGTTTCACAGTCAAAAAAGTATTTTTTTTAAAATGTACACTACTGTTACAACAGATATGAGTGGTGGCACTAGTTGGCAAGTGGGAACTGGCACACACGCTGGCAGGCAGGCAGGCAACTGCAATTAGATTACACTAGCAGACTGATGTTTCACAGTCAAAAAAGTTTTTTTTTTTTAACTTTACACTACTGTTACAACAGATATGAGTGGTGGCACTAGTTGGCAAGTGGGCCTGGCACACACGCTGGCAGGCAGGCAACTGCTATTAGATTACTCTAGCAGACTGATATTTCACAGTCAAAAAAGTTTTTTTTTTAAATTTACACTACTGTTACAACAGATATGAGTGGTGGCATTAGTTGGCAAGTGGGACTGGCACACACGCTGGCAGGCAGGCAACTGCAATTAGATTACACTAGCAGACTGATGTTTCACAGTCAAAAAAGTTTTTTTTTTTTTAAATTACACTACTGTTACAACAGATATGAGTGTTGGCACTTAGCATGTGGGCCTGGCACACACGCTGGCAGGCAGGCAACTGCAATTAGATTACACTAGCAGACTGATGTTTCACAGTCAAAAAAGTTTTTTTTTTTTTTAAATTTACACTACTGTTACAACAGATATGAGTGGTGGCACTAGTTGGCAAGTGGGCCTGGCACACACGCTGGCAGGCAGGCAACTGCAATTAGATTACACTAGCAGACTGATGTTTCACAGTCAAAAAAGTTTTTTTTTTTATTTACACTTTTGTTACAACAGATATGAGTGGTGGCACTAGTTGGCAAGTGGGCCTGGCACACACGCTGGCAGGCAGGCAACTGCTATTAGATTACACTAGCAGACTGATGTTTCACAGTCAAAAAAGTATTTTTTTTAAAATGTACACTACTGTTACAACAGATATGAATGGTGGCACTAGTTGGCAAGTGGGACTGGCACACACGCTGGCAGGCAGGCAACTGCAATTAGATTACACTAGCAGACTGATGTTTCACAGTCAAAAAAGTTTTTTTTTTTTTAACTTTACACTACTGTTACAACAGATATGAGTGGTGGCACTAGTTGGCAAGTGGGCCTGGCACACATGCTGGCAGGCAGGCAACTGCAATTAGATTACACTAGCAGACTGATGTTTCACAGTCAAAAAAGTTTTTTTTTTTTATTTACACTTTTGTTACAACAGATATGAGTGGTGGCATTAGTTGGCAAGTGGGACTGGCACACACGCTGGCAGGCAGGCAACTGCAATTAGATTACACTAGCAGACTGATGTTTCACAGTCAAAAAAGTTTTTTTTTTTAACTTTACACTACTGTTACAACAGATATGAGTGGTGGCACTAGTTGGCAAGTGGGCCTGGCACACACGCTGGCAGGCAGGCAACTGCTATTAGATTACTCTAGCAGACTGATATTTCACAGTCAAAAAAGTTTTTTTTTTAAATTTACACTACTGTTACAACAGATATGAGTGGTGGCATTAGTTGGCAAGTGGGACTGGCACACACGCTGGCAGGCAGGCAACTGCAATTAGATTACACTAGCAGACTGATGTTTCACAGTCAAAAAAGTTTTGTTTTTTTTTAAATTACACTACTGTTACAACAGATATGAGTGTTGGCACTTAGCAAGTGGGCCTGGCACACACGCTGGCAGGCAGGCAACTGCAATTAGATAACACTAGCAGACTGATGTTTCACAGTCAAAAAAGTTTTTTTTTTTTTTTTAAATTTACACTACTGTTACAACAGATATGAGTGGTGGCACTAGTTGGCAAGTGGGCCTGGCACACACGCTGGCAGGCAGGCAACTGCTATTAGATTACACTAGCAGACTGATGTTTCACAGTCAAAAAAGTATTTTTTTTAAAATGTACACTACTGTTACAACAGATATGAGTGGTGGCACTAGTTGGCAAGTGGGAACTGGCACACACGCTGGCAGGCAGGCAGGCAACTGCAATTAGATTACACTAGCAGACTGATGTTTCACAGTCAAAAAAGTTTTTTTTTTTTTAACTTTACACTACTGTTACAACAGATATGAGTGGTGGCACTAGTTGGCAAGTGGGCCTGGCACACACGCTGGCAGGCAGGCAACTGCTATTAGATTACTCTAGCAGACTGATATTTCACAGTCAAAAAAGTTTTTTTTTTAAATTTACACTACTGTTACAACAGATATGAGTGGTGGCATTAGTTGGCAAGTGGGACTGGCACACACGCTGGCAGGCAGGCAACTGCAATTAGATTACACTAGCAGACTGATGTTTCACAGTCAAAAAAGTTTTTTTTTTTTTTAAATTACACTACTGTTACAACAGATATGAGTGTTGGCACTTAGCATGTGGGCCTGGCACACACGCTGGCAGGCAGGCAACTGCAATTAGATTACACTAGCAGACTGATGTTTCACAGTCAAAAAAGTTTTTTTTTTTTTTTTTAAATTTACACTACTGTTACAACAGATATGAGTGGTGGCACTAGTTGGCAAGTGGGCCTGGCACACACGCTGGCAGGCAGGCAACTGCAATTAGATTACACTAGCAGACTGATGTTTCACAGTCAAAAAAGTTTTTTTTTTTATTTACACTTTTGTTACAACAGATATGAGTGGTGGCACTAGTTGGCAAGTGGGCCTGGCACACACGCTGGCAGGTAGGCAACTGCTATTAGATTACACTAGCAGACTGATGTTTCACAGTCAAAAAAGTATTTTTTTTAAAATGTACACTACTGTTACAACAGATATGAATGGTGGCACTAGTTGGCAAGTGGGACTGGCACACACGCTGGCAGGCAGGCAACTGCAATTAGATTACACTAGCAGACTGATGTTTCACAGTCAAAAAAGTTTTTTTTTTTTTAACTTTACACTACTGTTACAACAGATATGAGTGGTGGCACTAGTTGGCAAGTGGGCCTGGCACACATGCTGGCAGGCAGGCAACTGCAATTAGATTACACTAGCAGACTGATGTTTCACAGTCAAAAAAGTTTTTTTTTTTATTTACACTTTTGTTACAACAGATATGAGTGGTGGCATTAGTTGGCAAGTGGGACTGGCACACACGCTGGCAGGCAGGCAACTGCAATTAGATTACACTAGCAGACTGATGTTTCACAGTCAAAAAAGTTTTTTTTTTTAAATTTACACTACTGTTACAACAGATATGAGTGGTGGCACTAGTTGGCAAGTGGGCCTGGCACACACGCTGGCAGGCAGGCAACTGCTATTAGATTACTCTAGCAGACTGATATTTCACAGTCAAAAAAGTTTTTTTTTTAAATTTACACTACTGTTACAACAGATATGAGTGGTGGCATTAGTTGGCAAGTGGGACTGGCACACACGCTGGCAGGCAGGCAACTGCAATTAGATTACACTAGCAGACTGATGTTTCACAGTCAAAAAAGTTTTTTTTTTTTTTAAATTACACTACTGTTACAACAGATATGAGTGTTGGCACTTAGCAAGTGGGCCTGGCACACACGCTGGCAGGCAGGCAACTGCAATTAGATTACACTAGCAGACTGATGTTTCACAGTCAAAAAAGTTTTTTTTTTTTTTTTTAAATTTACACTACTGTTACAACAGATATGAGTGGTGGCACTAGTTGGCAAGTGGGCCTGGCACACACGCTGGCAGGCAGGCAACTGCTATTAGATTACACTAGCAGACTGATGTTTCACAGTCAAAAAAGTATTTTTTTTAAAATGTACACTACTGTTACAACAGATATGAGTGGTGGCACTAGTTGGCAAGTGGGAACTGGCACACACGCTGGCAGGCAGGCAGGCAACTGCAATTAGATTACACTAGCAGACTGATGTTTCACAGTCAAAAAAGTTTTTTTTTTTTTAACTTTACACTACTGTTACAACAGATATGAGTGGTGGCACTAGTTGGCAAGTGGGCCTGGCACACACGCTGGCAGGCAGGCAACTGCTATTAGATTACTCTAGCAGACTGATATTTCACAGTCAAAAAAGTTTTTTTTTTAAATTTACACTACTGTTACAACAGATATGAGTGGTGGCATTAGTTGGCAAGTGGGACTGGCACACACGCTGGCAGGCAGGCAACTGCAATTAGATTACACTAGCAGACTGATGTTTCACAGTCAAAAAAGTTTTTTTTTTTTTAAATTACACTACTGTTACAACAGATATGAGTGTTGGCACTTAGCAAGTGGGCCTGGCACACACGCTGGCAGGCAGGCAACTGCAATTAGATTACACTAGCAGACTGATGTTTCACAGTCAAAAAAGTTTTTTGTTTTTTTTTAAATTTACACTACTGTTACAACAGATATGAGTGGTGGCACTAGTTGGCAAGTGGGCCTGGCACACACGCTGGCAGGCAGGCAACTGCAATTAGATTACACTAGCAGACTGATGTTTCACAGTCAAAAAAGTTTTTTTTTTTATTTACACTTTTTTTACAACAGATATGAGTGGTGGCACTAGTTGGCAAGTGGGCCTGGCACACACGCTGGCAGGCAGGCAACTGCTATTAGATTACACTAGCAGACTGATGTTTCACAGTCAAAAAAGTATTTTTTTTAAAATGTACACTACTGTTACAACAGATATGAATGGTGGCACTAGTTGGCAAGTGGGACTGGCACACACGCTGGCAGGCAGGCAACTGCAATTAGATTACACTAGCAGACTGATGTTTCACAGTCAAAAAAGTTTTTTTTTTTTAACTTTACACTACTGTTACAACAGATATGAGTGGTGGCACTAGTTGGCAAGTGGGCCTGGCACACATGCTGGCAGGCAGGCAACTGCAATTAGATTACACTAGCAGACTGATGTTTCACAGTCAAAAAAGTTTTTTTTTTTATTTACACTTTTGTTACAACAGATATGAGTGGTGGCATTAGTTGGCAAGTGGGACTGGCACACACGCTGGCAGGCAGGCAACTGCAATTAGATTACACTAGCAGACTGATGTTTCACAGTCAAAAAAGTTTTTTTTTTTAACTTTACACTACTGTTACAACAGATATGAGTGGTGGCACTAGTTGGCAAGTGGGCCTGGCACACACGCTGGCAGGCAGGCAACTGCTATTAGATTACTCTAGCAGACTGATATTTCACAGTCAAAAAAGTTTTTTTTTTAAATTTACACTACTGTTACAACAGATATGAGTGGTGGCATTAGTTGGCAAGTGGGACTGGCACACACGCTGGCAGGCAGGCAACTGCAATTAGATTACACTAGCAGACTGATGTTTCACAGTCAAAAAAGTTTTTTTTTTTTAAATTACACTACTGTTACAACAGATATGAGTGTTGGCACTTAGCAAGTGGGCCTGGCACACACGCTGGCAGGCAGGCAACGGCAATTAGATTACACTAGCAGACTGATGTTTCACAGTCAAAAAAGTTTTTTTTTTTTTTTTTAAATTTACACTACTGTTACAACAGATATGAGTGGTGGCACTAGTTGGCAAGTGGGCCTGGCACACACGCTGGCAGACAGGCAACTGCTATTAGATTACACTAGCAGACTAATGTTTCACAGTCAAAAAAGTTTTTTTTTTATTTACACTTTCGTTACAACAGATATGAGTGGTAGCACTAGTTGGCAAGTGGGCCTGGCACACACGCTGGCAGGCAGGCAACTGCAATTAGATTACACTAGCAGACTGATGTTTCACAGTCAAAAAAGTTTTTTTTAAAAAATGTACACTACTGTTACAACAGATATGAGTGGTGGCACAAGTTGGCAAGTGGGACTGGCACACACGCTGGCAGGCAGGCAACTGCAATTAGATTACACTAGCAGACTGATGTTTCACAGTCAAAAAAGTTTTTTTTTTAAATTTACACTACTGTTACAACAGATATGAGTGGTGGCACTAGTTGGCAAGTGGGACTGGCACACACGCTGGCAGGCAGGCAACTGCAATTAGATTACACTAGCAGACTGGTGTTTCACAGTCAAAGTTTTTTTTTAAAAATGTACACTACTGTTACAACAGATATGAGTGGTGGCACTAGTTGGCAAGTGGGACTGGCACACACGCTGGCAGGCAGGCAACTGCAATTAGATAACACTAGCAGACTGATATTTCACAGTCAAAAAAGTTTTTTTTTTTAAATTTACACTATTGTTACAAAAGATATGAGTGGTGGCACTAGTTGGCAAGTGGGCCTGGCACACATGCTGGCAGGCAGGCAACTGCAATTAGATTACACTAGCAGACTGATGTTTCACAGTCAAAAAAGTTTTTTTTTTTATTTACACTTTTGTTACAACAGATATGAGTGGTGGCACTAGTTGGCAAGTGGGCCTGGCACACACGCTGGCAGGCAGGCAACTGCTATTAGATTACACTAGCAGACTGATGTTTCACAGTCAAAAAAGTATTTTTTTTAAAATGTACACTACTGTTACAACAGATATGAGTGGTGGCACTAGTTGGCAAGTGGGACTGGCACACACGCTGGCAGGCAGGCAACTGCAATTAGATTACACTAGCAGACTGATGTTTCACAGTCAAAAAAGTTTTTTTTTTTTAACTTTACACTACTGTTACAACAGATATGAGTGGTGGCACTAGTTGGCAAGTGGGCCTGGCACACACGCTGGCAGGCAGGCAACTGCTATTAGATTACTCTAGCAGACTGATATTTCACAGTCAAAAAAGTTTTTTTTTTAAATTTACACTACTGTTACAACAGATATGAGTGGTGGCATTAGTTGGCAAGTGGGCCTGGCACACACGCTGGCAGGCAGGCAACTGCAATTAGATTACACTAGCAGACTGATGTTTCACAATCAAAAAAGTTTTTTTCTTTTAAATTTACACTACTGTTACAACAGATATGAGTGGTGGCACTTAGCAAGTGGACATGGCACACACGCTGGCAGGCAGGCAACTGCAATTAGATTGCACTAGCAGACTGATGTTTCACAGTCAAAAAAGTATTTTTTTTTAAATGTACACTACTGTTACAACAGATATGAGTGGTGGCACTAGTTGGCAAGTGGGATTGGCACACACGCTGGCAGGCAGGCAACTGTAATTAGATTAAACTAGCAGACTGATGTTTCACAGTCAAAAAAGTTTTTTTCTTTTAAATTTACACTACTGTTACAACAGATATGAGTGGTGGCACTAGTTGGCAAGTGGGCCTTACACTGACACACACGCTGGCAGGCAGGCAACTGCAATTAGATTACACTAGCAGACTGATGTTTCACAGTCAAAACAGTTTTTTTCTTTTAAATTTACACTACTGTTACAAAAGATATGAGTGGTGGCACTAGTTGGCATGTGGGCCTGACACACACGCTGGCTGGCAGGCAGGCAGGCAACTGCTATTAGATTACATTAGCAGACTGATGTTTCACAGTTAAAAAGTGTTTCTTTTTAATTTACACTACTGTTACAACAGATATGAGTGGTGGCACTAGTTGGCAAGTGGGCCTGGCACACATGCTGGCAGAGGGGCAACTGCAATTAGATTACACTAGCAGACTGATGTTTCAAAGTCAAAAAAGTTTTTTTTTTTTAAATTTACTATACTGTTACAACAGATATGAGTGGTGGCACTAGTTGTCAAGTGGGCCTGGCACACACGCTGGCAGGCAGGCAAATGCAAATAGATTACACTAGCAGACTGATGTTTCACAGTCAAAAAAGTTTTGTTTAAAAAAAAATTACACTACTGTTACAACAGATATGAGTGTTGGCACTTAGCAAGTGGGCCTGGCATACACGCTGGCAGGCAGGCAACTGCAATAAGATTACACTAGCAGACTGATGTTTCACAGTCAAAAAAGTTTTTTTTTTTTTAAATTTACACTACTGTTACAACAGATATGAGTGGTGGCAGTAGTTGGCAAGTGGGACTGGCACACACGCTGGCAGGCAGGCAACTGCTATTAGATTACACTAGCAGACTGATGTTTCACAGTCAAAAAAGTTTTTTTTAAAAAAATTTTACACTACTGTTACAACAGATATGAGTGGTGGCACTAGTTGGCAAGTGGGCCTGGCACACACGCTGGCAGGCAGGCAACTGCTATTAGATTACACTAGCAGACTGATGTTTCACAGTCAAAAAAGTTTTTTTTTTTTATTTACACTTTTGTTACAACAGATATGAGTGGTGGCACTAGTTGGCATGTGGGCCTGGCACACACGCTGGCAGGCAGGCAACTGCAATTATATTACACTAGCAGACTGATGTTTCACAGTCAAAAAAGTATTTTTTTTTAAAATGTACACTACTGTTACAACAGATATGAGTGGTGGCACTAGTTGACAAGTCGGACTGGCACACACGCTGGCAGGCAGGCAACTGCAATTAGATTACACTAGCAGACTGAGGTTTCACAGTCAAAAAAGTTTTTTTTTTTAAAATTTACACTACTATTACAACAGATATGAGTGGTGGCACTAGTTGGCAAGTGGGCCTGGCACACACGCTGGCAGGCAGGCAACTGCTATTAGATTACACTAGCAGACTGATGTTTCACAGTCAAAAAAGTTTTTTTTTTTATTTACACTTTCGTTACAACAGATATGAGTGGTGGCACTAGTTGGCAAGTGGGCCTGGCACACACGCTGGCAGGCAGGCAACTGCAATTAGATTACACTAGCAGACTGATGTTTCACAGTCAAAAAAGTATTTTTTAAAAAATGTACACTACTGTTACAACAGATATGAGTGGTGGCACTAGTTGGCAAGTGGGACTGGCACACACGCTGGCAGGCAGGCAACTGCTATTAGATTAAACTAGCAGACTGATGTTTCACAGTCAAAAAAGTTTTATTTTTTATTTACACTTTTGTTACAACAGATATGAGTGGTGGCACTAGTTGGCATGTGGGCCTGGCACACACGCTGGCAGGCAGGCAACTGCAATTAGATTACACTAGCAGACTGATGTTTCACAGTCAAAAAAAGTTTTTTTTTTTTTATTTACACTTTTGTTACAACAGATATGAGTGGTGGCACTAGTTGGCAAGTGGGCCTGGCACACACGCTGGCAGGCAGGCAACTGCAATTAGATTACACTAGCAGACCGATGTTTCACAGTCAAAAAAGGTTTGTTTTTTTTTATTTACACTTTTGTTACAACAGATATGAGTGGTGGCACTAGTTGGCAAGTGGGCCTGGCACACACGCTGGCAGGCAGGCAACTGCAATTAGATTACACTAGCAGACTGTTTCACAGTCAAAAAAGTATTTTTTAAAAATGTACACTACTGTTACAACAGATATGAGTGGTGGTACTAGTTGGCAAGTGGGACTGGCACACACGCAGGCAGGCAGGCAACTGCAATTAGATTACACTAGCAGACTGATGTTTCACAGTCAAAAACGTTTTTTCTTAAAAAATTTACACTACTGTTACAACAGATATGAGTGGTGGCACTAGTTGGCAAGTGGGCCTGGCACACACGCTGGCAGGCAGGCAGGCAACTGCTATTAGATTACACTAGCAGACTGATGTTTCACAGTCAAAAACGTTTTTTCTTAAAAAATTTACACTACTGTTACAACAGATATGAGTGGTGGCACTTAGCAAGTGGGCCTGGCACACACGCTGGCAGGCAGGCAACTGCAATTAGATTACACTAGCAAACTGATATTTCAAAGTCAAAAAAGTTTTTTTAAAATTTTTTTACTATACTGTTACAACAGATATGAGCTGTGGCACTAGTTGGCAAGTGGGCCTGGCACAAACGCTGGCAGGCAGGCAACTGCAATTAGATTACACTAGCAGACTGATGTTTCACAGTCAAAAAAGTTTTTTTTTTTTTATTTTACACTACTGTTACAACAGATATGAGTGGTGGCACTTAGCAAGTGGGCCTGGCACACATGCTGGCAGGCAGGCAACTGCAATTAGATTACACTAGCAGACTGATGTTTCACAGTCAAAAAAGTTTTTAAAAAAAAAATGTTTACACTACTGTTACAACAGATATGAGTGGTGGCACTAGTTGGCAAGTGGGCCTGGCACACACGCTGGCAGGCAGGCAACTGCTATTAGATTACACTAGCAGACTGATGTTTCTCAGTCAAAAATGATTTTTTTTTTTAAATTACACTACTGTTACAACAGATATGAGTGGTGGCACTAGTTGGCAAGTGGGCCTGGCACACACGCTGGCAGGCAGGCAACTGCAATTAGATTACACTAGCAGACTGATGTTTCACAGTCAAAAAAAGTTTTTTTATTTTAAATTTACACTACTGTTACAACAGATATGAGTGGTGGCACTAATTTGCAAGTGGGCCTGGCACACACGCTGGCAGGCAACTGCAATTAGATTACACTAGCAGACTGATGTTTCACATTAAAATTTTTTTTTTTTTTTTTTAAATTATACTACTTTTACAACAGATATGAGTGGTGGCACTAGTTGGCAAGTGGGCCTGGCACACACGCTGGCAGGCAGGCAACTGCAATTAGATTACACTAGCAGACTGATGTTTCACAGTCAAAAAGTTTTTTTTTTTAAATTTACACTACTGTTACAACAGATATGAGTGGTGGAACTTAGCAAGTGGGCCTGGCACACATGCTGGCAGGCAGGCAACTGCAATTAGATTACACTAGCAGACTGATGTTTCACAGTCAATTTTTTTTTTTTAAATTTACACTACTATTAAAACAGATATGAGTGGTGGCAATAGTTGGCAAGTGGGCCTGGCACACACGCTGGCAGGCAGGCAGGCAACTGCAATTAGATTACACTAGCAAACTGATGTTTCACATTAAAAAAAGGTTTTTTTTTTAAAAAATTACACTATCGTTACAACAGATATGAGTGGTGGCACTAGTTGGCAAGTGGGTCTGGCACACACACTGGCAGGCAGGCAACTGCTATTAGATTACACTAGCAGACTGATGTTTCACAGTCAAAAATGTTTTTTCTTAAAAAATGTACACTACTGTTACAACAGATATGAGTGGTGGCACTAGTTGGCAAGTGGGCCTGGCACACACGCTGGCAGGCAGGCAACTGCAATTAGATTACACTAGCAGACTGATGTTTCACAGTCAAAAAAGTTTTTTTTTTTTAAATTTACACTACTGTTACAACAGATATGAGTGGTGGAACTTAGCAAGTGGGCCTGGCACACATGCTGGCAGGCAGGCAACTGCAATTAGATTACACTAGCAGACTGATGTTTCACAGTCAATTTTTTTTTTTTAAATTTACACTACTGTTACAACAGATATGAGTGGTGGCACTAGTTGGCAAGTGGGCCTGGCACACACGCTGGCAGGCAGGCAGGCAGGCAACTGCAATTAGATTACACTAGCAAACTGATGTTTCACATTAAAAAAAGTTTTTTAAAAAAAAATTATACTATTGTTACAACAGATATGAGTGGTGGCACTAGTTGGCAAGTGGGCCTGGCACACACGCTGGCAGGCAAGCAACTGCTATTAGATTACACTAGCAGACTGATGTTTCACAGTCAAAAACGTTTTTTCTTAAAAAATTTACACCACTGTTACAACAGATATGAGTGGTGGCACTTAGCAAGTGGATAATCAAAGAGAAAATTATTAAAGCGCCAAAAGGACAAAGGCTGGGTCTCAGTGAAAATATATCATTTATTACAATAAATATAGAAAACAATTAAAATATGTCTGGAGTACATAAAAATATATAAATTATATATATATCCTGGATCCAAGATTTAACAATAAGTAAAACAATAAATAAAAGCAATAAGTAAAAACAGATGTATCAAAAACTTGATTTGATCAGTACTTCGAATGGTGTGGAAATCTGATTTGTTGTGAGCAATGGTACAAGCTGTGTATCTTAATGAGTGGCTGTCTAATTATGTCGACAGTGCTAAGGAGGGTAGATTGAATGTTGTTTGATAGAGTGTGAGTGCTCTTGTAACAAATTGGTGTGAAAAATAATAATAAATTGGTGTGAAAAAAGTTGAAAAGATGGTGCTAACAAAGGTTAACAAAGAATAGTGTAAACCAACGATGTAAACACAACCAGCAATCCTTAGATTGTGTAGTGTAAGTGTGCAATTTGGTGATTCAAGTGTTAGAACATAATGGCAAACTCCAAAAAAGTCATATAAAAATATAATTTATATAAAATACAAAAAATCCAAAAATCCAAAATGGTCCTGAGAAAAGTGAACAGTCAAACAACAATGGAGAATGTCAGATTAGAAAAATTAAAATTAAACAATGAAAAAATGAAGAAATGTACTTGTTTGTCCCAAATAGATGTGGTGGTATTCCTCCCAGTGTTTTTTTCAAGTGTGAGATGTAGATAGGACTCCTAAATGATGACCCAATCGGTCAGTTCAGTGTTCTGCCATATTGATCCTTTCTGTCAAAGAAACAAGAACAATAATAGTGCAGACGTTTTACAAAATAGCTCCCTATCAGAGTATCACTTACCAGTCGACGCGTTTCGGTCAAGCATTGACCGAAAACGCGTCGACTGGCACTTAGCAAGTGGGCCTGGCACACACGCTGGCAGGCAGGCAACTGCAATTAGATTACACTAGCAAACTGATGTTTCAAAGTCAAAAAAGTTTTTTTAAATTTTTTTTACTATACTGTTACAACAGATATGAGCTGTGGCACTAGTTGGCAAGTGGGCCTGGCACAAACGCTGGCAGGCAGGCAACTGCAATTAGATTACACTAGCAGACTGATGTTTCACAGTCAAAAAAGTTTTTTTCTTTTAAATTTACACTACTGTTACAACAGATATGAGTGGTGGCACTAGTTGGCAAGTGGGCCTGGCAAGTGGGCCTGGCACACACGCTGGCAGGCAGGCAACTGCAATTAGATTACACTAGCAGACTGATGTTTCACAGTCAAAAAAGTTTTTTTTTTTTTAAATTACACTACTGTTACAACAGATATGAGTGGTGGCACTAGTTGGCAAGTGGGCCTGGCACACACACTGGCAGGCAGGCAACTGCTATTAGATTACACTAGCAGACTGATGTTTCACAGTCAAAAAAGTTTTTTTTTTTTTTAAATTACACTACTGTTACAAAAGATATGAGTGGTGGCACTAGTTGGCAAGTGGGCATGGCACACACGCTGGCAGGCAGGCAACTGCTATTAGATTACACTAGCAGACTGATGTTTCACAGTCAAAAAAGTTTTTTTTTTTTTAAATTTACACTACTGTTACAACAGATATGAGTGGTGGCACTAGTTGGCAAGTGGGCCTGGCACACACGCTGGCAGGCAGGCAACTGCTATTAGATTACACTAGCAGACTGATGTTTCACAGTCAAAAAAGTTTTTGTTTTTTTTTAAATTTACACTACTGTTACAACAGATATGAGTGGTGGCACTTAGCAAGTGGGCCTGGCACACATGCTGGCAGGCAGGCAGGCAACTGCAATTAGATTACACTAGCAGACTGATGTTTCACAGTCAAAAAAGTTTTTTAAAAAAAAATTACACTACTGTTACAACAGATATGAGTGGTGGCACTAGTTGGCAAGTGGGCCTGGCACACACGCTGGCAGGCAGGCAACTGCTATTAGATTACACTAGCAGACTGATGTTTCACAGTCATAATAGTTTTTTCTTAAAAAATGTACACTACTGTTACAACAGATATGAGTGGTGGCACTTAGCAAGTGGGCTTGGCACACACGCTGGCAGGCAGGCAACTGCAATTAGATTACACTAGCAGACTGATGTTTCACAGTCAAAAAAGTTTTTTTTTTAAATTTACACTATTGTTTCAAAAGATATGAGTGGTGGCACTAGTTGGCAAGTGGGCCTGGCACACACGCTGGCAGGCAGGCAACTGCTATTAGATTACACTAGCAGACTGATGTTTCACAGTCAAAATTTATTTTTATTTTTTTACACTACTGTTACAACAGATATGAGTGGTGACACTAGTTGGCAAGTAGGCCTGGCACACACGCTGGCAGGCAGGCAACTGCAATTAGATTACACTAGCAGACTGATGTTTCACAGTCAAAAAAGTTTTTTTTTAAAAATGTACACTACTGTTACAACAGATATGAGTGGTGGCACTAGTTGGCAAGTGGGCCTGGCACACACGCTGGCAGGCAGACAAATGCTGTTAGATTACACTAGCAGACTGATGTTTCACAGTCAAAAAAGTTTTTTTTTTTATTTACACTTTTGTTACAACAGATATGAGTGATGGCACTAGTTGGCAAGTGGGCCTGGCACACACGCTGGCAGGCAGGCAACTGCAATTAGATTACACTAGCAGACTGATGTTTCACAGTCAAAAAAGTTTTTTTTTTTAAATGTACACTACTGTTACAACAGATATGAGTGGTGGCACTAGTTGGCAAGTGGGACTGGCACACACGCTGGCAGGCAGGCAACTGCAATTAGATTACACTAGCAGACTGATGTTTCACAGTCAAAACATTTTTTTTTTTTTTAAATTTACACTACTGTTACAACAGATATGAGTGGTGGCACTAGTTGGCAAGTGGGCCTGGCACACACGCTGGCATGCAGGCAACTGCAATTAGATTACACTAGCAGACTGATGTTTCACAGTCAAAAAAGTTTTTTTTTTTAAAAATTACACTACTGTTACAACAGATATGAGTGGTGGCACTAGTTGGCAAGTGGGCCTGGCACACACGCTGGCAGGCAGGCAACTGCTATTAGATTACACTAGCAGACTGATGTTTCACAGTCAAAAAAGTTTTTTCTTAAAAAATTTACACTACTGTTACAACAGATATGAGTGGTGGCACTTAGCAAGTGGGCCTGGCACACACGTTGGCAGGCAGGCAAATGCAATTAGATTACACTAGCAGACTGATGTTTCAAAGTCAAAAAAGTTTTTTTTTACAAAATTTACACTACTGTTACAACAGATATGAGTGGTGGCACTAGTTGGCAAGTGGGCCTGGCACACACGCTGGCAGGCAGGCAACTGCTATTAGATTACACTAGCAGACTGATGTTTCACAGTCAAAAACGTTTTTTGTTTTTTTAAATTTACACTACTGTTACAACAGATATGAGTGGTGGCACTGCAGGCAGGCAACTGCAATTAGATTACACTAGCAGACTGGTGTTTCACAGTCAAAATTACACTGGCAAAAAAAAAAAAGACTAATGTTCTAGCCCTAAAAAGGGCTTTTTGGGGTGCTGTCCTTACAGCAGAGATCAGATGAGTCCTTCAGGACTTTAGTGGACACTGAATACACTAGCCTAGCTATCAATTTCCCTATAAAATCAGCAGCAGCTACACTATCCCTCCTCTCACTAAGAATGCAGGATCAGAATGAATCTAAAATGGCTGCTGTCCAGGAGCTGGGAGGGAGTGTCTGCTGCTGATTGGCTGAAATGTGTCTGCAGACTGTGAGATACAGGGTCAAAGTTTACTCAATGATGACGAATAGGGGGCAGATCGAACATCGCATATGTTCGCCCGCTGCGGCAAACGCAAACAAGCTATGTTCGCCGGGAACTATTCGCCGGCAAACAATTTGCGACATCACTAGTTAGGAAGTCTCTGTCATGCCGAGGTAATGGGGCCTTTTGATTTTCTATAACTGTATCCCTACTTAGCTTTGTGGGTTTTTTTTTTGTTTTTTTCTCTCTTCTCCCCTCTCACCCTATTTCACGTTCCCGCCATGAAACTCTGCACTCTAAACACTAAGGGCTTCAATTCCCCAACAAAAAGGAGTTTACTCCTAAAATACCTCCAGACACAACGTCCTCCAGGAGACCCACTGGACTGAAGATGGAGCTTCTAGATTTAAAACACCAAGATACCCAGTTACAATTTCATCCACCTTTCACAAGAAGGCAAGGGGTGTGACGCTACTGATAGGGAACCAAATAGCATACAAACCTATATAAACTGACTGCGACTCAGCAGGCCACTATGTGATATGTGTGTGCTGCCTGAATTGTGTAACTAACCAGGCTAGTTTCCTTAGGAAGCTGCTCCTGACTGTAGCTAAAGTAAAACAGGGCCACATCCTCCTAGCTGGTGATCTTAACATGATCTGGGACCCCAAGAGAGATAGGAGGGGGAATGCATTGCAGGCAGGAGATAAAAATAATGATTTCATGTCTCAGAGATTTAGAAAATTGACAGCCCAATATGATTTGCACAATATCTGGAGGGCGATCATACTTTTTACTCAGCCCCGCACTCTTCCTTCTCCAGGCTGGATTATGTCTTCTGCGACCCTTGGGAGATGCAGATGGTTTGAGGATCTACTATAGTGCCATGCATGTGGTCAGATCATGAAGCAGTGGTGGTCAGTCTTGACACGATGGTTGCCCAAGAGGGGCCCAGGATATGGCGTATGCCAGACCATTTGTTCCAGGATGTCCTTATGCCGAGTGGTCCAGGGAAGTTCTCAAATTCCTAAGGATTAACGTAAATGGGGAAACTGTGATACATACAGTTTGGTCGGCTTTAAAGGCCTATATGAGAGGAATCCTTAAAAAAAGGAGTCCCAGAACAGAAAACATAGAGGTGAGACGCTGGTGCAGCTATATAGCAAGCTGGTTAGGGAACAGGCATGGACCAGTACCTCTTCCTCAGATACTGAGGAGTGGCAGTCTCTAAAGGCCTGAATCCGAGACCTGGAAATGGAACAAGCCCAGACGAATCTTAAGTAATTAAAAATGAAGTATTACTATAGTGGCAATAAGGCAGACCGCCTGTTAGCGAATAGGCTACGCCAAAAAAACACTAATGAGTAGAATATCCTATATCCAGAAGGGGGAGGGAAGATGTTATTCCCCTAGGGATATTGTAGAGGACTTTGTGGACTACTATAGCAGACTCTATCAAATATCGTCCTCGTAACAACGGCAGATCCTCCCTAGGGAGGAAATAATAAGGGCCTTACAGGACCTTAATTTACCTAAAGTCTCCACTGAGGCAGAGGAACTACTGTCTGCCCCAATTAATATTGCAGAGGTAACTCAGGCGATCAAGGAGCTGAAGCTACATAAAGCCCCGGGGCCTGATGGCTTCACCTCTATCTTTTACAAGAAGCTCTCAGCGGAGATTAGAACCACCCTGCTATCCGTTTTCAATTTGACTTTCCAGATGGGGTACTTCCCCAAAGAATATCTAGAGGCAGAGACTGTTACCATCCCCAAGCCGGGTAAAGACCCAAGCCGTTGCAAAAGCTATCGGCCCATATCTTTGATAAATGTGGATATTAAGATGTATTCAAAGATATTGGTCAATAGGATGAGCAGGGTTCTCCCCTCTTTTGTCCATTTGGACCAGGTGGGCTTCGTCCGTGCTGGCAATGCTTGTGCAGATTACTAGACATACTTACTGAATCTCAATCCCTGGGGCTCCCACTAGTTGCCATGTCACTAGATGCAGAAAAAGCATTTGACAGGGTACGGTGGGTGGAGGAGGTCTTAAGAGCCTTCGGGTTCCCAGTTCATCTTATAACAGCCATCATGACTCTGTACTCTAATCCCTCGGCTAGGGTTAGAGGGAAGGTATTCTGCTCCAAATCCTTTGTTATCATGAATGGAACCAGACAGGGGTGCCCGCTATCCCCTATCCTTTTTGTACTTATCATTGAGCCTTTGGCAGCCATGATCAGACAGTCAACCGAAGTACAAGAACTATGAATACACAACACTATACAGAAGCTTGCATTATTTGCAGACGATCTTACCCTGTTTGTAACGGGACCTGAGACTTCTCTACCAGCAGTATTTGAGATTCTTGGAAGGTTCGGTAGCCTGTCTTACTATAAGCTTAATTATACAAAAACAGAGGCTTGGGCCTTAAACCTTTCCCTGGTGCAGTTCTCCCAACTCAAGGAGACTTATCCATTCGGTTGGTCCACAAACTAGCTGAAGCACTTGGGGGTCATCCTCTCACCTGACCCTAAAAAAGTGATTCATGCAAATTATGATCCACTTTTAAGAGAATTTGAGACTCTTACTGCTAAATGGTCAAGATTTGAGATTTCATGGATTGGGAGAATCCAGTCGGTAAAAATGATGCTACTACCTAAGGCCACATACCTCTTTCGGTGTATCCAACTAATGATTCCGAACTATACTTTGAATCACTTCTAATCTGTGATAAATAGGTTTATCTGGCAGGGCAAACCCCCGTGGATTGCGATGCAACAACTGCAAAAACCTTTCCTAAACGGGGGTCTTGCAGCTCCTAATGTTCATAGTTACTATAAAGCCGCCATGCTCTCTCATATAGCGGCAAGGGGGACACCGCCCGAGGACACTAGATGGGGGCAGCTTGAACAAGCAATGCTCCCAGTGGGCTTACCCCTTGAGGATACACTAATGGGCGTGGACAACCCTGTTATTAAGGCCTGCATAAAAACATGGAAGGAGCTCCGGAATTTACCGAGGGTCTCTCCACACCCATCCCCTGCCCACTCATTCAGTTCACTATTGCTCTGCTTACCAGACTCACACCCTCGGGGGTGGTCCGTTTGGGGCATAAAACATATCCAGATCTATTCACACCACGCGGCTTGGTAACACAGGCATCTGGTCTGTCAAATGTAGATATACCTAAGAAGCACCATTTCGAATACTTTAGATTAGTCTCTATGATTTTGGTGTGGGGTTTTCAGAAAGATAAACCTAGTGAAAGGACCCAATGGGAAAAAAGGTGGCTTGCTGGCAAGCCACTTCATAAAGCCCTGACAATTCACTATCAAGTACTACTAGATTCGGAAGGGTTCGTAAAGGTATTCCATGTCTTGGAGTGGGAGAGAGAAATGGGGCGGGTGCACACTGAATTAGAATGGCAAAAAGCTGTACAATTTATAAGAGCAGCAATACATTGTGTTACGCTATATGAATTGTTTATTAAGTTAGTGCTGCGCTGGTATAGGGTCGCCAGTCCAACTGCACAAGATGTTCCCCCAAAAGTAAAATGAGTGCTGGAAGGGATGTGGCCAAACGGGATCTCACTTTCACATTTGGTGGATTTGTAGTAAATTAAGGGAGGTATGGGACCAGGTGGCGACGGTATTAATTCACAAACTGACACCAGACACTGCCCTCGTTCACCTAGGGCTGGGGAAACTGACCAAGCCGGAGAGAACATTGTGCATTATCATCATCTTGGCCACAAAGCTGGCCATAGCTAGAAGCTGGCTGGGAACTTCCCAGATTACATTCCGAATGGTTAGGGATATCATTGAATATATTCGCACAATGGAAGAATACTCTATAAAGTTATAGGTAAACTGGGATTACATGGTCAGGTCTGGGTGGCTTGGGAAGACTGGGTGAGAGCAGACAACTAGGGATCAATAGAGTATAGACATGGGTGCTGACACCCAAATGATGTGGTCTGCCTCTTAAGGCTCTCCACACTTACTGAGCTGTTTCCTCCCCCCCCCCTTTTTTTTTTCTCTCGCTTCTTCCCTGTCGCCTCGGCATACATTTCTTGTATCATTTAGAACTTTTTTATAATCACCTGGATGTTATTGATCTTGGTAATTAAAGCAACTCCTTATGCCTCCCAATGCTCTGAGGGGAGATTATGATCCAGGTGAAAAATACTATTCCTTCGTGTTAAAATATATTGTTTTATGTTATGCTGAGTATGCTGTGGACACATAAAGGCCAACTTATTCTTATTTAGAGTCTGTACACAAAAGTTAGGTCTTACGATTACCACTTGCTAACCTGCTTTCTGCTGTCCAAATTAGAATGTTTATACATAAAAAGAGGTACCACCCATGGCTTATTATATTTCCTATTGCATAGGATCTAATAATGTTTACAGTCTCTAGGACATGCCTTATGTATTAGATACATGAGACTTGATGTAAGTTGATAGGCATGTTGCCATGACAATTGTAAGATCTTGCTTGTGTATGTCATTGCTACCTCAATAAAAATTATTTAAAAAAAATAAAAAATAATAATGTATTAGGTGTTACTTATGACAATTTTGAGAGGGGTTTGAAACCTAACTCCCTCACTTCCCATTCACTTACATTATAAACTGGATTTCAATTTACAACAGTTTGGATTTACAACCATTCCTTCTGGAACCTAACCCCAGCGTAAACTGAGGGCTACCTGTATATAATTCTTTAGAAATCATCCATCCTTTTGCAGTAAATTACAATAATATGAAGGTCTCTAGCTTTCTATCCTACCTTTCTGATATACATATCACTATGACTGGTGAACCCCTTAAGCATCTCTTAGAACAAATCATCTATTTTTATTTATTTCCAACCTTGACAAATTTCACATCCTCCTTATGTTAACTTAACCTGATCAACCGGATATATATAATTAATTAAATATCATCCATTGCCCTAATAATCATTGTACTTACATTTGTTATTACAGGAAGCAATGTATCTTCAAGGCCAAAATGCAAACATGGAATGCCCACTTCATTCCCTGGTGGATATTTCTTGAATGGAACTTGGAACCCTCTGTCCTGCAACCTTCGTTCATTAAGCCTTGTGTCTAAGGCAGAAACATGTTTAAACAGAAAAATGGTTTATCTCATAGGTGATTCAACGCTTCGTCAGTGGGTGGATCATTTTCCAAATATTATACCATGTAAGGATCAATATCAATATTGCTTTTGTAATTTACATTGGTTAATAATTTATATAGCTAGATGGATATATTTTCTGTTAAGGAATTTAGGAATTAAATGGCAGTCTCACTTCCTAACCTGAAATGTTTAAAAACTTAACAAAATATAGATCAATAGAGCAAAGGTGGTGTAGTCTGTACAATCAAATGCAAAACAGAAAGAGCAGCAGTCTGCCAGAAATGAACTACAGCTCAATAGCTTGTTCTATGGCCCGGTTGCCACCTGGGAGTAGCTTCTTTCTGCCCAATTGTGCTTTTCACAGAGAAAAACTTTCCTGTAGTATATCAGTCTGACCTCGCCAACATGGTCAGTCCAGCCCCAAAATACCAGGCAATTCTCCTCTGAACAAGGAAAACGGCAACCCCAGGCGATCATTTCGGCCTTCTCTGGGCCTCGTCAGTGAGGTGCAGTCACATCCCTCTAAGCACATTGGGCAAGGAGTCCACGTCTGGTTTCCCCCATCACCCTTAGAGAGACTATCCCCAGGGTCATATTACATATGCAAAACAGAAGGAGAAGCAGTCTGTACAATCAAATCTTTACTTTTGTAATTTCAAGAGTTATTAACTTCTATCCCTCCGCTCCCGGACCCCACCGCAAATAAATCAAATTATTAACCCCTACCCCTCCGCTCCCGGACCCCACCGCAACTAAATAAAATTATTAACCCCTATCCCTCTGCTCCCGGACCCCACCGCAACTAAATAAAATGATTAACCCCTATCCCTCCGCTTTTGGACCCCACCGCAACTAAATAAAATGATTAACCCCTCTCCCTCCACTCCCAGACCCCACCACAACTAAATAAAATGATTAACCCCCATCCCTCCGCTCCTGGACCCGACCGCAACTAAATACAATGATTAACCCCTCTCCCTCCGCTCCCAGACCCCACCACAACTAAATAAAATGATTAACCCCTATCCCTCCGCTCCCGGACCCCACCGCGACTAAATAAAAGTATTAACCCCTATCCCTCTGCTCCCGGACCCCACCACAACTAAATAAAAGTATTTACCTCTAAACCCCTGGCCTCCCATAACACTACCACTAACTAAACCTATTAGCCCCTAAACCGCCAGCCCCCCACATCGCAATAAACTAAATTAAGCTATTAACCATAAAAACCTAAGAACCCACTAACTTTACATTAAAATTACAACATTCCTATCTTATAATAAATTAAAACTTACCTTTAGAATTAAACAAAACTATATTAAACTATTAATTAACCTACCCTAACTATTATACTACAATTACATTAAACTACCAATTAAATTAACTATATTACATATTAAAAAAAAAACTAAACCTAGTCAAATTATTTAAATCTACTATTAAAAATTCCTAAATTACAAAAAAAATAAACACTAACTAACAAAAACAAACAAACCACAGTATCAAAAATAAAAAAGATTTACACCTAATCTAATAGCCCTATCAAAATAAAAAGCCCCGCCAAAATAAAAAAAACCTAGCCTACAATAAACTACCAATGGCCCTTAAAAGGGCCTTTTGCGGGGCATTGCCCCAAAGAAATCAGCTTTTTTACCTGTAAAAAAAAACACAAACACCCCCCAACATTAAAACCTACCACCCAACCAACCAAACCCCCCAAATAAAAACCCTATCTAAAAAACCTAAGCTCCCCATTGCCCTGAAAAGGGCATTTGTATGGGCATTGCCCTTAAAAGGGCATTAAGTTCTTTTAACTGCCCAGATCCTACTCTAAAAATAAAACCCACCCAAAAAAACCTTAAATAAACCTAACACTAACCCCCGACGATCCACTTATAGTTTTCAAAGACCGGACATCCAGTCTCATCCAAGCAGAAGAAGTCCTCAACGAAGCCGGCAGAAGTCTTCATCCAGACGGCATCTTCTATCTTCATCCATCCGGCGCAGAGCAGATCCATCTTCAAGACATCTGGCGCGGAGCATCCTCTTCTTCCGATGGTCAACGTAGAATGAACATCATCCAAGATGGCGTCCCTTACATTCCGATTGGTTGATAGAATTCTATCAGCTAATAGGAATTTAAGTGGAAAAATCGTATTGGCTGTTGCAATCAGCCAATATGATTGAGCTTGCATTCTATTGGCTGTTTGGAATAGCCAAGAATTCTATCAGCCAATCTGAATGTAAGGGACGTCATCTTGGATGACGTACCTTAAAGGGAAACATCATTCTATGTGGATCATCAGGGGTTAGTGTTAGGTTTATTTAAGGTTTTTTTGAGTGGGTTTTATTTTTAGAGTAGGGCCTGGGCAGGTAAAAGAGCTAAATGCCCTTTTAAGGGCAATGCCCAAACAAATGCCCTTTTCAGGGCAATGGGGAGTTTAGGTTTTTCAGATAGGGTTTTTATTTGGGGGGTTTGGTTGGTTGGGTGGTGGGTTTTAATGTTGGGGGTGTTTGTATTTTTTTTTTACAGGTAAAAGCTGATTTCTTTGGGGCAATGCCCAACAAAAGGCCCTTTTAAGGGCCATTGGTAGTTTATTGTAGGCTAGGGTTTTTTTATTTTGGGGGGGGGCTTTTTTATTTTGATAGGGCTATTAGATTAGGTGTAATTCTTTTTTATTTTTGATACTGTGGGTTTTTGTTTTGTAACTTAGCGTTTTTTATTTTTTGTAACAGTGTTTATTTTTTTTTGTAATTTAATAATTTTTAATAGTAGATTTAAATAATTTGAGTAGGGTTAGAGTTTTTTAATATGTAATATAGTTCATTTAATTGGTAGTTTAATGTAATTGTAGTATAATAGTTAGGGTAGGTTAATTAATAGTTTAATATAGTTTATTTTAATTTAATTCTAAAGGTAAGTTTTAATTAATTATAAGATAGGGATGTTGTAATTTTAATGTAAAGTTAGCGAGTTGTTAGGTTTAGGGGTTAATAACTTAATTTAGTTTATGGCGATGTGGGGGGCTGGCGGTTTAGGGGTTAATAGGTTTAGTTAGTGGTAGTGATGTGGGAGGCCAGGGGTTAAAACTTTTATTTAGTTGTGGTGGGATAGGGGTTAAACAGTTTAGTATAGTGGCAGCGTTTAGGGACAGGATATAAATAAAGTTGGTAAAAGGCCGAATAGCAGCGAGATCGATGACTGCTAGTTAACAACAGTCGGCTGCTCATCGCTCCGTACTTGGTGCGCAGCTTTTTGCTGGCTTTTTTTTATAAATATGGAGATTGTATTCAGGTCCGCGGCCGCGATGTCAGGCGAGCGTATTGATGCCGGCAAATGCAGCATAGTTGATGGTTTGATAAATAGGCCTCTTTGTTTGAGCAAAATCAATAGCACTTCTATTTCTGCACTCATATTACAAGACTTCTAGAAGGTTGTGCAGTAAAATTCATATTGGATATCACTCAAACGCTAAGCTGTGTGTGTGCTAAGCCAATGGGACTCAGGAAGGGGCGTTCTTAAAGGGACATTTAACACATTGCTTGAATGTTTAATTCAAAGCAAAGACTAGCCTGAGAATAATGTGTACATGCATTTTTAAAAATGTTATTAGTTATTTTTTTAAAAAGGTAATTTTGTAATGTTCATAAAGCAGTGGGCACCTCTATATTGTACTTTAGGTTACCTTTTCTGCTGAGGCCTATTATAAATGGCTTATTAGAGTGAGCAACCAATGATTGTGTGGAATAGAGCTGTGTCTGCACTTCCATGATTAACATGAATTGGAAAGCCAACACTATTCGGAATAAAAATTACAGGAAAGGAGAACAAAATAAATAATGAAAATATATTGCAAGTTGTTTTACTACGTGCAATCAAACAATTCACTTTAATAGCTTCAGGTGTTAAATGTCCCTTTAAGGCAGTTCTGTGCTATACTATTAATGAAGGCCTTTAGTGCTGAATTTTACTATTGTATTTTGGATTGTACACAAGCGCACACCACTAATACAAGTGTAATGAGCTTGCTAATAGTTCTCCTGTGTTATCTATTAAAAGTATGATGCACAAAAAAAGTTTTGAACACTTTGATACTTTTGTTAAAATATTTAACCATCCCTTTGTAATACCAGATTGTGCATTTACTTAGCGCAAGGTTGAGCAAAAAATATTGAATCATGTCCTATTGATTGCACTCCACTTGTAATCTAACTCCCAAAAAAATAAAAAAAATAAAGCCTTTAATAAATAATGTACAATGTGGACAATTGGAAAATAAATATGTTCATTATAAATAATTTTTTCTCTATTCTTAAAAGTTCATTATAATTAAAGGGACAGTTTACTTGAAAATGTTAATTGTTTAAATACATATATAATCCCTTTATCGCCTATTCCCCAATTTTGTATAACTAACACTGTTATATTAATACACTTTTTATCTCTGTGATTACCTTGTATCTAAGCCTCTGCAGACTGTCCCTTATCTCAGTTATATTAATATACATTTTACCCCTGTGATTACCCTGTATCTAAGCCTCTGCAGACTGCTCCTTATCTCAGTTATATTAATATACTTTTTACCTCTGTGATTACCTTGTATCTAAGCCTCTGAAGACTGCTCCTTATCTCAGTTATATTAATATACTTTTTACCTCTGTGATTACCCTGTATCTAAGCCTCTGCAGACTGCCCCTTATCTCAGTTATATTAATATACTTTTTACTTCTGTGATTACCCTGTATCTAAGCCTCTGCAGACTGCTCCTTATCTCAGTTATAATAATATACTTTTTACCTCTGTGATTACCTTGTATCTAAGCCTCTGCAGACTGCCCCTTATCTCAGTTATATTAGTATACTTTTTATCTCTGTGATTACCTTGTATCTAAGCCTCTGAAGACTGCCCCCTTATCTCAGTTCTATTGACAGACTTGCATTTTAGCCAATCAGTGCTGATTCATAAATAACTCACGAGGGGTGAACAGATGTTATCTATATGGCACACATGAACTAGTACTGTCTAACTGTCAAAAACTCGTACACTGCCTCTGAGGCTGCGGTCTTCAATCCGCCCAATCCTATACGATCGGGCTGATTGATACCCCCTGCAGGGGGCGGCATTGCACAAGCAGTTCACCAGACAGCATATGCATATGCTGGAGACATGATACGCTACATTGTATTATGTCCGCTCGCACTTTGGTAAATTGGCCCCCATTTTTTAGATTCAATAACTCCTGTTTGTTAAAAAAATATCTGATGGACAAAAATCATTGCAACTCGAAAATTGCAGAATTCATATACTGTATATTTGTATCCCACCCTTATCAAAGGCTTGAGTCACAAGTCTAACTTTATTGTGATTAAAGTATAATCAAAGTAATCATTATAATCAATGTATAAGTATCTGTATGATACTGGCTTTATAAAAACACCCATCAGCATTAGAGAACAAACAAATCAAATGGGAAAAAGACCTTCTATAAAACAATCCATTCAATTATATTCAAAAACAAATAATAAATACAAAATAAATAAATAATATAAAAACAAGACAATCTCGTCAGTTCGGAAAAGCGAAACATGACCACAAAATGAAATATTTCACAGGGGTTATATTATTTATGAATTCTGCATACTGGGCACCTCATGCACCTATAGGTGTTAATTGCAGGAACGCCCACTAATAAAACACTTAAATATAGGTGTAGAGGTGCCCATTGAGTTTGAAATATGATCTCACCATTGCAACCTAATGAGTGTCTATTAATCTCTACATATGCTATAATTACATTGCACCACTGGAGGATGATCGTTAGCGTCTGTAACATGCATCAGGTGCAATTGTACATGTAAAGTGTCGTATTGATAGTGTGTCATGCGCAAATTAAGTTCCTTAAACCAATTTTTCATGCATAAAATATTTTCTGTTGATACATTAAGGGGATCTTTTATGTCTGTGGTGGAAAATGTTTGCTTCCTCTGTCCTTTATAACGGGACATTCTTATACAAAAATAACACGGTCTAATACACTAAAGCACATCATTTTACATTAGATAATTATGTGTTAAACCCTTAGGTAAAGTCTGACTTGAAGCAGGACATTTCATTAAAAATCAAAATGCACTGAGATAAGAGGCAGCCTTCAAGGGCTTAGAAATAAGCATATAAGTCTACCTAGGTTTAGCTTTCAACAAAAAATACCAAGAAAGCAAAGCAAGTTTAATGATAAAAGTAAATTGGAACATTGTTTAAAATTGCATGCCCTATCTGAATCATGAAAGTTTAATTTTGACTAGACTGTCCCTTTAAATGTTTTGCCAATAAAGAACACTTCTTAAAAAGCCAGGTGGTATCCACATTCTTGGCCTTATACAGATGTAAATGAGCTAGTGTACTGAGCTAAATCATGACAATTGTGCAAGCTGAGGTACATTCATCCATACTTACAAATGATGGTGGTGTATCAGCCTCAAGAGGAACACATTTAAGAGGTATTTTTGCACCAAAAACAGGCAAAATAAATAAGTAATGTATACTGCAATATTGTTTTATTTCCGTAATTAATATTTTTGTGGGGGGATTAAATATAGAGTCATATGTAGAATCCTTTTTATTTACAACACTCCAGCAAATTATGTCACAATCAACTAAGGAATATTTAATACAAATAAATATCTTTAATATCAGGAACTGAAGTGTTTTCTCTTTGTCTTTCTAGCGCTGAAGTTTTTTGACATCCATGAGAGTGGTTGGCACAGTCCATCCTTATTGCTAGATGCCGGCAGAAATATTTACATCAGTTGGAAGAAGCACCGACACCCTTTTTTCTTCGATGCTTTTTACACAGTAAAAAGCTACACTTATATTGCTCGTGAAATTGATAGCCTATCAGGTGGCGCAGACGCAGTCGTTGTCTTCACCCTTGGACACCATTTTAGACCATACCCTTTATCTCTGTTTATCAGAAGACTTCTCAATGTAAGAAAAGCTGTAGAGCGTCTCTTGATGCGCAGTCCAGACACGCTAGTTGTCTTTAAGACAGAAAACACTCGAGAGAAAAATAGTGACATGGAAAGGTTTAGTGATTCTCAAGGCTACATTCAGTATAATGTGGCTAAGATTATCTTCAGGGATCTAAACATTGGTATGATCAATGTATGGGACATGACTAATGCGTTCGATTTATACAATCTTCACCCACCAGTTGAAAACTTGAATAATCAAATCAATCTATTCCTAGCTTATATTTGTTAAGTGACAAATATCAGATGACCATAAATGTTTACAAATGTCTGGTGTATATATTAGGTAGATTGGATCTACATTACAAATGTGCATCTTTATATTTTATATCTTGATTTTTCATACAGTTCTGTATCTGATAACACAGAACAATTATCAGGAATGTTTCATCAGATTTTTGTTTAAAATATTATACTTTCTTTTTTAGTAGTGTACACACAAAGGGCTAGATTATGAATGGAGCGATAGATTTTGAGCGCTAACTGTACATAAGGTAAATCAATAGCGCTCACATGTTTGCACTGGTATTAGAAGTTGAAAATAAAAACTCAAGCATGGGAACATCTAGAAGCCGGATAATGCGACCACTCCAACTCCCTTCCCCCATAAGCTTCTATGGTGCACGCTACAAAAAGCTTTTTCTTTTTATCCCGCTAGAGCACTAACCTGAAAGTACACTAGGCCAACTGCGCTAAAGCTGAAGGGGCATTAGGAATAAATACCTATGTTCTTCACTTAGAGGAAAATTTTCTTTTTACTTTTAAATATATATTTCTATATATATATATATCTGTATATTTTTAGTAAAATATATAGCTATAGTCGTATATCTATATGATATAAACTGCACATAGGCATATATAAAATTGTGTATTTAAAAATAAAAATAACTTTTTTCTTCCTTCTAAGTGAAGAACATAAGAATTTTAAGCATTTCCATAAAAAGACATAAAAGCATATTCAAATTGTTTAAAATATTATATTGCATACTTGTCTATATATGTGAATATATGTGTTTATATGTATGTATGTGTGCACATACATAAGAACAAATATAAACACACATACACATGTATGCACATATATAGACATGTATACATACGCACATACATATGTACACATATAAACACACATACACATGTATACACATATATAGACATGTATACATACGCACATACATATGTACACATATAAACACACATACACATGTATACACATATATAGACATGTATACATACACACATACATATGTACACATATAAACACACATACACATGTATGCACATATATAGACATGTATACATACGCACATACATATGTACACATATAAACACACATGCACATGTATACACATGTATAGACATGTATACATACACACATACGTATGTACACATATAAACACACATGCACATGTATACACATATATAGACATGTATACATACGCACATACATATGTACACATATAAACACACACATGTATACACATATAGACATGTATACATACGCACATACATATGTACACATATAAACACACATACACATGTATACACATATATATACACGTATACATACGCACATACATATGTACACATATAAACACACAAACACATGTATACACATATATAGACATGTATACATACGCACATACATATGTACACATATAAACACACAAACACATGTATACACATATATAGACATGTATACATACGCACATACATATGTACACATATAAACACACATACACATGTATACACACATACATATGTACACATATAAACACACATACACATGTATACACACATACATATGTACACATATAAACACACATACACATGTATACACACATACACATGTATACACATATATAGACATATATACATACGCACATACATATGTACACATATAAACACACAAACACATGTATACACATACATATGTACACATATAAACACACATACACATGTATACACACATACATATGTACACATATAAACACACATACACATGTATACACACATACACATGTATACACATATATAGACATGTATACATACACACATACATATGTACACATATAAACACACATGCACATGTATACACATATATCGACATGTATACATACGCACATACATATGTACACATATAAACACACACATGTACACATATATAGACATGTATACATACACACATACATATGTACACATATAAACACACATACACATGTATACACATATATATACACGTATACATACGCACATACATATGTACACATATAAACACACAAACACATTTTTACACATATATAGACATGTATACATACGCACATACATATGTACACATATAAACACACATACACATCTATACACATATATAGACATGTATACATACGCACATACATATGTACACATATAAACACACATACACATGTATACACATATATAGACATGTATACATACATAAATACTGTACATATGTACACATATAAACACACATACACATATATACACATATATAGACATGTATACATACGCACATACATATGTACACATATAAACACACATACACATGTATACACATATATAGACATGTATACATATGCACATACATATGTACACATATAAACACACATACACATGTATACACATATATAGACATGTATACATATGCACATACATATGTACACATATAAACACACATACACATGTATACACATATATAGACATGTATACATACGCACATACATATGTACACATATAAACACAGATACACATGTATACACATATATAGACATGTATACATACGCACATACATATGTACACATATAAACACACATACACATGTATACACATATATAGACATGTATACATACGCACATACATATGTACACATATAAACACACATACACATGTATACACATATATAGACATGTATACATATGCACATACATATGTACACATATCCACACATACACATGTATACACATATATAGACATGTATACATACGCACATACCTATGTACACATATAAACACACATACACACGTATACACATATATAGACATGTATACATACGCACATACATATGTACACATATAAACACAGATACACATGTATACACATATATAGCCATGTATACATACGCACATACATATGTACACATATAAACACACATACACATGTATACACATATATAGACATGTATACATATGCACATACATATGTACACATATACACACATACACATGTATACACATATATAGACATGTATACATACGCACATACCTATGTACACATATAAACACACATACACATGTATACACATATTTAGACATGTACACATACGCACATACATATGTACACATATAAACACACACATGTATACACATATAGACATGTATACATACGCACATACATTTGTACACATATAAACACACATACACATGTATACACATATATAGACATGTATACATACGCACATACATATGTACACATATAAACACACATACACATGTATACACATATATAGACATGTATACATACGCACATACATATGTACACATATAAACACACATACACATGTATACACATATATAGACATATATACATACGCACATACATATGTACACATATAAACACACATAGACATGTATACACATATATAGACATGTATACATACGCACATACATATGTACACATATAAACACACATACACATGTATACACATATATAGACATGTATACATACGCACATACCTATGTACACATATAAACACACATACACATCTATACACATATATAGACATGTATACATACGCACATACATATGTACACATATACACACACATACACATGTATACACATATATAGACATGTATACATATGCACATACATATGTACACATATAAACACAAATACACATGTATACACATATATAAACATACACATGTATACACATATATAGACATGTATACATACACACATACATATGTACACATATAAACACAAATACACATGTATACACATATATAGTCATGTATACATACACACATACATATGTACACCTATAAACACACATACACATGTATACACATATTTAGACATGTACACATACGCACATACATATGTACACATATAAACACACATACACATGTATACACATATATAGACATGTATACATACGCACATACATATGTACACATATAAACACACATACACATCTATACAGATATATAGGCATGTAAACATATGCACATACATATGTACACATATAAACACACATACACATGTATACACATATATAGACATGTATACATACGCACATACCTATGTACACATATAAACACACATACACATCTATATACATATATAGACATGTATACATATGCACATACATATGTACACATATAAACACACATGTATACACATATATAGACATGTATACATACGCACATACATATGTACACATATAAACACACATACACATGTATACACATATATAGACATGTATACATACGCACATACATATGTACACATATAAACACACATACACATATAAACACACATAGACATGTATACACATATATAGACATGTATACATACGCACATACATATGTACACATATAAACACACATACACATGTATACACATATATAGACATGTATACATACGCACATACATATGTACACATATAAACACACATACACATGTATACACATATATAGACATGTATACATACGCACATGCATATGTACACATATAGACACACATACACATGTATACACATATATAGACATGTATACATACGCACATACATATGTACACATATACACACACATACACATGTATACACATATATAGACATGTATACATATGCACATACATATGTACACATATAAACACACATACACATCGATACACATATGTAGACATGTATACATACGCACATACATATGTACACATATAAACACACATACACATCGATACACATATATAGACATGTATACATACGCACATACATATGTACACATATAAACACAAATACACATGTATACACATATATAGATATGTATACATACGCACATGCATATGTACACATATAGACACACATACACATGTATACACATATATAGACATGTATACATATGCACATACATATGTACACATATAAACACACATACACATCGATACACATATATAGACATGTATACATACGCACATACATATGTACACATATAAACACACATACACATGTATACACATATATAGACATGTATACATACACACATACATATGTACATATATAAACACACATACACATGTATACACATATTTAGACATGTATACATACGCACATACATATGTACACATATAAACACACATAAACATGTATACACATATATAGACATGTATACATACGCACATACATATGTACACATATAAACACACATACACATATAAACACACATAGACATGTATACACATATATAGACATGTATACATACGCACATACATATGTACACATATAAACACACATACACATGTATACACATATATAGATATGTATACATACACACATGCATATGTACACATATAGACACACATACACATGTATACACATATATAGACATGTATACATATGCACATACATATGTACACATATAAACACAAATAAACATGTATACACATATATAGACATGTATACATACGCACATACATATGTACACATATAAACACACATACACATGTATACACATGTATACACATATATATACACGTAAACATACGCACATACATATGTACACATATAAACACACATACACATGTATACACATATTTAGACATGTATACATTCGCACATACATATGTACACATATAAACACACATACACATGTATACAGATATATAGACAAGTATACATACCCACATACTGTACATATGTACACATATAAACACACATACACATGTATACACATATATAGACATGTATACATATGCACATACATATGTACACATATAAACACACATACACATGTATACACATATATAGACATGTATACATACGCACATACATATGTACACATATAAACACACATAGACATGTATACACACACATAGACATTTATACATATGCACATACATATGTACACATATAAACACACATAGACATGTATACACACATAGACATTTATACATACGCACATACATATGTACACATATAAACACACATAGACATGTATACACATATATAGACATGTATACATATGCACATACATATGTACACATATAAACACACATACACATGTATACACATATATAGACATTTATACATACGCACATACATATATACACATATTAACACAAATACACATGTATACACATATATAGACATTTATGCATACACACATACATATGTACACATATAAACACACATACACATGTATACACATATATAGACATACACATGTATACACATATATAGACATGTATACATACGCACATACATATGTACACATATAATCAAACATACACATGTATACACATATATAGACATACACATGTATACACATATTTAGACAAGTATACACACGCACATACATGTGTACACATATAAACACAAATACACATGTATACACATATATAGACATGTATACATACGCACATACATATGTACACATATAAACACACATACACATGTATACATACACACATACATATGTACACATATAAACACAAATACACATGTATACACATATATAGACATGTATACATACGCACATACATATGTACACATATAAACACACATACACATATAAACACACATAGACATGTATACACATATATAGACATGTATACATACGCACATACATATGTACACATATAAACACACATACACATGTATACACATATATAGACATGTATACATACGCACATACATATGTACACATATAAACACACATACACATCTATACACATATATAGACATGTATACATACGCACATACATATGTACACATATAAACACACATACACATGTATACACATATATAGACATGTATACATATGCACATACATATGTACACATATAAACACACATACACATGTATACACATATATAGACATGTAAACATACGCACATACATATGTACACATATAAACACACATACACATGTATACACATATTTAGACATGTATACATTCGCACATACATATGTACACATTTAAACACACATACACATGTATACACATATTTAGACATGTATACATTCGCACATACATATGTACACATATAAACACACATAAACATGTATACACATATATAGACATGTATACATACGCACATACATATACACATATAAACACACATACACATGTATACACATATATAGACATGTATACATACGCACATACATATGTACACATATAAACACACATACACATGTATACACATATATAGACATGTATACATACGCACATACGTATGTACACATATAAACACACATACACATGTATACACACATACACATGTATACACATATATAGACATGTATACATACGCACATACATATGTACACATATAAACACACATACACATCGATACATTCGCACATACATATGTATACAGATAAACACACATACACATGTATACACATATTTAGACATTTATATATTAAACATATTTTTATTAAATATGTATATATATATATATATATATATATATATATATATATATATATATATATATATATATGAGAGTAATACTTTATTTTAATATGTTTTACATAAGTTTTGTGAAACTCTCATTTTAACCGTAACACTTTACATCAGGTCTCACTAATTCTTCTAGCATAACTTTTAACGTATAAATAAATAAAAATGATGCTTAGCGCGGTTGTGATATCCATTGAAAGTACAGGGCACCTTAAAGGACTGTCGGTTGTGCTAAAACGTCTCTGGTAATTCAGTTTTACTGTGGATTTGTAATATCAGTTTGTGCACTCATTTTAGATCGGTCTAATGATATTGATATCACACCCTGCGCTATTATAAGAGCTCCACTTGTAATCTGGCCAAAGAGTATCACAACCTCCTTAACGTTTTATCCCATAGAAGCCAATAAAGAGCGTAAAATAAAAAAATAATAAAAAAACACATATTCTTGCAAGCTAACCAACAGCAGTTATTAATAATTCTAATGCAAATTCCTACAGTAGGAGGTTTGCAGAGGGTGCAAATATAAATGGTTGTGTTATAAAAAAGGTGCTGAAAATTAAATGGATGTTTATGAAACTTAGGTTTCAATTCGTGTTCTCTTTTAACTAATTGTTGTTTTCAAACTAACTTTAGACCCACCAGTTTGGGTATTTCTATGTGTGAATGGAAAAGATAATAATAATGGGAAAGCGTGCAGTTATGTGCAATCATGTAGATACAATACCATTGTTATAACATCAATGATTGTGAAAAATAAAAATTAAAAATTGAATAAGAATAAAAATGAAAATTATAATAAAGAAACAATGAAGTTGTGTTTTAAAAGTTAATGAGTCTGCTCTTCTTCTGGCAGGACTGGACTTGCAAGAATAATCTAAAAAAGATGTAAATAAGTGCTCCTTATACTGCAGTTTATCCAAAATAACAAGTGACTACTCTCAAGGTTGTGTGCACTAATAAAGTGCAATATGTGCAGGCTGTCACAAGGGTGTGTGCACTAATAAAGTGCAATATGCGCAGGCTGTCACAAGGGTGTGTGCACTAATAAAGTGCAATATGTGCAGGCTGTCACAAGGGTGTGTGCACTAATAAAGTGCAATATGTGCAGGCTGTCACAAGGGTGTGTGCACTAATAAAGTGCAATAGGTGTAGACTGTCACATGGCTGTGTGCACTAATAAAGTGCAATATGTGCAAGCTGTCACATGGCTGTGTGCACTAATAAAGTGCAATATGTGCAGGCTGTCACAAGGGTGTGTGCACTAATAAAATGCAATATGTGCAGGCTGTCACAAGGGTGTATGCACTAATAAAGTGCAATATGTGCAGGGTGTCAGAAGGGTGTGTGCACTAATAAAGTGCAATATGTGCAGGCTGTCACAAGGGTGTGTGCACTAATAACATGCAATATGTGCAGGCTGTCACAAGGGTGTGTGCACTAATAAAGTGCAATATGTGCAGGCTGTCACAAGGGTGTGTGCACTAATAAAGTGCAATATGCGCAGGCTGTCACAAGGGTGTGTGCACTAATAAAGTGCAATATGTGCAGGCTGTAACAAGGGTGTGTAAAATGATAAAGTGCAATATGCGCAGGCTGTCACAAGGCTGTGTGCACTAATAAAGTGCAATATGTGCAGGCTGTCACAAGGGTGTGTGCACTAATAAAGTGCAATATGCGCAGGCTGTCACAAGGGTATGTGCACTAATAAAGTGCAATATGCGCAGGCTGTCACAAGAATGTGTGCACTAATAAAGTGCAATATGTGCAGGCTGTCACAAGGGTGTGTGCACTAATAAAGTGCAATATGTGCAGGCTGTAACAAGGGTGTGTGCACTGATAAAGTGCAATATGTGAAGGGTGTGTGCACTAATAAAGTGCAATATGCGCAGGCTGTCACAAGGCTGTGTGCACTAATAACATGCAATATGTGCAGGCTGTCACAAGAGTGTGTGCACTAATAAAGTGCAATATGTGCAGGCTGTCACAAGGGTGTGTGCACTAATGAAGTGCAATATGTGCAGGCTGTAACAAGGGTGTGTGCACTGATAAAGTGCAATATGTGCAGGCTGTCACAAGGGTGTGTGCACTAATAAAGTGCAATATGTGCAGGCTGTAACAAGGGTGTGAGCAATGATAAAGTGCAATATGTGCAGGCTGTCACAAGGGTGTGTGCAATGATAAAGTGCAATATGTGCAGGCTGTCACAAGGGTGTGTGCACTAATAAAGTGAAATATGTGCAGGCTGTAACAAGGGTATGTGCAATGATAAAGTGCAATAGGTGCAGGCTGTCACAAGGGTGTGTGCACTAATAAAGTGCAATATGCGCAGGCTGTCACAATGCTGTGCGCAATAATAAAGTGCAATATGCGCAGGCTGTCACAAGGCTGTGCGCACTAATAAAGTGCAATATGCGCAGGCTGTCACAAGGGTGTGTGCACTAATAAAGTGCAATATGTGCAGGCTGTCATAAGGGTGTGTGCACTAATAAAGTGCAATATGCGCAGGCTGTCACAAGGGTGTGTGTTCTAATAAAGTGCAATATGTGAAGGCTGTAACAAGGGTGTGTAAAATGATAAAGTGCAATATGCGCAGGCTGTCACAAGGCTGTGTGCACTAATAACATGCAATATGTGCAGGCTGTCACAAGAGTGTGTGCACTAATAAAGTGCAATATGTGCAGGCTGTCACAAGGGTGTGTGCACTAATGAAGTGCAATATGTGCAGGCTGTAACAAGGGTGTGTGCACTGATAAAGTGCAATATGTGCAGGCTGTCACAAGGGTGTGTGCACTAATAAAGTGCAATATGTGCAGGCTGTAACAAGGGTGTGAGCAATGATAAAGTGCAATACGTGCAGGCTGTCACAAGGGTGTGTGCAATGATAAAGTGCAATATGTGCAGGCTGTCACAAGGGTGTGTGCACTAATAAAGTGCAATATGTGCAGGCTGTAACAAGGGTATGTGCAATGATAAAGTGCAATAGGTGCAGGCTGTCACAAGGGTGTGTGCACTAATAAAGTGCAATATGCGCAGGCTGTCACAATGCTGTGCGCAATAATAAAGTGCAATATGCGCAGGCTGTCACAAGGCTGTGCGCACTAATAAAGTGCAATATGCGCAGGCTGTCACAAGGGTGTGTGCACTAATAAAGTGCAATATGTGCAGGCTGTCATAAGGGTGTGTGCACTAATAAAGTGCAATATGTGCAGGCTGTCACAAGGGTGTGTGCACTAATAAAGTGCAATATGCGCAGGCTGTCACAAGGGTGTGCGCAATAATAAAGTGCAATATGCTCAGGCTGTCACAAGGTTGTGCGCACTAATAAAGTGCAATATGCGCAGGCTGTCACAAGGGTGTGTGCACTAATAAAGTGCAATATGTGCAGGCTGTCATAAGGGTGTGTGCACTAATAAAGTGCAATATGTGCAGGCTGTCACAAGGGTGTGTGCACTAATAAAGTGCAATATGCGCAGGCTGTCACAAGGGTGTGTGCACTAATAAAGTGCAATATGTGCAGGCTGTCACAAGGGTGTGTGCACTAATAAAGTGCAATATGTGCAGGCTGTCACAAGGGTGTGTGCACTAATAAAGTGCAATATGCGCAGGCTGTCACAAGGGTGTGTGCACTAATAAAGTGCAATATGTGCAGGCTGTCAAAAGGGTGTGTGCACTAATAATGTGCAATATGTGAAGTCTCTCTCAAGGCTGTGTGCACTAATAAAGTGCAATATGTGCAGGCTGTCACAAGAGTGTGTGCACTAATAAAGTGCAATATGTGCAGGCTGTCACAAGGGTGTGTACACTAATAAAGTGCAATATGTGCAGGCTGTCACAAGGGGGTGTGCACTAATAAAGTGCAATATGCGCAGGCTGTCACAAGGGTGTGTGCACTAATAAAGTGCAATATGTGCAGGCTGTCTCAAGGGTGTGTGCACTAATAAAGTGCAATATGTGCAGGCTGTCAGAAGGGTGTGTGCAATAATAAAGTGCAATATGTGCAGGCTGTCACAAGGGTGTGTGAACTAATAAAGTGCAATATGCGCAGGCTGTGTGCACTAATAAAGTGCTATATGTGCAGGCTGTCACAAGGCTGTGTGCACTAATAAAGTGCAATATGTGCAGGCTGTCACAAGGGTGTGCACACTAATAAAGTGCAATATGTGCAGGCTGTCACAAGGGTGTGTGCACTAATAAAGTGCAATATGTGCAGGCTGTCACAAGGGTGTGTGCACTAATAAAGTGCAATATGTGCAGACTGTCACAAGGGTGTGTGCACTAATAAAGTGCAATATGCGCAGGCTGTCACAAGTGTGTGTGAACTAATAAAGTGCAATATGTGCAGGCTGTCTCAAGGGTGTGTGCACTAATAAAGTGCAATATGTGCAGGCTGTCACAAGGGTGTGTGCACTAATAAAGTGCAATATGTGCAGGCTGTGTGCACTAATAAAGTGCAATATGCGCAGGCTGTCACAAGGCTGTGTGCACTAATAAAGTGCAAAATGTACAGGCTGTCACAAGGCTGTGTGCACTAATAAAGTGCAATATGTACAGGCTGTCACAAGGGTGTGTGCACTAATAAAGTGCAATATGTGCAGGCTGTCACAAGGCTGTGTGCACTAATAAAGTGCAATATGCGCAGGCTGTCACAAGGCTGTGTGCACTAATAAAGTGAAATATGTGCAGGCTGTCACAAGGCTGGGTGCACTAATAAAGTGCAATATGTGCAGGCTGTCACAAGGCTGTGTGCACTAATAAAGTGCAATATGCGCAGGCTGTCACAAGGGTTTGTGCACTAATAAAGTGCAATATGTGCAGGCTGTCACAAGGCTGTGTGCACTAATAAAGTGCAATATGTGCAGGCTGTCACAAGGGTGGGTGCACTAATAAAGTGCAATATGTGCAGGCTGTCACAAGGGTGTGCGCACTAATAAAGTGCAATATGCGCAGGCTGTCACAAGGCTGTGTGCACTAATAACATGCAATATGTGCAGGCTGTCACAAGAGTGTGTGCACTAATAAAGTGCAATATGTGCAGGCTGTCACAAGGGTGTGTGCACTAATGAAGTGCAATATGTGCAGGCTGTAACAAGGGTGTGTGCACTGATAAAGTGCAATATGTGCAGGCTGTCACAAGGGTGTGTGCACTAATAAAGTGCAATATGTGCAGGCTGTAACAAGGGTGTGAGCAATGATAAAGTGCAATATGTGCAGGCTGTCACAAGGGTGTGTGCAATGATAAAGTGCAATATGTGCAGGCTGTCACAAGGGTGTGTGCACTAATAAAGTGCAATATGTGCAGGCTGTAACAAGGGTATGTGCAATGATAAAGTGCAATAGGTGCAGGCTGTCACAAGTGTGTGTGCACTAATAAAGTGCAATATGCGCAGGCTGTCACAATGCTGTGCGCAATAATAAAGTGCAATATGCGCAGGCTGTCACAAGGGTGTGTGCACTAATAAAGTGCAATATGTGCAGGCTGTCATAAGGGTGTGTGCACTAATAAAGTGCAATATGTGCAGGCTGTCACAAGGGTGTGTGCACTAATAAAGTGCAATATGCGCAGGCTGTCACTAGGGTGTGCGCAATAATAAAGTGCAATATGCTCAGGCTGTCACAAGGCTGTACGCACTAATAAAGTGCAATATGCGCAGGCTGTCACAAGGGTGTGTGCACTAATAAAGTGCAATATGTGCAGGCTGTCATAAGGGTGTGTGCACTAATAAAGTGCAATATGTGCAGGCTGTCACAAGGGTGTGTGCACTAATAAAGTGCAATATGCGCAGGCTGTCACAAGGGTGTGTGCACTAATAAAGTGCAATATGTGCAGGCTGTCACAAGGGTGTGTGCACTAATAAAGTGCAATATGTGCAGGCTGTCACAAGGGTGTGTGCACTAATAAAGTGCAATATGCGCAGGCTGTCACAAGGGTGTGTGCACTAATAAAGTGCAATATGTGCAGGCTGTCAAAAGGGTGTGTGCACTAATAATGTGCAATATGTGAAGTCTCTCTCAAGGCTGTGTGCACTAATAAAGTGCAATATGTGCAGGCTGTCACAAGAGTGTGTGCACTAATAAAGTGCAATATGTGCAGGCTGTCACAAGGGTGTGTACACTAATAAAGTGCAATATGTGCAGGCTGTCACAAGGGGGTGTGCACTAATAAAGTGCAATATGCGCAGGCTGTCACAAGGGTGTGTGCACTAATAAAGTGCAATATGTGCAGGCTGTCTCAAGGGTGTGTGCACTAATAAAGTGCAATATGTGCAGGCTGTCAGAAGGGTGTGTGCAATAATAAAGTGCAATATGTGCAGGCTGTCACAAGGGTGTGTGAACTAATAAAGTGCAATATGCGCAGGCTGTGTGCACTAATAAAGTGCTATATGTGCAGGCTGTCACAAGGCTGTGTGCACTAATAAAGTGCAATATGTGCAGGCTGTCACAAGGGTGTGCACACTAATAAAGTGCAATATGTTCAGGCTGTCACAAGGGTGTGTGCACTAATAAAGTGCAATATGTGCAGGCTGTCACAAGGGTGTGTGCACTAATAAAGTGCAATATGTGCAGACTGTCACAAGGGTGTGTGCACTAATAAAGTGCAATATGCGCAGGCTGTCACAAGTGTGTGTGAACTAATAAAGTGCAATATGTGCAGGCTGTCTCAAGGGTGTGTGCACTAATAAAGTGCAATATGTGCAGGCTGTCACAAGGGTGTGTGCACTAATAAAGTGCAATATGTGCAGGCTGTGTGCACTAATAAAGTGCAATATGCGCAGGCTGTCACAAGGCTGTGTGCACTAATAAAGTGCAAAATGTACAGGCTGTCACAAGGCTGTGTGCACTAATAAAGTGCAATATGTACAGGCTGTCACAAGGGTGTGTGCACTAATAAAGTGCAATATGTGCAGGCTGTCACAAGGCTGTGTGCACTAATAAAGTGCAATATGCGCAGGCTGTCACAAGGCTGTGTGCACTAATAAAGTGAAATATGTGCAGGCTGTCACAAGGCTGGGTGCACTAATAAAGTGCAATATGTGCAGGCTGTCACAAGGCTGTGTGCACTAATAAAGTGCAATATGCGCAGGCTGTCACAAGGGTGTGTGCACTAATAAAGTGCAATATGTGCAGGCTGTCACAAGGCTGTGTGCACTAATAAAGTGCAATATGTGCAGGCTGTCACAAGGGTGGGTGCACTAATAAAGTGCAATATGTGCAGGCTGTCACAAGGGTGTGCGCACTAATAAAGTGCAATATGCGCAGGCTGTCACAAGGCTGTGTGCACTAATAACATGCAATATGTGCAGGCTGTCACAAGGGTGTGTGCACTAATAAAGTGCAATATGTGCAGGCTGTCACAAGGGTGTGTGCACTAATGAAGTGCAATATGTGCAGGCTGTAACAAGGGTGTGTGCACTGATAAAGTGCAATATGTGCAGGCTGTCACAAGGGTGTGTGCACTAATAAAGTGCAATATGTGCAGGCTGTAACAAGGGTGTGAGCAATGATAAAGTGCAATATGTGCAGGCTGTCACAAGGGTGTGTGCAATGATAAAGTGCAATATGTGCAGGCTGTCACAAGGGTGTGTGCACTAATAAAGTGCAATATGTGCAGGCTGTAACAAGCTTATGTGCAATGATAAAGTGCAATAGGTGCAGGCTGTCACAAGTGTGTGTGCACTAATAAAGTGCAATATGCGCAGGCTGTCACAATGCTGTGCGCAATAATAAAGTGCAATATGCGCAGGCTGTCACAAGGCTGTGCGCACTAATAAAGTGCAATATGCGCAGGCTGTCACAAGGGTGTGTGCACTAATAAAGTGCAATATGTGCAGGCTGTCATAAGGGTGTGTGCACTAATAAAGTGCAATATGTGCAGGCTGTCACAAGGGTGTGTGCACTAATAAAGTGCAATATGCGCAGGCTGTCACAAGGGTGTGTGCACTAATAAAGTGCAATATGCGCAGGCTGTCACAAGGCTGTGTGCACTAATAAAGTGCAATATGTGCAGGCTGTCTCAAGGGTGTGTGCACTAATAAAGTGCAATATGTGCAGGCTGTCACAAGGGTGTGTGCAATAATAAAGTGCAATATGTGCAGGCTGTCACAAGGGTGTGTGCACTAATAAAGTGCAATATGCGCAGGCTGTGTGCACTAATAAAGTGCAATATGCGCAGGCTGTCACAAGGCTGTGTGCACTAATAAAGTGCAATATGTGCAGGCTGTCACAAGGGTGTGCACACTAATAAAGTGCAATATGTTCAGGCTGTCACACGGTTGTGTGCACTAATAAAGTGCAATAAGTGCAGGCTGTCACAAGTGTGTGTGAACTAATAAAGTGCAATATGTGCAGGCTGTCACAAGGGTGTGTGCACTAATAAAGTGCAATATGTGCAGGCTGTCACAAGGGTGTGTGCACTAATAAAGTGCAATATGTGCAGGCTGATATGCGCAGGCTGTCACAAGGCTGTGTGCACTAATAAAGTGCAAAATGTACAGGCTGTCACAAGGCTGTGTGCACTAATAAAGTGCAATATGTACAGGCTGTCACAAGGGTGTGTGCACTATTAAAGTGCAATATGCACAGGCTTTCACAAGGGTTTGTGCACTAATAAAGTGCAATATGTGCAGGCTGTCACAAGGCTGTGTGCACTAATAAAGTGCAATATGTGCAGGCTGTCACAAGGGTGTGTGCACTAATAAAGTGCAATATGTGCAGGCTGTCACAAGGGTGTGTGCACTAATAAAGTGCAATATGTGCAGGCTGTCACAAGGGTGTGTGCACTAATAAAATGCAATGTGTGCAGGCTGTCACAAGGCTGTGTGCACTAATAAAGTGCAATATGTGCTGGCTGTCAAAAGGGTGTGTGCACTAATAAAGTGCAATATATGCAGGCTGTTACAAGGCTGGGCGCACAAATAAAGTGCAATATGCGCAGGCTGTCACAAGGCTGTGTGCACTAATAAAGTGCAATATGCGCAGGCTGTCACAAGGGTGTGTGCACTAATAAAGTGCAATATGTGCAGGCTGTCACAAGGGTGTGTGCACTAATAAAGTGCAATATGCGCAGGCTGTCACAAGGGTGTGTGCACTAATAAAGTGCAATATGTGCAGGCTGTCTCAAGGGTGTGTGCACTAATAAAGTGCAATATGTGCAGGCTGTCACAAGGGTGTGTGCAATAATAAAGTGCAATATGTGCAGGCTGTCACAAGGGTGTGTGCACTAATAAAGTGCAATATGCGCAGGCTGTGTGCACTAATAAAGTGCAATATGCGCAGGCTGTCACAAGGCTGTGTGCACAAATAAAGTGCAATATGTGCAGGCTGTCACAAAGGTGTGCACACTAATAAAGTGCAATATGTTCAGGCTGTCACACGGCTGTGTGCACTAATAAAGTGCAATATGTGCAGGCTGTCACAAGTGTGTGTGAACTAATAAAGTGCAATATGTGCAGGCTGTCACAAGGGTGTGTGCACTAATAAAGTGCAATATGTGCAGGCTGTCACAAGGGTGTGTGCACTAATAAAGTGCAATATGTGCAGGCTGATATGCGCAGGCTGTCACAAGGCTGTGTGCACTAATAAAGTGCAATATGTACAGGCTGTCACAAGGATGTGTGCACTATTAAAGTGCAATATGCACAGGCTGTCACAAGGGTTTGTGCACTAATTAAGTGCAATATGTGCAGGCTGTCACAAGGCTGTGTGCACTAATAAAGTGCAATATGTGCAGGCTGTCACAAGGGTGTGTGCACTAATAAAGTGCAATATGTGCAGGCTGATATGCGCAGGCTGTCACAAGGCTGTGTGCACTAATAAAGTGCAATATGTGCAGGCTGTCACAAGGGTGTGTGCACTATTAAAGTGCAATATGCACAGGCTGTCACAAGGCTGTGTGCACTAATAAAGTGCAAAATGTACAGGCTGTCACAAGGCTGTGTGCACTAATAAAGTGCAATATGTACAGGCTGTCACAAGGGTGTGTGCACTATTAAAGTGCAATATGCACAGGCTGTCACAAGGGTTTGTGCACTAATAAAGTGCAATATGTGCAGGCTCTCACAAGGGTGTGTGCACTAATAAAATGCAATATGTGCAGGCTGTCACAAGGCTGGGTGCACTAATAAAGTGCAATATGTGCAGGCTGTCACAAGGCTGTGTGCACTATTAAAGTGCAATATGCACAGGCTGTCACAAGGGTTTGTGCACTAATAAAGTGCAATATGTGCAGGCTGTCACAAGGCTGTGTGCACTAATAAAGTGCAATATGTGCAGGCTGTCACAAGGGTGTGTGCACTAATAAAGTGCAATATGTGCAGGCTGTCACAAGGGTGTGTGCACTAATAAAGTGCAATATGTGCAGGCTGTCACAAGGGTGTGTGCACTAATAAAATGCAATGTGTGCAGGCTGTCACAAGGCTGTGTGCACTAATAAAGTGCAATATGTGCTGGCTGTCAAAAGGGTGTGTGCACTAATAAAGTGCAATATATGCAGGCTGTTACAAGGCTGGGCGCACTAATAAAGTGCAATATGCGCAGGCTGTCACAAGGCTGTGTGCACTAATAAAGTGCAATATGCGCAGGCTGTCACAAGGGTGTGTGCACTAATAAAGTGCAATATGTGCAGGCTGTCACAAGGCTGTGCGCACTAATAAAGTGCAATATGCGCAGGCTGTCACAAGGGTGTGCGCACTAATAAAGTGCAATATGCGCAGGCTGTCACAAGGCTGTGTGCACTAATAAAGTGCAATATGCGCAGTCTGTCACAAGGGTGTGTACACTAATAAAATTCAATATCTGCAGGCTGTCACAAGGCTGTGCGCACTAATAAAGTGAGTGCAATATATGCAGACGGTCACAAGGCTGTGTGCACTAATACAGTGCAATATGTGCAGGCTGTCACAAGGCTCTGTGCACTAATAAAGTGCAATATGCGCAGGCTGTCACAAGTTTGTGTGCACTAATAAAGTGCAATATGCGTAGGCTGTCACAAGGGTGCGTGCACTAATAAAGTGCAATATGCGCAGGCTGTCACAAGGCTGTGTGCACTAATAAGGTGCAATATGCGCAGGCTGTCACAAGGGTGTGTGCACTAATAAAGTGCAATATGTGCAGGCTGTCACAAGGGTGTGTGCACTAATAAAGTGCAATATGTGCAGGCTGTCACAAGGCTCTGTGCACTAATAAAGTGCAATATGCGCAGGCTACCACAAAGGTGCGTGCACTAATAAAGTGCAATATGCGCAGGCTGTCACAAGGCTGTGTGCACTAAAAAAGTGCAGTATGTGCAGGGTGGGCTTTGCAGTCCCCAACTGACTGATTGGGGCAAGGTCTCCCTCATAGAAATATATATTTAATAATAAAATGTACATTATTTTCTATGTGAAGAAAATAGGAATGTAAAATATGCGTAAGAAGCATTATCGTTTGCAATTTAGGACTAACAAGGTCAGGTTATTGAAAAAAAATATTGTGACCGTGTTAACTTCTCCCACAGAAGTCAATTGAACACAAAAAATGAAAAAAGAATGTTAACACCTAACACATATAGGGCTAGATTACAAGTGGAGAGCTAATTTAACGTGCGCTCGTAAACGGCAAATTTTCCCATTTACAGGTGCACATTAAAAAAATAGCCATTACGAGTGGTTGTTTAATTCTACTGCAAGCTTGCGATACACTTTGTGCTAGCATTCATTAACCAGAGATCAGATCTCAGATTAATGAAAAAAATGTCCCCAAATTTGCCCCAATATAGGCCTCGCTTCCATTGAGTCGTTAAAAATGGAGCCGTAAGCTACCGAAGCGGACGACAGCTAAAGGTAATTTACGGCTCCATTTTAGTACCAGGTTTCCATTGAAAAGATTAGCGTGTTGCGCGCAGTCGCTCTTTTCGGCCGTACGTAAGTTTGCGTTGCCAACCGATGTCGGATTTGTCGAAAAGCGCGCCATAACAAGTGCATTGCCATGGTAACCCGACCTCTGTCTATAAGAATAACGGTTTGCGCCTGCGCTCTTTACCTGTGATCGCCTCTAGAGAGAAAGACACGGGAGCTAGTTGCGTTGGTAGGAGTTTTGGGTTTTTGAGAGTTGTTTGAGAGTTAGTGGAGAGTTTGATATTTGATTTCCATATATTCTTATTGTAGGCCTCATATAATATTAGGAACACACACACACACATCCATACATTAGTTAATTAACACACATTAGTTTATACACACAAATACACACACACACACATACACACTTTTATTTCATACAAACACATTCACATTTTTTTTTTCATTAACCCCCATATCCCCATCTTCCTTTATTACTCCTTTCATTAATCCCCTTATTCCACTTCCCATCCCCCCTTTGACTACCCTTCCCTTCCTCACTATATAACTTGTTTTTTTATATATACATTTTGCCCATCCTATTTTTTTTTTTTAACATCCCATATTTTTGGTTTCATTTGACTATATAGCTCACCCCTTTCTTAATTTGCATCCCTTATTATTTTTCTATAATTTTGTTCTAATCCTCCTTAGTTTTTCCTTTTTCATTTACATCCCTTTGTTTATTTTCACCCCCACATTTTATTTTTATTTTGAGGGATATAGAATAGAGATAGTTAGGGTCTAGATAGGTTAGGTAGTTAGTTTTGGGGCTATTTAATATAGGGTTTAGTTAGGTGACTTAGTGTAGTTAGGTAAGCTAGGGACTTTAGTGTTAGGTTAGAGTTAGGGAGGAAGGAGAAAGGGATGGATAGGCCTAGTGGAGTTGGGAAGGGGGTGGCTAGGGGGAGGGCAGTGGTGAGGGTGGATAGAGGGAGGGGGGGGGGGGGAAGTAGGGAGTAGTATGGGCAGGAATAGGGGCCGAGGTTTGGGTGGAGGATTTGTCCTTCCTCAAACCCTGGCAGAGGAGGGAAGGAGAGAGGGTGGAAGAGGAATGGAGGTGGGAGGAGTGAGGAGGAGTCAGCCTCAGCTAGGCACAAAAAGAAAAGGGAAAGTGGGGCAGACTGTGGCAACTGGGGGTGGGGCTGGTGGTAGCCTGTCACAGCCTGCAGGGACAGAGGAGGTAGAGAGGGCTGGTCCCCAGTCACAGGAGGGAGAGTCTGTGTCTGCTGGCCCTTCAGGTGTGAAGGGCAGGCTTAGAGAGGAGAGGTACTCTGAGGAAGAGAAGGAGGCTCTTGTTGAGGCATACTTGGAGAGGGCAGCTCAGCTGGAGAACCCTAACCTGAGGCCGGCTGTCCGGAATAAGCTGTGGGAGGAGATTCGAGTGGCAGTCAGCTGCTTAGGACGTAATCGTTCTATTGCCAGCATTAAACACCGCTATCATGACTGCAGGAGGGAAACCAAAGCTAAGCTGGCACAGCAGGCCAAATATGCACGTGGGACAGGTGGTGGTCCTAGCAAGAGGATACACCTAAGGTCATGGGAGGAGATGATGGCCAATGTCATCTCAGATGAATCTGTTTACGGATGTAAGGGGACAATGGACACATCAGTGCCAGCTGAAGAGGTCCATGAAGGTGAATATTAAATATCATATGTAATAAATGTTTTATTTCTAACAAATATATGTTAACATCAGAAATATATATCGGCTTTGTTTTTTAAAATATAAATGTAATCATACACATGTGTAATACAGAATATAGAATGTTCATATATTATATATGTTTAGTAATCAATTGTGTTCAAGCATCAGTGGAAAACATACCTAGGTAGGATTAGTACAAGTAATGTTTTACATGGTTCAAAGTCTAATTTGCACAGTAACTTAAAGTGATAGTAAACCCAATTTTTTTATTTCATGATTCAGATAGAGCAGCAATTTTAAGCAACTCTCTAATGTACTACTATTATAGATATTTCTTTGTTCTCTTGGTATCTTTTTCTGAAAAAGTAGGAATGTAAGCTATGGAGACTTTGCATTTTTTGTTCAGAACCCTGGCTAGCGCTCGTGATTGGTGGCTACATTTAGCCACCCAATAAGCAACAGCAACCCAGGTTCTGAAACAAATATTGTCTGGCTCTTAAGCTTTACATTCTTGCTTCTCAAATAAAGATACCAAGAGAAGGAAGAAAATATGATAATAGGAGTAAAATATTAAATGTTGACTAAATTTGCATGCTCTGTCTGAATCATGAAAGTTTAATTTGTACTTCATTGCCCCTTTAATGGCATCTTAACATAGTTGTAGTGGATATATTCATCCTGATTTCTGGAGTGGCTATCTGCTCAAACAAGCAAGGGTATAGATTTAAATTCTTTCTATCTATATCATATATATGGACTATGTGTAATACAAAGAGTCGCTTAGAGGCACAATCTTTAAATATACACCTCTGGTTAAATATGTTTAAGTTCATACAGAAATTATATATATATATATATATATATATATATATATATATATATATATATATATATATATATATATATATATATATATATATATATATATATAAAACTATATCTATAAAATTGATTTTCAAATGTTAGATGTTTCATCAGATTAATTTATAATTACAATTTATTTTTCAGAATTGGAACATGAGTATGAGTCCTCAACAAGACCGGAGGCCAGTGATGTTCCGGAATTCAGTGAGGAGGAGGAGGGGGATGTTATTGAAGCTGGATACTCCTACCTCAGCATACTTGAAGGAGATGAGCAACAGCCACTGGCCTATGAGGTTGAAAATGTTCCTGGCCCATCCCCATATTCATCTGGGAGGACATATCATCAGATGCAGCCTCCACCACCACAGCATTATCAGATGCATCCTCCACCACAGCATTATCAGATGCATCCTCCAATGCAGCATTATCAGATGCATCCTCCAACGCAGCATTATCAGATGCATCCTCCAACGCAGCATTATCAGATGCATCCTCCAACGCAGCATTATCAGATGCATCCTCCACCACCACAGCATCGGCAGATGCCTCCTTCATCACCACAGCATCAGCAGATGCATCCTCCACCACCACAGCATCAGCAGATGCCTCCTTCATCACCACAGCATCAGCAGATGCATCCTCCATCACCACAGCATCAGCAGATGCATCCTCCATCACCACAGCATCAGCAGATGCATCCTCCATCACCACAGCATCAGCAGATGCATCCTCCACCGCAGCATATGTACTATATGCCACCTCAACAACACATTCAGCACCCTCCCATGGCACAACAAATGCCGCCACCACTACCACCACCACAACAATCACCACCACCCCCCACCAATGTCTGTCCTCAATTGGATATTGAGCCACCCACACAGTCCCCAAGACTGAGTGACGACAACCTCACACAGAGCCAGGAATATGTGCCGGAGACACCTATACAGCCACAAGTGCCCCCCATGGAATCCAATATCCCCGCGCAGTCCCAGCAGGATGCTCTACTGAGGCTCATTCACAGGGAGCTTAGACTTACTAGGCTCCAGCAGCAGCAGGATTTCAGGAGGCTACAGAGCCAGATGGACATACATAATGCTGCACTCGTCCGCCTGGCAGAGGCAGTGGAGAGGGTTGCAGATAGGCCGCAAACTCCCTCCTCACTCGCATCCTCCGTTATCTCCCTGCAGGACCCTGAATCACATCTTTTAGCCTCCCAGCCAGCTGGTGTGCGTCGCCCAAGACGCCACACTTCCATCCCAAGTACCTCTCCTCCAAAGGCCAAATCCCGCCGCAAGCATTAAGAAGTATTTTTCTTTTTAAATTCTTTCAAGATATATAATATCTAATTTTTTTATGAAGCACTTTCTTAAGTGTGATTTCCATCTCATAAATATGCATATATTTTTCTAATCAAAATTAGAAAATATATTTCAAAATTGTTTTAATAGCTGTTTATTTTCAAAAACATTAACAGCTTTATTCATTTTTATTTCACATGATGTCAATTAATATGCAGGTGTAAATTGTTGATAAATGTATGTGTCCTTTTATTGAGGATATTATGCCGTTTAAGAATACTTGGGGATACGTGTCTGAAATTTATACAGTATATGCTATCTAACATTGGTCAACGTGACATGTGTAAATGTTATGATTTATATTCCACAAGCATATGTTGTTTGCTCCTTCAGATGAAGCTAATAAGGCTTATACAGTTATAGAAGAGTTGAAAAGTAAATATTCCTTCCTGTTGATATGGCCAAATACCTTGCATTCATTATAGTCCTATGTGGAATGTAATATCTGAAATATATACCTATCATGACTAACGCACTCCTTTTTGTCAAGATTATTATTCAATATTTAGAATAATTAGATAAATGTATCTTTATGATATTTAAGCACTGGTGTATACACAACATATATGTGATTGCCATGATATAGAGGTGATTAATACATTTTAATTGACATCATATGAACAGACACAGACTCTCCCTGGGACCAATGCACAATGCACTTTTAAATTGTTTCAATAACTCCATGTTAAAGACAATACTTCATATCTCTTGAAGTATGTCATATTAAGCACTTATGTATTTTGGTTAATAGTCTAAATATTGCAAATGTATTATCTGCTTTAGCAGACATGACATTACATATATTTTATAAATATTAGTACTATGACACATTATAACTTTAATGTGTCATCGTTTTGTATTGAATAAATATGATTTTCACATTGAAAATTACATTTGAATGAGGGTAAATCTGTAATAATAAAACTCATCTTCATGATAAACAACTTATTTCGTTTGAATTATTTTTCTATATGTATTGAGATTATATATAGCATCCCTGGGCAAAGGTTTCATTTTGAATAGGTAGATATTTTATTTATTTTTATAATATTTTACCAGGAAAGATACATTGAGATTTCTATGGTTTTCAAGTATGTCCTGGGTCCACAAAACATTGCATTGATACAATGGGTACAATAAAATAAAAAAAAATTATAATACACCATATATGCACAAAAATTTAACATAGAACCGGTAGGAAATATATAATCAACAATGACAGGTGCATTCTGTTTTGAGATATGTAGAGAGGGATCTCTTAAAGGATATTAGGCATGGGGAAGGTTTGAAAGTGTGCGGGAGGTCGTTCCATAATTGTGGTGCTTGCATATATTTTTATATGCACATACATATTGAAATTTCTATGACAACATGGGTGCAAATATTCCTATACATAGGACCAATAAATGTAGCATATATAATGTTATTTGTACATTGAAACACTCATAATATTTTTGTGATTTGCTATTTCAATGAGAAACAGGCCTCAAAAAGCTCTTTTTTCCTCCTTTACACCTAGTTGAGCTGGGGGTAATATTTCTCAATGTATCGACAGCCTCCGACAGTGTATTAACGGTTAGCGCTTTCAATGGAAACCTGGTATAATTTATCGATTAACGGCTTCTATTACTTTCTATGGGACGCGAAAATCTTTTCGGCAGCCGAAGTCCGGCAGCCGATATTGAGGTATAACGCGCCATTGGAAACAGTCGTTAAACGCTATTGCTTTCGACAGCATATTTAACGGTTTGCGAGTGCACGCAAACTGAATTACGACTCAATGGAAGCGAGGCCTTAAAGTGTAAAGTTCTTTTAATAATATTAAAACATGTAGCATCTTTATTTTTTCAAATAATAACTGCACAAATCCGTTTTAAGGGGTTAAAGTGAGAGAATGTGAAGTGTTAGAAAAAAAACGGCACAGAAAAGTACCTTTACATTGCAGTCTATGGGAACTGTGTTGTTACCCTAAATATATATGTATATGATTATATACACACACACACATATATATATCTATATGATTATATACACACACACATATATATATCTATATGATTATATACACACACACATATATATATCTATATGATTATATACACACACACACATATATATATCTATATGATTATATACACACACACATATATATATATCTATATGATTATACACACACACATATATATATCTATATGATTATATACACACACACATATATATATCTATATGATTATATACACACACACATATATATATCTATATGATTATATACACACACACATATATATATCTATATGATTATATACACACACACATATATATATATATGATTATACACACACACACACATATATATATATATCTATATGATTATATACACACACACATATATATATATCTATATGATTATATACACACACATATATATATATCTATCTATATGATTATATACACACACACATATATATATATCTTTATGATTATATACACACACACACATATATATATCTATATGATTATATACTCACACACATATATATATCTATATGATTATATACACACACACATATATATATCTATCTATATGATTATATACACACACACATATATATATATATATCTATATGATTATATACTCACACACATATATATATATCTATATGATTATATACACACACACATATATATATATATATATCTATATGATTATATACACACACACATATATATATCTATATGATTATATACACACACATATATATATATATATATATATATATATATATATATATATATATATATATATATATATATATATATATATATATATTGTCAGTATATTTATGAAAATCTTAGCAGTGCTATCCAAATAATATATATAAGTTTATGGCAGGGTTATAAACACAATACAAAGAAATAGAAACCCTTATCAACCATGCACCTACTAGACCATACAATTAATATAAATATCTGAATTCTTTTATTTAGTTAATATCCATAAACATATTGAACTATATTTGCAATAAAAGGAAACTAAATAAAAGTTTATATGCGTTAAAACCAACTCTTAAGATATGCTATCCTTCTTACAAAACCCAGAAAAATATACCTTCACAATTCAGCCTTTTATTTATTTAACACAATGGGACTAAAAACCTTTAACATCCAAGCAATACAATTCTAAACAGTGTTTATAAAACAATAGGATAATATATATTCTGCTATTTAATTGCAATTTATCCTAATACAAAATTAACTGACAATATCAGAACTTGTATAGATGAGTTACTTAGCCAATCAGACACAGATTTAAACAATATATATATAGGCTGTGAAATGCTAACTAAAACACACTGTTTCTTTAAATCTATTAAATACAAATTAACTATGCATATAACTTATCTTACAAAACCTTGAATACGTTACCAAAGTAAAAAGCAGTCGATATCCGATATTCCTTGGTAGGAATTATTTTACCTCAGATCACCAATAAGTGTATATCGCAATCAATGAGAAGGGTAGATTAGCTTTGCTCAAGTAAAGTGGTATCTCACACCCAGCGGGAACCAGTTACAAGTTTTAGCTTCAGCAGAAAATCTCTCCCTTTCTCTCCATTGCATTCACTTTTTATTTGTTTTTTTCCATCATTGGTAAATTGTGGGTGGCCCTGCGGGAGCTGACCTTCCCATTGGTTATCTGGGAAGTCTAAATCGGATTGGCCCTTGGAAATTTCATTTTTAACAGCCAGAGAGAACCTTCTGGCTGTAGTTCTCGCAACATAACACCAGGTGGCAGCACAAACAGACACAGCAACATTTGAAACAACTTAAGTCAGTATTTCTATGAAATGGTTATTAATTTTATCATAATTTACTGCGACAACTATTCATAATATTTGTTTTGGATAAGTTATATCTTAATGAATTTTCTGATCATTTTGATATGAAACATCACATATCTAACATTATATTAAAATAATTTATATTTCATTTAGCCTAATAGAAAATTTATATCTCAGTCATATCACATCAAAGTAACTTCCATATTTTCATCTCACTATATTTTAAAAGATGTATGTGAAACTTTATAAACATTTATTTGCACGTTTATATGATATGACTTAATTCATTTCATGCGGCATTCCGTCTCTTTCTAAGATTGATGCTCATGACCAATGGTTGTCTGCAATAAAAATAGAAATAATTATTAGAGATGATCCAAGCATTAATATGTGTATGGTCCATAAGTATTTATTTATATTCTTAAAAACACAGAGGCTAAGTAAGATCTTTTATGTTTTCAAAACATATATATCATTTCTATGTATATCTGAATTTATTTCCTATAAAAATATCCCCTGCAGCAATTATCTATTTAATACAATGTGCTTAATTTCAATATATATATCATGAACCATTCTAAACATACATGGAAAACTGGCATTGTTCCCCTTGCAAAATGTATTTAATTTTATTTGTGTCACCTTCCCCCAAGATGGGGTTTTTGCAGTACGTCTTCAAATAGAGATTCAGTGAGATAGAACTGTTGTATCACACGTGTCAAATTCCAAAGGGGTCCTTGAACACATTCTTTTCTCACCTCACCAAATGTTCTGAAGTTATAAAAATCTGCATATATAGTCAAATGAATAGGGTCACTGAGCTATTTCCTTTAGAAAAGAAATGTTTGTGTGTTTTACACTACAGGGGTCGTGCTTCAAAAAGGCTCTACTGATCGTCAATCCTGATAGACGTGTATTAGAAGCTGTGTTCAACAAACTCATGTTCAATTAATCCTGAGGTCTCATCTAACATATACAGTGTATAAAATATACATATATATATATATATATATATATATATATATATATATATGTACACATATGTAATATTCATCATAATATTCATATACTCTGACATAAATCCCCCTTCCAACTTCAAATAGATGTAGGACACATGTATTTGAATTGGCTTAA